>NC_088622.1:6521787-6831873 GCF_036013475.1 Columba livia
CCAAAAACGGGATGGGGGGGTCACAGCACAAAGTGCTTCTGTGCCACACGCCCCCCCGGCACCGGCATCGCCCCCCCGGCACCGGCATCGCCACCCCGGCACCGGCATCACCCCCCCGGCACTGGCGTTGCCCCCGTGCCACCAGCATCATCCCCCTGGCACCGGCATCGCCCCCACAGCACCGGCATCGCCCCCCCGACACTGGTATTGCTCCCCTGACACCGGCATTGCCCCCGTGGCACCAGCATCGCGCTCCCGGCACCGGCATCGCGCCCCCAGCACCGCCATTGCCCCCCCGGCACCGGCATCGCCCCCGTGGCACCGGCATTGCCACCCCGGCACCAGTATCGCCCCCACGTCACCGACATCGCCCCCATGGCACCGACATTGCCGCCCCGGCACTGGCGTTGACCCCGTGGCACCAGCATCATCCCCCCGGCACCGGCATCGCCCCCGCGGCACCGGCATCACTCCCCCGGCACTGACATCGCCAGGACGCTCCGCAGCACCCACGTGAGGGACGGCCGTGGTCCAGACACCCACAGTCTGGCCACCCGCGGGGGGGCAACCGCCCAGTGGGGGGCACCCAGCAATGATGGATACGGGAGCTACCACCCGAATAAAAGGAAAGAATTCAGCGCTGAAAAGGGCGCTGAAACCTGGAAGACACGGAGGAAAAGGGTCTCGCGGGGCATCCAGGGAGCGCAATGGGGGCACCGGGGTCTGGCTGGTTTTCGGGGGAGGCGCTGGCGGCGGGAGGGCTGGGGTCAGACGTACTCGCGGGCCGTGGACGGCGGCGACTGCCGGTAGTACTGCTGGGCTCGGCGCTCCTTGGCGGGGCAGGAGCAGCACAGGAGGGACCCCCCCAGCAGGGTGAGGCTGGCGGCCCCCCAGCCCACGAAGAGAGCGGAGCCGAACTCGTACCTGCGGAGAGAGGGGGCGGAACAGGCAGAGCTGCGAATGGAGACGGGTGCATGGATGCTGGGATACTTGACAGGGGGACGGGTGGCAGATGTTGGGGCTTCTTCTCTTTTGCCAACACTAACTTTTTAAGGTCTTTCCAGGCTTAAAAGGGGCCAAGAAGAAAGATGGGGACAGACTTTTGAGCAGGGCCTGTTGTGATAGGGCAAGGGGTGATGGTTTTAAACCAAAGGAGGGAGATTCAGGCTGGACATGAGGTAGAAGTTGTTACTGCTGAGGGTGGTGAGAGCCTGGCCCAGGTTGGCCAGAGAGGTGGTGGATGAACCATCCCTGGAGACATCCCAGGCCAGGCTGGACGGGGCTCTGAGCAACCTGAGCTGGTGAAGATGTCCCTGTCATAGCAGGGGGGCACTGGGGAGCTGGGACAGTCCCTTCAGCCCAAGCCATCCCGTGATTCTATGATCTTTCGCATTGGGTGGATCCAGCTATGAGGTTTCCCCATGTTTAACTCTCCCTTGGGCTGGAACTCCACGTCAGCCCCTGCTCTGTGCCAGCACAAAGTCCTGGGTGGTACTGACTGCAGCTTCAGCATCTGTGAGATGTTCCGCAGCCCGGCAGCGCCAGGGGAACACGTGTCTCACCCCGGTTCCCAGCACATCTGCCTGCGAGCCCATGTGTGCCAAAACCAGCTGGGAAGGTGCTGTGGGACACACAGGGACAGGCCGGGACACAGATCAAGAGCATCCGCAGCTCTTACCTGGCGTTGACAGGCACGGCGCTCTCCCTGAAGAACTCGTAGGTCACTTGCGTTGCGTACAAGGACACGGCAGCCAACGTGCAGAGACCTGGACATGGAACCACGGAACGGTTTGGGTTGGAAGGGACCTTTAAGGTCATCTGGTCCAACCCCCTGCTGCGAGCAGGGACGTCTTCAACTAGACATCAAACCTTGAATATCAGCAACATCAACCCACCCCCTTCTTCCACCAAACTGCTTTTAAAAGGTCTTTTGCATGAGAGGTGCGATGGCTGGAGCTGCCTTACCGGACAGGACGAAGAGGACACCACCGGCAACAGCGATGCGGCTCTTGGTGACGGGATCCTCTTCACCCACCTTGGTGCATTTCATGCCCACCACGCTCACAATGATGCCGAAGAAACCCAAGAGCAGAGAGATCACCATGAGAGCCCGGGAGGTCTGGATGTGAACTGCGGGGGGAGAGAAGCCGCTCACCAGCCTGTGCTCTCAGCCATGCCGGGCTCTCCGGGCAAGGTCACCTCGTCCCGTCCCGCGCGGGGATGAACCCGGCCTTAACCATGGCCCCACTGCGGACGCCCGTGTCACCTCTTCCCCGTGTCACCTCTTCCCTGTGTCTCCTCTTCCCCGTGGCTGGTGGGGACACCTCAGCTCAGCTCGGGCCCCGCTCCCTGTGCCTCCCTGACCTTCCTCCCGGCCACACTCATCCTCAGCGGGATTTCCCGGCTGGGAAACACTTTGCCCACAGCGACACCACAGTCCCTGAATGTCACGGGGGTGATGCACAGCCCCAGGGGCTGCCATGTCCCCATGGGGCACTGTCAGTCCCCAAACGTGATGCCCACAGGTGCTGGGGGGGTCTCAGACACACAAAGGGGCTCAAATCCATGGGGACAAGAGGAGCTCAGATCCAGGGGGGTTTGGGGATGAGAGCAGCCCAGACCCACAGGGTGGGGGGGGAACTTGGACCCACATTGTGGCTCTGATCAGTGGAGTGGCCAGGGGAGCTCAGACCTATGGGGGCACCCAGGCAGGGAGAGGGTACAGACCTGTTGGGGGGGTCAAACCCATACAGGGGGCTCAGACCCATATGGGGGTTCAAATCCATACCGGGGCACCCTTATGAGTGGGAGCACCTGTTGGGGGGACAGTTCAAACACACAGAGGGGCTCAGACCCATATGGGGCTGGTCAAATCCATAAGAAGGGCTCAGCTCCTTATGGGGGGAGGTCAAACCCATAGGAGGGGCTCACACCCACATGGGGGGTTCAAACCCATGAGAGCAGCTCAGACCCATATGGGGGAGGTCAAACTCATACAGCAGCACCTTTATAGGTGGGGATCAAACCCACAGAGGGGCTCAGCCCCACTGGGCACTGACTCCAACCCACGGCAAGAGGATCCCATCCCACAGAATAAGCGGTTCCCCCTCCCCGTACCCACCGTCGAGCGACAGCAGCGAGTCGTGCAGGCGGCACTGGACCTGCCCGGTGCTCTGCGCGGCGCAGCTCATCCACAGCCCCTCGTGGAGCCCCACGGCCGTGATGATGGCGTCCCCGGCGTACGAGCTCTGTCTCCACTGCGGCAGCGCCGCGGCCGCCAGCGCCGCCACCCACCCGCCCAGCGCCGCCAGGTACCCGCTCAGCTCCCGCAGCCCGCCGCCCATCGCCGCGCCGAGCACGGGCGCGGCCACGCCCCGTCTGACCACGCCCCCATCCACCGGACCACTCCCCCGACCACACCCAACCACGCCTCCCGCCCACCGGCCCACGCCCCCCTCAACCACGCCCCCCGACCCCACCCCAGCCCTAAAATCTCCCCCCCGGTACCCAAATATCCTCACCAGACCCAAATCTCCCCTCTCAGACCAAATCTCCTCCAGACCCAAATCTCCCCCCCCCAACCAGACCCAATTATTCCCCACAGCCTCATATCATAACCCTCCCAGTCCCCAAAATTTCCCCCCAGTACCCAAATCCCCCAGACTCAAATCTCCCTCAACCTCAAATTTCCCCCCCACCAGACCCAAACCTTCCCCTCTAGCCTCAAATCTTGCCCCAGCCCCAGAATCTGCCCCCCCCCCCAGTACCCAAATGTCCCCTCCAGACCCAAATCCCCCAGACCCAAATCTCCCCCCTCAGACCAAATCTCCTCCAGACCCAAATCTCTCCCCAACCCCAAATTTCCCCCCCACCAGACCCAATTATTCCCCACAGCCTCATATCATAACAACCACCCCCGCTCCAAATCTCATCCTGGCCCCCAAAATTTCCCCCCAGTACCCAAACGTACCCCCCAGCCCCAAATCCCACCCCAGTCCCAAAATCTCCCCCCCAGTACCCAAATGTCCCCTCCAGACCCAAATCCTCCCCATCGGACCAAATCTCCTCCAGACCCAAATCTCCCCCCAACCCCAAATTTCCCCCCCTCCCACCAGACCCAATTATTCTCCACAGTCTTATATCATAACCCCCCAAGCCCCAAATCCCACCATGGCCCCCAAAATTTCCCCCCAGTACCCAAATGTCCCCCCCAGACCCAAATCCAACCCCTTGGTCCCCAATTTCACCCCCCCATGACCCGTCAGGGTCCTCCCAGGGGGCATGGCTGGGTGGGTACTGGGGTATTTGGGTACTGAAGGGAAATTTTGGGGGCTGGGGGTGTGATTTAGGGCTGGGGGGAAGATTTGGATCTGGTGGGGCAAAACATTTAGGGTCTGGAGAAGGAGATTTGGGTCTGGGGGAATATCTGGGGCCTGTGATGGGACTTGGGTCCTGGGGGGGTGATAAGATTTGAGGGTGGGGGGAAAAGATTTGGTGTCAGGGGGTGAGATTGGGGTCTGGAAAAGATTTGGGGCTTGGGATGGGACAGATTTGAGTCTAGAGAAGAAGATTTAGGGCCTGGGAGAAGATTTGGGTCTAGTGGGGGATGATTTTGGGACAGAGGTGAAAATTTGAGTCCTCAGGGGGAGAACTGGGTCTTGTGGGGGGAGATTTAGAGCATGGGGGTTATTTTGGTCCTGGGGGTGGGATTTGTGTTGAGGGAGATAGGGACAAGTGACAAGATGAGAAAAATGGGGTGCCCGGGGGAGGGGGCTGGGGCATTGAGCCCCCACCCCATCCGTGACCCCCTGCACCCCTGCTGGGGGTCAGCACCCCCTCCAGCCGCAGAGCCCCGGGGTGGCTCTAGGAATTGGGCAGTGGAGCGGGGAAGGGGGTCGTGTCCCAGGGCTGACCCCCGCCTCTCCGCGGGGGACCCGCACATGCCACCGCGCCACCAACAAGAGCCGCCATTGACAGCGGCGTCGCCCCCGCGGGGTGTGGGGGACACGGTGCCACCCCCCGGTGCCACCGAGCGAGCGGCAGCCCCAGGCCCTGGCAATCGTTAACCCGCCTCATCAGCAGTCGGCTCACGCGCCGGGTCGGGTGTCGGGGGCGGCAGCCGTCGGTGGTGGGACTGTCCGTCCATCCATCCATCCACCCCGGGGACACCGACCCCCCTGGGACCCCCTCCTGCCCCCCCATGTTGAACAGGACCTGCCGTACAACCTCACCAAATATGACGGGGGTTTGGGGCTGTGCGCATGGGGCAGGATTTATTTACTCACATTCCCCGGATCGTTATGGTAATGGCCCGGCCGGACACAATTCCCGGCCCTGTCCCGGGTGCCACCGCGCTCAATGTCCTTCTTGTTCAAGGACGGTTCCCTCCCCCCCGAAGCCGCGGGTCCCTGCCCACGCTGCTGGCGCGGGGTCCAGGGGACGCTGCGGGTTGAGCTGGGGGTTGTGTTGCCCCCACCAAAAATCCTCCAGTGTCCGTTGAACCCACTTGGCTCCTGAAAAGTCCCCCTTGTCCCCAAAAATGCCTTCCTGGGGTTGCACGGCTGCAAAACCCTCGAGTAAATGGTTGCAAGGAGGGAAGGACGCGTCCCCGCAGCAGGTGACCAGGTCACCAGCCTCCAGCCCCTGCTCAGCAAACAACAGCTTAGAAAAAACCCGCCTTTATTCACCCATTTTCTGCAGAAGGCACTTAAATAGCTGCAGGCTCAGCTGAGCGGAAAGGCACGTGTCTGCTACCGTGGCACCGGGTCCTCATCCCGCCCCTGTCCCCCATGTCACCCCCAGAGTCTCTGTGACACCCCCAGCTCAAGTGGCAGCTCCACAGGGGACAGTGGGTGCTGCAGGGGGGTGTGGGACAACCCCCAATTCCCACCCCATGGTGGTTGGGGGCGGGGGGTGCTTTCTGGCAGCCCCATTGCTGAGCAACCTGGAGCCACAACACTGGTGTCACTGGTCCCAGCAGGGACATCCTGGTCCCTATGGGATGTCACAGCTCGTCCTTCCCCACCGTAACAGCAACTGGCGTCTCCTGCTCCGGCTCCTGCAGCGAATCCCCCTCTTCTGCCCCAAAAAGCATCTTCACCAGGTCGTCTGCCTGCACGCGCTCCTGTGGGGCAGACCCACGGGATGAGCACGGGCACTGTGCCCCCAAAACCCGCCCGCCAGGGGGAGCTCACTCACCCGCTCGCTGTGCCGGGGGTCCAGCGTGAACCAGAGGGCGATGGCGCAGCGCTGGCCCTTGGTCACGGCCTTCACCCCGTGTGGGTTCTCCGAGCCCGACGAGAAGCCCACGGCGCGGCCGCACTGCGGCTGGACCTGCGCCTGCCGGGGACGGGACAGCCCGTCAGGGGGACCCGCTGGGACAGGGGGGGAGGTGGTGGCCCCCAACCCAGCTTCACACCTTGCAGTGGCACAGGTACTGTCCCTGGGGATGGGGACAGCAGGCAGGAGCTGGGTTTGGTGTTGGGGCCTCGAGTGGATCCTCAAGCAGCTGAGCTACTTACGGTCTCGGTCTTGGCATCCAGCTCCGTGAAGTAGAAAGCTCCTCCTTCAAAGTCCCCGTTGAGGTAGAGGATGGCACTGGAGGATGCAGGGGACAAGCAGAGATGATGACCGGCACCCCAGGCCACAGCTCCAGCAACTGGGAGCTCCCCCAACACCACAGCAAGGGAGCCCAGGTTGGGTTGTCCTCCCAGCCCAGGTGCCACCAAGCCATGGTGCCCTCAAGTGGGGAAGCTCTGGCTGGTGGCCACCACGGGTACCTGTAATCCCGGAAGGTGTAGGCTGGAGGTTCCTTCAAGCACACCAGGGCCTCGGCGTTGAGGATGCAGTTGTCCACATGCACCTCGTGGCTGTTGTCACTCCGGCCTTCTTGCTTCTCTAGGGTGGAACAAGACCCACCATGTCAAGATCCCTGTGTCTCTGAAGAACTGGGGTCTGTCCCCAAGTACCGTGTGCTTGGAGGTGACAAGAAAGTCACCTGCGGCCTAAAGCCCCCCAACTCGCTGGAGCGAGGACCATAAGAGGCCATTTGGGTGGTGCAAACTCCACTGACTTGTACACTGTGGCATCTCCATGGCCCTCCAGACACAGCCTGTCCCAAATGCTGAAATCCTGTGTGGCATGAAGCCATCAGCCCCACTGGAGGCACCACCAGAGCTGCCCATCTTCCCAAAGCAGGCTTAGGGACGAGCTCCCACACCCCCGGTTGGGGAGGAGCAGGTTATGGAGCAGCAAGGAGGTCTCCAAGGAAAGGTCTAAGTCCAGACCTGGTGGAGGGGCCACAGACAGGACAAGAGGCTGAAGGAGACCTGATCTCCCGGGGTTGTGCTCCCCCGGGCCGCGCTCACCGTCGATGGCCGTGCGGCACACCAGGTGCGAGTAGGAGAAGTGGAGTGGGACCTCCAGGCGGAAGTAGGACTCCATCATGTGCCGCACCTTCTCCGTCACGTTGTAGTAGAGGTGGGCGCTCCGCAGGGGCACCTTGCCCTCCTGGCCCAGCTGCAGGGGACAGAGGGACACGGGCTCAGCCTGGGCAGCTGCCCATCTTCAACAGCCTGCTCTCCCCCACCCCAGAGCCACCCTGACCTTGAGGGCCTTGAGGACAGTCACGCCATAGAAGGTCTCGCTGGGGGTGTGAGGAGACGTCTTCCCACGATAGCCGTCCCCGGCTGAGGCGGCCGCCTGCAAAACCCAACTGGTGTTACTGGTCTGAGCAGCTGGGTGGGACCCTTCAGCGTCCCCGGCCCCATCCTACGTTGGTGAGTCTCTGCAGCTCCCGGCACTCCTCGTCGGAAAGTACTCCGTCCACCACGACACGCTGCGAGCCGTTCAGGGTTTTGGAGTTCATGGTGACACTGGCCCCTTTGTACACCAAGGGGCCACCTGTGGCACAAACGGGGTCATGAGGACACAGGGATGGGTGCCACCAACCCTGGAAGCTGTGGTCCTGCCACCACCCACACGGAGGGACAGCAAGCTGGCAGTCAGGACATGGAGGTCCCCATCCCACCTCACCCCCCGGCCTTCCGCACCTTCTCGGATGAACTTGCTCATATCGGCAGACTCCTTGGCCTTCTCCTCCACCAGCGTCTCGATCTCCTTCATGAGGTTGCCAATCTCCTCTGAGATGCGCGCCGCCGTCTCCCGCTCCGCCCTGGCCATGTGGCAGCCATCAGCTCCACCCCACTGTCCCCACGTCGGGAATGAGGGGCACCAGGACAAGGGCAGGACAAGTTGTCTCCAGGGGCCGGTGACAAAGCCCAAGGCTGGAGAGCGTCACCTCAACGCATCCCTCACCCTGAGGTCCTCGGGATGACCTGCCCACCCCCATCACTCCGAGGGTCCATGAGGAGCAAAGTTCTGCCCTCCAGCAGCGCCCCCCAGCCCCAACACCAAAACCCTCCCTGGCAGCAGCGCCATGGCCTCTGGCTGGACCCCAGGAGGACGCGGGTTCTGTCCCGTTGGTCCCCCCATTGGGTGGGCTTGGCCATCAGCCTGGGAGACCACTCACTTTTGTTTCTCTCGCAGCCTTTTCGGTATCACCTCTTCAGGTGTCCACGTGTCCTGCAGCCAGAAGAACAAAATCCTCAGGAGCTGGAGGAGGGTCTGGGACGCAGACCCCTCGTCCCTTCCCATCCGGCCACCATCCAGCCCGGCCCAGCACCACCCACCGGGTCCACGAAGGGGATGCCGAAGACGTCGTAGCTGAAGAAGAGCAGCTCCTTCTCCATGAGGCTCCGCTGGCGGTACGCCTGGATCTCCTGTGGAGAGGGACAGACGGACGGGCTGAGCGGATGGCCAGGGGCTCCAAAAGGCCCCGAGCGAGGGCAGGAGGGTGAAGGGTGACATCCCTCCCATGCTCCTCCCTCCAGCCCTGGCTCCTGGCCCCTCTGGCTCCCCCATCCTGCAAGAACATCCTTGTCCCTGGGGATGAGCCCTGGGGTAACCGAGGCACAGGCATGTCCCTCCTGCAGGAAGCTCTTGAGAAGCCGATTCCCTTCCCTGCTCTCCCTGACATGGGGCAGACACCTCCAGCCCCATCTCTCACGTCCCAGGCAGCACCTGGCCCAGCTATTTTAAGGCCAGATCGATTTTTTAAGCAATTTCCCTTCAGCTATAGAAGCCTGGAGCAGAGATGGGCTCAGGGCCTCCTACCGAGTCTGTCCATCTGCCTCTCGCAGACCTCTCCCACAAGAGCTGCTCTGTTCCTGGAAGCCATCAAACCTTCACTTGGCCAAAGGTATTTTCCTGGAGATATTTTGCAGTCTCTCAGCTGCTCTCCAGCTTGTTGGGTCTTGTGTCCACCTGTTCCTCTCCCTCTTGTCACCAAAGGGTGGCTGGACCAGAGCAGAGCCATCGCAGCAGAGCCAAAAACCTCTGCGCAGGTTCTGAGCCCCAGGAGGGGACAGGATGTCCCTGCAGCGGCTGGTCCAGCCGGCGACTCACCTCTCGGGGCTGGACGGCTCCTGCCAGCTTCTCCCCCAGGACCGCGGTGTAATAGGCCAAGTTCTGCTTCATCACCTCGTCGTTTGGGAAGAAGAGCAAATACGTCTTGGCGCATTCGATGGCTTTTTCGTAATTCCCATCTGCGAAGAGAAACGAGGTTGTTCTGGCACATCCAGGAAAACCAGACACAGAGCGAACATGGAGAAGGAGGAGAAACAAGAGAGCAAGTCCTTGTTCTTCAAAGGGTCTCCCAGGTAGGGCAGATACCCTGGAGCAAAGACATCTGCTCCCACAAAGGCAAAATTAAGAGTCCAATGAGCTCTCCTGCCTCCAAAAATCATGTCAGCAGACATCAGGGCGGCTGTTTGGGCAGTTTTCTGGCTTGGTAAACATCCTGAAGTCCATTTACAGACAGCAAGACCCAACCATTCCCAGGCTAACCCGCAATTTTCAGCCACTGAAGCACCCTGACCTACTTTAGTCTCCAAGATCACAGCCTTTCCATCTTCTTGGACTTTATAGATTCTTTTTTTCCCTGCTTTTGGAGAAATTTGCACAGAAAAAGTTTAGGCTGGAGGAGCATCCCTGTGTGAACCTCTTGAAAATCAACAAGGTCAAGTGGAAGGTCCTGCACCAGCATCACCAGTGACTGGGAGTGGAGGGGTTTGGAGCAGCTGTGGGAGAAGGACTTGGGGGTGCTGGTGGATGGAAAATTGGACATGAACTGGCAAAGTGCACCTGCAGCCCAGAAACCAACCATGTCCTGGGGTGCATCCCCAGCCCCGTGGGCAGCAGGTTTGGGGGGATCCTGCCCCTCTGCTCCGCTCTGGTGAGACCCCCTGCAGTGCTGGTCCAGCTCTGGGTCCTCAGCACAGACACACATGGAGCTGCTGGAGAGGGGCCAGAGGAGGCCATGGAAATAGCCAGATGGCTGGAACTGCCCTGTGAAGAAAGGCTGAGAGTGGGGGTTGTTGAGCCTGGAGATGAGAAGGTTCCAGGGAGACCTTGTAGACTTTCTGTATACAATGGGGGCTTCCAAGAAAGATGGGGACAACTTTTAATCAAGGCTTGCAGTGGCAAGACAAGGGCAATGGTTTTAAAAAGAAAGAGGGCAGGTTTAGGATGGCCAAAAGGAGGGAATTTTTTATGCTGAGGGTGGTGAGACACTGGAATGGCTGCCCAGAGAAGCTGTGGATGGCCCATCACTGGATGCGTTCAAGGTCAGGTTGGATGGGGCTTTGAGCAACCTGATCCAGTGCAAGATGTCACAGAATCACAGCAGCCCAGGCTGGTTGGGCTGCAGGAGCTCTGCAGATCCCCAGCCCAGCCCTGCCGGCGCAGGGTCACAGAGCAGATCACACAGGTGGGTCCAGGGGGTTTGAATGTCTCAGAGCAGGAGACTCCACACCCGCTCTGGGCAGCCTGGGCCAGGCTCTGGCACCTCCCAGCAAACAAGTTTCTGCTCCTGTTCAGATGGAGCCTCCTGTGTTTCAGTCTGTGCCCGTTGCCCCTCACCCTGGCGCTGGGCACCACTGAACAGAGTCTGGTCCATCCCCTGACACCCACCCTGAGCTATTGATCCATTGATCAGATCCCTCTCAGCTTCTCTTCTCCAGCTCAACAGCCCCAGCTCTCTCAGTGTCTCCTCATCACAAAGATGCTCCAGAGCCCTCAGCATCTCTGTAGCTCTCCTGGACTCTCTCCAGTAATTCCTTGTCCTTCTGAAACTGGGGAGCCCAGCACTGGCCCCAGTTGTGCAGATGGGGCCTCCCCAGGGCAGAGCAGAGGGGGAGGAACAACCTCCCTGACCTGCTGCCCACACTGTTCCTCATGGACCTGCCCCATCCCTGCACCCTGGCTTGGACTAGATGAGCTTTGAAGGTCCCTTCCCAACCCAGCCCATTCTAAGAGTCTCTGATTTCCGTGTGCAGAGCACAACGTCCAGCGCCAGTGGCCACCGGGGGACGGGGCACTGATCTGCTTACTGTTGTAGTAGGCGAACTGCAGGTAGTTGAAGTGCGAGGGCAGGAAATCCTCCAAGGGCTTCTCGCGGCCGGGCTCGGAGGCCAACTCCGTCACGCAGCCCTGCTTGCAGCTCAGCACCTGCATGTAGTGGTCTGGGGGAGAAAAACCCCACGTCACTGCCTGTGGTCAGCCCAGGGGTGCTGGGCAGGACCTTGGGGGTCCCCACTCCAACCTCCTGCTGACAACTTTTTTGGGGTGGAAACCCCCAAGGATGGTGGTCACCCACCTCTGTGGGACTGGGGCTGTGCTGCTGTCTGGGGAAGGCGTGACCATCCTCACACCCCACCCTTGTGTGTATTGGTGTCCCTCTGCTGGTCCCTCCCCTGTTTCTCCATATCCCTCTGGAATCTGGGGGATGCTCGGGCATCACCCCCAGTGCTGAGTGTGGGCAAACACCTCCTGCCACTTACTGGCCACACTCCCTTCTATGGGGTTTGCTCTCTCTGGGGACCCACCACCCTTCAGGTGTTTGGGGACCATCGTCCCCCAGGATCATCCCGCAGCTCCCACCCGTGATGGCCTGGAAAAGGTCCGCGTTGTACTCCAGGTAGTTGTAGCCCTCGTAGTCGTAGGGTCCCTCGCAGAGCGCGCGGCACTCGGCGTCCGCCACAAAATACTCCCCCAGCGCCTTCTCCAGGTGCAGGACGGCAGCAGCCGGCTGCTCCTCCGTGTAAAACCGGACACCCAGCCGGAACTCGCTCTGCAGAGGGGTGAGAAATTGGAGGAGGGGCTCAGCTCCAGGTGACGGAGCACCTGGGGTGCCGTGTCCCCATGGGTTGGGAACAGACCTCCGGCACCAAGGTGGCATCTCATGCGCTGCTGAGCCAACAGCCGCGCCGTGACCTCCCCAGGGGTTTTGGGAGGGGCTGCCCACAGCAGGGGGGTCTCACCAGGTGCGGTTTGGCCTCCAGGTCGGTGAAGTCGTCCTGGCGGACGCCGGCCATGGCTTGGTAGTACTCCAGATTCTGCCGCATCTCCTGGTGCGCGGGGTTGGCCACGAAGAAGGTGTGAGCGGCCGCTGCCGCCTGCGCCGGCCGGTTCATCTGGCGGGACGGGGGGTGGGGGTGAGACGGGCGCCCCCCCGGCACGGACCCCCAGAGGTGCGGAGGGGCCCGGTTCCCGGGACACCAGGGGGTCCCGCCGGCGGGATGGGGCGGTGACGGGGGCGGCTCCGGCGAGCTCCGACGTGGCACTGGGCGGGGGGCAGGGAGAGACGGGCAGGGCCCGGGGCCGCCGTGCGACACCCCCACACCGGGCCGGACAGCCGGAGCCCTCCCAGGACCCCAGCCTAGGATCGGCCCCGCCCTGTTCTCTCGGTCCCTTCTGTCCCCCCCGCCATCGCTCTGGTCACCCCGCCCGTCCCGGTTCCTGCCGCGCCGGGACATCCCCGTTCCCTTCCCGGGGTCGTTGCCGGTACAGCCGCTCCCGGCCCGACCCACCCCCTGTCCCGGTCCCACCGCCGGTCCCGCACCTTGAAATAAGCGACTTGGAGGTAGTTGTAGGGGCTGCGTTTGCTGAACTCCCGCTCCAGCTCCTCGCCCAGCCGGTACCGGGAGGGCTCGGCGGGCCCGCAGCCCCGCAGGCAGGCGGCGCGGCGCAGCAGCCCCCGGAAGAACAGCAGGTCCCGGAGCGCCGGTTCGGGCTGGGGCTGGGGCTCGGTTCCCTCCGCCGGTCCCGCCGTGGCGTTGGCGCAGCGCAGGCGGCACCGAACCAACCGGGAGCGCACGGCAGCGCGGGCCCGGAGCGCCCGCTCCATGTGCAGCACCACGGCGGGCCAGTCCCCCCGCGTGTACGCCTCGGCCCCGGCGGCGAACAGCGCGTCCGGGGGCTGGCCGGGCAGCGGCGGCTCGGCCGGTGCCGCTCCCGGTGACGTCGCCGCTCCCGCCAGCAGCGCGAGCAGCGGCAGCAGCGCCCACAGCGCCATGGCCGAGCCTCGCGCTCGCCCCGCCCCCACCGGGACTCCGCCCCTCCCGGGACCCCGCCCCCAACCGGGCACCGGCGCACCCCACGGGCCGCCCGTCCCGCCCCGCCCCGCCCTGCCCGCCGGCCAATCAGCGTCCTCAGCCGCCACGCCGGTGGCCCCGCCCTTCAGCGGAAGCACCTCCCCGCCGGGAGGAAGGGGCGGGGCGTGGCGGGCCGGTGATGGCGGCGGAGGGCGGTGCGGAGGGCGGTGCGGAGCCCGGGACCGCGGGGCTGGCGCTGGTGGAGGGCGGGACGGGCCGCGCCGGCCGCCCCGGGGACCCCGCGGACCTGGTGGCCCTGGCCCGGCAGTTGCAGCAGGTGAGGGCCGCGCCGGGGTCCCGCTGCTCCCCGTCCCGCTGCCCCCCGGCCTCTCCGCGGCCTCCTCAGCTGGCGCCGGCCATGCTGTCCCCGGCCCCAGCTCTCTGGTGTCCCCGGCTGCTTCCCGCGGTGCCTCCCACCGTACCCCCCTGTCCCCTCGCCAGTGTAACCCCGTCAGTGGCTCCTCCTCCATCCCAGTGCCTCCCAGTCCACCCCGGTTCCTCCTGATGGGTCCTGCTGCCGCTCCCAGTCCATCCCAGTGCCTCCCAGTATGTTCTGCTGCCCTGCCAGTGCCTCCTGGTACATTCTGCTGCTTCCAGTACTATGTCCTGGACCGGTGTGTCCCCAGAGCTTCTGTGTCCACCCAAATGCTTCCCTGTAAGTCCTGCTGCCTTCTCCCAGTGCCTCCCAGTATGTTCCACTGCTGCCCGGCATGTCCAGGGCACAGTCCCAGGGCACAGCCCCTGCTCTGTGGCTGTCACCCCCGCCCAGGGGTGCCACAGCTGCCCCCCAACCACGCATGGGGCAGCTCCTGCACCCCCCGCAGCCCCAGTGACGCCCCAGCGAGTGCACGGCCACGGCTGCTCCAGCGCACACGGGTGAGGCAAGATCCGACTTCCCCGTCCTGACCAAACCTCGTTCTTCTCCACAGGCGGACGACTTCGTCCGAGCAAACGCCTGCAATAAACTGACTGTGATCGCCGAGCAGATCCGGTACCTGCAGGAGCAGGCTCGGGAGGTGAGAACGCGTCTGCACGCTGGGCGGGAGGGAGATCAGGGTCTGGCTCAGCTGCCCAGATGTTTGGGAGGAGCCGTGGCCTGAATGTGAATTGCAGCCGGGAGCCAAGCAAAGAAGATTCAGTGGGAAAATAAGGAGGGTTTGTTGTCTGGTATCAGCCGGGATGGGGCAGGGTGGGTTTTGGTGCTTTCTCCAAGTCCTCTGCACATCAGGGAGGACTCTGGTGAGGCGGAGGAGTGAGGACGGCCGGGCAGGAGCAGCAGGGGCGTCAGGAAGGACAGAGAGACAGCTCTGGTTTTGGGACAGACACCTCCTGTCACTGCAGGGTGAATCTGAGCCCTGGGGAGAGGATGAGCTGTGACCTGACGAAGGGCTTGGCTTTCCAGTTTGTCGCAGCTGGTTTGCTGGAGCGGGTGGCCCCAGCAGCCAGCCCAGCGGGGCTCGGTCGTCCTCTTCAATTCGGGCGTCACCCTCGGGGGTGAAATCTGGGAGCCTGAGTGGGAAGGGATCTGCCGTCACCGCGGCGGGCGTGCTGCCACCAACGCCACTGCCTCACGTCATCGTTAACTGGTGGAGCTGCGGACCCGTCAGCTGGCGGAGCCAGGGGGGTGAATTCCCCTTTGTTTGCTGCCCCTTTTCCCAGGGGTTGCAGCAGGGAACCCCCTGGGTCTGTGCAGAGACAAGGAACGAATCCAGCTCGTGATCGGCTCGTGGTACTGTGGTCAAGAAGTCTTTGGTGGTATCTCCACCTCTTTGAGGGGTGCAGGAGCTCTGAGCTCCAGCTGACGGGGGAAACATGGAGCAAACTCTCTCTCTTTGGACATCTCCTTCCTGGGGCATTAAAGGTGTGCCACGTGGAGCCACATGTGCACCACGGCAGACAAAGCCTCATGCCAAGTGATGTGTCTGGGACGTTGGCTGAGAGGCAATAGTGCGCTGTCGTTTTATTTGAAGTGTGGCAATTTAAATTTGATTCTCAGGTCTTGGATGAAGCTAAGAGAGATGCAGATCTGCACCACGTGGCCTGCAACCTGGTGAAGAAGCCGGGAAACGTTTACTACATGTACAGGCGGGAGAGCGGCCAGCGATACTTCTCCATCCTGTCTCCTAAGGTGGGTGGTAACAGCCCCTGAGGAAGCTGGGAGGGGAAAAAAACCCACGTTTCTGGTGCTTGGGCACTTTGGGACCTCAGACAAAAGCACCAGCTTGATGGGAGCACTTGTTGTCCCCTGCTCAGCTGGTGGTTGTGCCTGGTCTGAGTTCCTCTGCTGCTGTGAGAGCCGCACTGTGATGTTCTCTTGGGTTTGGTGGATGGTGGGTGAGAAGACGTTTGGTGCCTGGACCTGGATTCTGCCAGTTGGTCCCTGTGGCTCCTTCTCTGGAGCTGCGAATGTGCCCTGGGCTGTCCCTGTCCCCTCTGGCTGTCGGGCAGAACCGTCTGCTCGAGGGCTTCAGTCACAGCATCACACAATGTCCTGGGTTTGAAGGGCCCCACAAGGATCATCAAGTCCAACTCCTGTTCCTGCACAGGACAACCCCAAAATTCACACTGTGTGTCTGAGGGTGTTGTCCAGTTGATCCCTGTCCAGGTAGTGAGTTTATCTGCAGCTGTGGTCTTGGAGGTGTCCTCCTCCCTGGCCACCCATTTCTGTACGTACAGGGTGAAGGTTCAGAGCAAACCACCGGGCAGGTCGAGGAGCTCTGTGCCGGTTGAGGAGATCCTGTACTCCCCCTGCATTAGCAGCACTGCAGCTTGACCTGGTCTTAGGCTCAGGTCTAAAAGCTGAGCCAATTTTTAGGTTAGAAAATGGGATGGTCATGTAGCTGGGACTGTTTCAAAGGCATCACCTGGGACCAGGAGAGCTCTGGGCTCCCTCTGCGCTGCCAAACGTCCCATCCTTTAGCTCTGAAGCTGAATGTTCAAGGTCAGGCTGGACAGGGCTCTGAGCGACTTGATCTGGGTGAAGGAGGTTGGAGCGAGGTGGGGGCTGCTTTCTTTTTCCAAGGAACAAGCTCCAGGCGCAGAGGAAACGGCCTCAAGTTGCGCCAGGGGAGGTTGAGGTTGGATGTGGGAACAATTTCTTCCCCAAAGGGCTGTGGGGCATTGGAAAAGGCTGCCCAGGGCAGTGCTGGAGTCACCATCCCTGGAGGGTTGGACAGACGGACATGAGGTTCTCAGGACATGGGGCAGTGCCAGGGGTGGGGGAATGTTGGACTTGATGATTGTGAAGGGCTTTTCCAACCAAAATGATGATGTGATTCTGTGGTAGGACTGTCCAGCACGGGCAGAGGTTGGGCTGACCTGTGATGCGAATCTCTCCTTTCTCCTCCAGGAATGGGGGACCAGTCCCCACGAATTTCTCGGTGCCTATAAGCTCCAGCACGACATGTCTTGGATGCCGTTGGAGGACGTTGAGAGACGAGATGCTGAATTTAACCTCCTGGACAGGCTGCTGAGCCGTCAGGCAGCGCTGTCCCCTTGCACAGAGCCCAATTTCCAGGGCCTCACCAAGTGACAACACGAGACCCGCTGAGGCGAGTCCCTGCGTGAGGACACGCGGAGCCTGCGCGCTGCCGGGCCGGGCAAGGAGAGGGACCAATAAACAGAAACGCTGATGCCGCCGTTACTTGCTCTGTGCTTTGAGACTAATTCTGCATTCGGTCTTACTGGATTTTCTGGTAGTTGAGTGATTATTTTCTCTGACTTGTGCCAAAGCTGCAGCAAGAGGCAAATGATGTCAGGTGGAGTCGATTCCCAGAGGGCTTGGGGCAAAAGCAAAAGTGCTTGGGGAGATGTGATAATGCTATAAAACATGTCCTGCCTGTCTGGCTCTGGTGTGACGGTGATGATTTCAGGGCTGGATTTTGCCCCTGGTTAAAACACGTGTATCTGGGAAACCCTGTGGCCTGGGGAGAGTGGTGGAAACCCCGCGCAGAAGGGTCTGTCGTGACCGGAGTCTGTTGGTCTCTGTCCCAGCTGATCCGAACCCCACGGGGTGACCGGGAGCTGGCTTGTCAGGGAAGAGCATCCTCCAAAGTGCCGTGTGGGCTCCGGGAACTCTCCAGAAGGTTCCATAGTCCTCGCGCCTTCCCCTTGGATTTGAGGGGATGAGCTCCCAGGGCGAGACAGGAACGGGCAGTGCCAGAGCAGAGGAGAAAATCAAACCAGTCAATCTTGATCTCAGCTGTAGCTCTGAGACAAGTTTGGTGTCCTGCTGCACAGCAAATATCCCTTTGGCTTTACCAGGTGGACTCGGTGGCACATGGGACTGGTAGGACATCTCCAGCCTCTTTTTCCACCAAGAGCTGGGCTGAGGGAAGGATCAGAGCTGCTGAGATGTCCTCCCGCTGCCCAGCCGTGCAGGGCTCCCCCAGGAGCTCACCCGCTCCTCTGCCACGAGCCGAGGTGGCAAGGAGATGGAGAAAGAGATGTCCAGGTTGGATCAGATGCTCACATCCTCGCATGCCTTGGTCACCTCCCCGAGATGACAAGTGTGACCTTACGTGCCACTCAAGGTGTTGCATGTGCAACGCTGGCCACAGCCTCCTCCTCCGCTGGTGACGTGTGAGGGTTGGGGACCGTGTGTGGAAGGAGAATTGTGACTTTGGGGCCTGGGCCCAAGGGCGCAGGTGGCACTTCTTGGTGGAGCCCTTGCGGTTGGGCTCTCCTGGCTGGTGCTGGTGACAGAGCGGTGTCCTTGGGCATGGCCTTGGCTGCGGTGGGCACTCACCTTCCTGGGCCTTGCTTGTTCCAGTTGGTCACTCAGGTCCAAGTGACCTTCCCAGGTGCTGCCCCATCTCTCCTTACCCACTGCTGAGGAAGACGCTGCTGCCCCAGCTCTGGGTGACGCTTGATGCAATTCGGGGCTCACTTCTTGTGTCAGGCTTTGTTTGGGTCATGCAAACACTCTCAAAATAATCTCTTTATCATAGAATCACAGATGGTTTGTGTTGAAGGACCTTCCCAGCCCCCCAGTGTCCCCCCTGCCATGAGCAGGGACATCTTCAGCAGCTCAGGTTGCTCAGAGCCCCGTCCAGCCTGGCCTGGGATGTCTCCAGGGATGGTTCATCTACCACCTCTCTGGGTACCTGGGCCAGGCTCCCACCACCCTCATGTCTGCCCTCCTTTCATTTTAAACCATCACCCCTTTTCTTGTGCTAACAAAGGTTCTCATGGCACAGCAGCTCGGGGATGGAGCGGTATGACAAGTGTATCGAGCTTCCCGCTCCCCACAAAGTCCCTCCTCACCACAAAACCATCCCAAGGTGTTTGGAGCCCCTTCCTTCCCAACCGAAGGGTCAATTCAGCTGCTCTCCAGCACCCTCAGCTGCAGCTCCAAACACCCACCCTCGTCCAAGGAGCATCTGGGCGACGCTCTCGGTCTGACAGCTCAGGGTGAGGAGTCCTGTGAGGAGCAGGACTCGATGATCCTCACGGGTCCCTTCGACCGTGACACATCGTCAGACCCACGGGCAGAACAGCAGTGATCGATCCTCCGAGCGTCCGGTGTGCTGTAATAAAAGTGCTACTTTTTAATACTTTCCAAACTGTGTTAAAGACTCTTTTTGCCAACTTTTTGGTATCATTGGGCTGGGTAACGGTTGGACTTGCTGGTCTTGAGGGGCTTTTCCAACCCAAATGATTCTTCCATGATCTCAGTGTGGCTGGAGGGACAGACGTGACCCTGAGGCCCCAGGCAGGGGAGAGGAGGGCACCTGGAGGGGCTGAAGGGGACATGCCATGAGCTGTGGGGACAAAAGAGGCTCAGAGCCTCGTCCAGGGTCCCACAGGAGCCGTGACGGACACGATGGGGAATGGGGGGGCTGCGAGTGCTCCCGGGGGGGATCAGAGCTCCTGGTCGTGCCCTCGGGGGGAACCACGGCATCCCAGGTCTGAGGGGAAGGTGAAGGGTCTGGGCACTGCTGGGATGCACACGGATTGCACTGGGGGCCTGGAGAGACACAGCTTGGGGCCTGGGGTGTCCCCAGAGCCACGGCTTGGGGTCTGGGGGTCACAAAGAGCACTCTGCCCCGCTCTGGTGCGAACCCCTGCAGTGCTGGTCCAGCTCTGGGTCCTCAGCACAGACACACATGGAGCTGCTGGAGAGGGGCCAGAGGAGCCCCAGGAATGACCCGAGGCTGGAACAGCTCTGCTGGGGGGCAGGCTGAGAGAGTTGGGGTGTTCGAATGGAGAAGAGAAGCTCCAGGGAGACCTTAGTGAGGCCTTTCTGGACTTAAAAAGGGCCCATAAGAAAGATGGGGACAGACTTTTGAGCAGGGCCTGTTGTGATAGGACAAGGGGTGATGGTTTAAACTGAAGGAGGGAGATTCAGGCTGGACATGAGGAAGAAATGGTTGTCCCTGAGGGTGGTGAGAGCCTGTCCCAGGTTGGCCAGAGAGGTGGTGGATGAACCATCCCTGGAGACATCCCAGGCCAGGCTGGACGGGGCTCTGAGCAACCTGAGCTGGTGAAGGTGTCCCTGCTCATGGGCTGGGGGGCACTGGGGAGCTGGGGAGGGCCCTTCAACACAAACTGGTCTGTGATTCTCTGATTCTTGTATCCCTGCTCTACCCATGACAAAGCCGACAGGTTCACATCTGCAGGCCTGGCTCTGGTAGTCCTGTGGACCCTCTGGTCACAGCTCTTGTTGAACCTCCAGCAAATGCCGCAGCAGCAGGTGCCGTGAGCTGCACAGACCCCACAGCTGCTCCCAGAGCCCCGTCCATCCCCCCGTGGCAGCGGCTTTTCCTGCGCTGTAAAATCCCTGCGGGACTCAACCCAACGTGCGGATCAGCTCAGAGCTGGAGTCCTGCTCTGGCTGGTTCAGCCCGGGAAGCTGCTGGGTTTGGAAAGCGAGCGAGTGTCACAGCCCTTGGTGCCCCGGCCGTGTCCAGCCCCAGGCAGAGCCCCCGGGACCCCCGGCTTGGGGACATGAGGGGTGGTGGTGGGAAAACACGGCAGGATCAGAGGAGACAAATATTGTCACAAACGTACATGCGTCTCACATTGTATTAAACAGTGTTCTTGGGAGAATGGTGCAGTGAGGCGAGGGACTGCGGCTCCCAGCGTCCCCGGTGTGAGGGGTCCCAGGGCCTGGGCAGCCCCCCCAGAGCCGGGCTGGCCCCTGCGGCCCCACAGCCCCGAGCCCCCGGGGAGCAGGGCAGCGGGGGCTCCAGGGGCTTTGCTGTCCCCAGCCGCTGCCCCCGGCTCAGCCCAGCGCTGTGGGGCCCAGGAGGAGACGCCATGGGAAAGCACAGCAGATGGGCACGGGAAAGGGACCTTCACGAGTTTAATGGCCGCTTTCTAACTATTCTAACAATTCCTCTTCCAAACCGTCGAGGTCGGCCGGTGTTGCCCTGACCGGGGGACCCTGGACGTCATCTGCATTCGGCAGAGGAGCAGGAGACACCCGGGGCGAATCCCCAGCAGATCCAGCCCCACGCTCAGCGGTGCCTGGGAGAGAAGAAGCGAGAGCCCGTGTCAGTCGGGTCCCAGCAAACAGCGCCTGCTCTGTGCTCCGCAGGACCAGCCAGTAAGGTCTTTGTCCCGGCTGCAGCTGCCCAGGGATTGCACAGACAAGACTTGCGCTCTCTGGCACCCCAGCGCAACCCAGCGGCCGCCCCGGCCCCCCGGAGCGCTGCAGAACCACGTCCGGAGCTGCTCACCTGAGCCCGACGGGCTCCCGCTCCATCCCCGGCTCTGGCCCAGAGTCTTTGCCTGGCGACGGAAGCGTCTGCGCCGCGGCTCCCGCGGGCTCTGGGCAGCGGCTTCTGCCGGCGTCGCGCCGGCCCTGGCAGAAAGGCCGGGCTGTGCGGAGCGGCTCAGGTCCCACAGGTTCCGTGATCTCTGCACGTTGGGATCCAGGTCTCTCCTCCTCGGCTCCAGCTGCTCCTCCCTTGGCTGCTCACAGCCTTGCCCATGAAGCGCTGCTGGGCCCTGAGCCCCCCCAGGAGTGGCCAAGCCATGTGGCAGAAGAGCCACCAGCTCTTGCAGCCCCTGGATTGAGGCTTTGAGCTGCAGAGATAGTTGGGAGTGCAGCTCCAGCTGTGCGGAGAGTTCACACACCTGGATGTGGGCAAAAAACATCTGTCTCAGGCAGAGGGGTCTAAAATCTCTGTGAAACCCCGTCAGATGTTTGGGTGGAGGTCACAGCCGTGACAACAGCCGGAAAACAATTGTTAATGACGTTGAAGCTCAGAATGTCCTCAGACAAATCTCTGCTGGGCCTGTTCCCAGAAGATTTTCTTCTCTTCTGGTCACTGCAGGAGAAGAACAGCTCAGATCTGTGAACACCTCCACAGACTCTCTGTACCTTGGCCTTGACCTTGTCCAAGTCCTCTGGCACGTGGGGGTTCTCTCGCTCCAGCCCATCGTGCTGCTGTGTCCCAGCTGCCACTGACGTCTCCTCTGGCTGTCCCATTTCTCTCTAGGGAAACAAAGTCAAAGGAGTGTGAAGATAAAGATGAGAAGGCAAAACGGGCATTTAACTTTCGGTTAATCTACCGAAATCTCTTTTCCAAGGTCATAGCAAAGTGGAGAAATCTCATCTACTATGACATTTGCCCAGCTGATGATCTCCAGCCATCCTTGGCCAGGGAAGACAACTAAGGACATGTCATCTCTTCGTGAAGATCTGTTTCCAGCACGTTCTTCTCAGCAGATGCTGAGACTGCGCCTTTGGGCTCTCGCTCGGTTCTTACAATCACGCCAAAATCGAATCGGGTGCCAACACAAGTGCTGTGGTTGGTCCGCAGCCCTTTCTCCAGAGATGGAGGTGAGGGTCCCCACGGCCAACTCTGCCTATCAACATTTACGCTGTTGTTCTGCTACACAAATGAAAACCGAGGCAAGCCCAAGTATTTCACAGTATCACAGTATGTTTGGGATTGGAAGGGACCTCAAAAGCTCATGCAGTGCAATCCCCCCATGGAGCAGGAACGCCCAGATGAGGTTACACAGGAAGGTGTCCAGGCGGGTTGGAATGTCTGCACAGAAGGAGACTCCACAACCCCCTGGGCAGCCTGGGCCAGGCTCTGCCACCCTCACCAGGAACAAGTTTCTTCTCAAATTTAAGTGGAACCTCCTGTGTTCCAGTTTGCACCCATTGCCCATTGTCCTGTCACTGGCTGTCACCAGAAGAGCCTGGCTCCATCCTCCTGACACTCACTCTTTATATATTTATAAACATTAATGAGGTCCCCCCTCAGTCTCCTCTTCTCCAAACTAAAGAGACCCAGCTCCCTCAGCCTTTCTTCATAAGGGAGATGCTCCACTCCCTTAATCATCTTTGTTGCCCTAACAACAATTTCTGCTCACAGATGTGTCTATAAGCGGGTGTCAAGGCTTGCCAGAACCTTCCGCGATTCCAACAAAACCAGGACAAAGAACCAAGCCCAGTGACGTTGTCCCCGGCGCGGAGCTTCTACCCGCTGGTCGACAGAAGCGCCCGAGAGCCTCGGGAGCCGCTCTCCTCTGGGTCGTTGTGGGCCAGCGCTCCCCTCAGCTCCTGCTCGGCTGTGTCGCCGGGCACGGGAAGGCGTCACTCACCACGGGCTCGGGGGCGGCCTTGTTCTGCGCGTCCCCCAGCTGCTGACGGAGCCAAAGGTTTTCACCCTGCAGCTGGGCCACTCGTTCCCGCAGCTCTTCCGCCCTCTGGACGGCGTCTTTCCTCTCCTGATCCGCCTGCATGTACAGAGCCTGGGACTGCTCCATCTGCTGCCGGGCCTGCCGTAATTCTTCTCTTGTGGTTTGTAATGCCGTTGTCTTTCTCCCCATGTTCTTTTTCAGCAGGGTCACTTCCATTTCCAGCCGAGCAGCTTTTCTTTCGGCTCTGTTTAAATCCTCTTCCAAGCGCCTGTTGGCTTCCAGCGCCTCAGCCGGGTTCAATTCCATGATGAGCCGTTGCTCCAGGTGGCTGATAAACTGCTTCACTTCAGCACTTTCTGACGCGTGAGACCTTCCATGGACCCGGCAGAAAGAGGACGAACCTGAACCCGCCGTCGGTTTTGGGGCTCTGGCATCTTGTGCCTGTTCAAAGCCGAAGGACACAAAGGGACAGAGCTCAGGAAAGCGGCTCAAAAGAGGAGAGAGCGGCAGCATCTCGTACTCGCAGAGGAGGAACTGCCACCAACTGGACGTCAGGTTCTAAAAGAGTTTTCTACAGCTCTGGATTCGGCATCGCTCCTGGAAAAGTCCGATTTGCATCAGCGTGCAACACAGCCCGAGAGCCAGGACTCCCCAGCACCATCTCTGACCTCACTCACCTGCGGCCCAGCGCTGTCGCTCTGGTTGGCGGCTCCTCGCAGCCACAGCTCGTCCCGAACCCGCGGCTGGGACCCGTAGCCACGGCTGCTCCCGGGCGTCGGGCGCACCCCCCGCACCATCCTGCGCCGCAGGAACCGCAAGAGCCTTTCCATGGCGCTGGGACGCTGCTCCACCAGCACCAACTACAGCAGCACCGGCTGCACCAGCTCCACCAGCAACCACCGGCACAGGCTGCACCAGCAGCACCAGCACCAGCTGTAGCAGCACCACTGGAAGGACCTGCAGCAGCAGCACCAGCTCCACCAGCTCCACCAGCTTTGCCAGTACAACCAGCACCAGCAGCACCAGCTCCACCAGCTTCACCAGCAGCACCAGTTCCACCAGCTTCACCAGTACAACCAGCACCAGCAGCACCAGCTCCACCAGCTTCACCAGCAGCACCAGCAGCAGCTCCACCAGCTTCACCAGTACAACCAGCACCAACTTCACCAGTACGACCAGCACCAGCTCCACCAGCTTCACCAGTATGACCAGCACCAGCAGCACCAGTTCCACCAGCGGCACGAGCTCCACCAGTAGCACCAGCTCCACCAGTATGACCAGCACCAGCTCCACTGAGAGCACCTGCACCACCAGCAACCAATAGGACTGGCAGCACCAGCTCCACTAGTAGCACCAGCAGCACCAGCTCCACTAGTAGCACCAGTAGCACCAGCTCCACCAGTAGCACCAGCTCTACCAGCTCCACCAGCTCCACCAGCAGCACCAGCGCTGTGTGTGCGGGGCCTGGCCAGCGCCCCCGCTATAGTGACCGCGTTTGCTGACGTCATGGGCGGCTCAGTGACGTCACAGGCACTGGGGGGGCAGAGGCCGGGGGGGAGTCCCCGTGCTCAGCACCTCCCTGCGCACACGGGCCAGACAGGGGGATGTGGGCTCCAGGGTGTCGCTCACAGCCGCTGCTCACGGCTCTTGTTGAACCCCCAGCAAATGCCGCAGCAGCAGGTGCCGTGAGCTGCACAGACCCCACAGCTGCTCCCAGAGCCCCGTCCATCGCCCCGTGGCAGCGGCTTTTCCTGCGCTGTAAAATCCCTGCGGGACTCAACCCAACGTGCGGATCAGCTCAGAGCTGGAGTCCTGCTCTGGCTGGTTCAGCCCGGGAAGCCGCTGGGTTTGGAAAGCGAGCGAGTGTCACAGCCCTTGGTGCCCCGGCCGTGTCCAGCCCCAGGCAGAGCCCCCGGGACACCCGCCCGGGACAGGGCCTGCGGCTCCCCCGGCATGGGGACATCAGGCTGTGGGCAGAGGGGACAGAGGGGACAGGGGTTGGGCAGGGCCAGATCTGGCCAAGGCGGCTCCCGGCAGCACCGTGGCCGGGGCTGGACACCCCCTGCCCTGGTTGTGCCCCCCAGGCTCTGTCCTGCGCTTTGGGGCCCCTGCAGTGCTCACTGTGCCCCCTATACGCCCCTTGAGCCCCAGTGTCCCCAGTATGGCACCCCTAGACCTGGGCCCATTTTGGGATGTCCCCAGCCCTTGGTTTGCTTTCTGCTGTGCTTTTGGGGTGCAGGGCCCCCCTCAATGTGCCTGTCAGTGCCCCTGAAAGCCCTCAGGTGCCCTTTGGTGCACCTGCAGATCTGTGTGTCTGTCAGGGGCCCCCACAGCACTCGTGCACATTTTGGGGTGCTCTGACACCCTTGTTCAGACCTTTGGGGCTCCACAGCCCATGCCCCTCTGCCCATTGATGCTCCCTCAGCCTGTGGGTCTCTCTTTCGGGTGCTCCAGTTCCCGTGGGTGAGGTCCCGTCTCTCCAGGGCATTGGGGTGCGGGTCAGGGTGCTACAAGCCCCTCAGGAGCCTCTCTGAGCACCCAAAGCCCTTCCGCACTTTGAGCTCCCCCAGCCCCTGGCTCTGACCCCGGGCGCATCTCCAGGCCCTCGCTGTCCCTTCTCCTGCCCCCATGTCCCTCGCTGTGCCTGTCCCTGCCCCAGGGCCATCGCGGTGCTTTTTTGGGCTGTCCCTTTTCCCAGTGCCCACCCCCTGCCCCTCAGCACCCTTTGTCATGCCCTGGACCCCTTCTTGATCCCACTGCTCTGCTTTCTGGGGCATCCTGAGCCCCTTGGTGTGCTTCTTGGGGGCTCCTGGAACCCTCTCTGAGGCTTTTGGGATGCCCTGGGACCTTTTTGTACCTTTAGGGGCGCCTTGGTCTCAATGAAGTGCCTCTGGGACAGCCCAGACCCTCCATGTTCCTTCTGGTGCAACCACAGCCCCTAGGTGTGTCTTTCCTTGCACCCCAAGTTGCTCTGGAGGCTTCATAAAATCAGTAAATGGTTTGTGTTGAAGCGAACTTCCCAGCTCCCCCAGTGCCCCCCTGCCATGAGCAGGGACATCTTCACCAGCTCAGGTTGCTCAGAGCCCCGTCCAGCCTGGGCTGGCCATGCCAGAAGGTTTGGGATGCTGGTAGCACCTTGTTGTACCAGAGGATCCTTTGTCCCTTATCACAGAATCCCAGAATGTCAGGGGTTGAAGGGCCATGGAAAGCTCATCCAGTGCAATCCCCCCATGGAGCAGGAACACCCAGATGAGGTTACACAGGAAGGTGTCCAGGCGGGTTGGAATGTCTGCACAGAAGGAGACTCCACAACCCCCTGGGCAGCCTGGGCCAGGCTCTGCCACCCTCACCCCCAACAAGTTTCTTCTCAAATTTAAGTGGAACCTCCTGTGTTCCAGTTTGCACCCATTGCCCCTTGTCCTGTCACTGGTTGTCACCAGAAGAGCCTGGCTCCATCCTCCTGACACTCCCCCTTTCCATCTTGATCCCCATGAATGAGTCCCCCCTCAGTCTCCTCTTGTCCAGCTCCAGAGCCCCAGCTCCCTCAGCCTTTCCTCACACGGGAGATGCTCCACTCCCTCCAGCATCTTGGTGGCTGCGCTGGACTCTCTCCAGCAGTTCCCTGTCCTGCTGGAACTGAGGGGCCACAGCTGGACACAATATTCCAGGTGTGGTCTCCCCAGGGCAGAGCAGAGGGGCAGGAGAACCTCTCTGATCTACTGACCACCCCCTTCTAACCCACCCCAGGTACCATTGGCTTCCTGGCCACAAGGGCCCAGTGCTGGCTCATGGTCATCCTGCTGTCCCCAGGACCCCCAGGTCCCTTTCCCCTACACTGCTCTCTAATAGGTCATTCCCCAACTTACACTGAACCTGGGGTTGTTCCTGCCCAGATTCAAGACTCTACACTTGCCCTTGTTATATTTCATTAAATTTCTCCCTGCCCAACTCTCCAGCCTGTCCAGGTCTCTGGATGGCAGCACAGCTTCCAGTGTCACCACTCCTCCCAGCTTGGTGTCATCAGCAAACTTGCTGACAGTCACTCTATTCCCTCATCCAAATCATTGATTAATATATTGAATGATACCAGCCCCAGTTTTGCTCCATCTGTGGATGTGCAGATAAAACCAGCTCATTCAAAAACTGCCTGTAACATCCCCTGGCTGCTCCCCAGACGACGTTTGCCAACTCGCAGACCCGCAGCTCTTCCTGGCTTTTAACAACTGAATGACTCTAAACAAGTCCTCCGTTTCAGGCCAGATTTTGGCTCCTGCTTTTCAAATGGACGGCACCTGCGGATTTTCTTCCTGTGCTCTTGTTCCTGATGGGGTGATCTTATTTTATTTGTGGTGGCTAAGGGGATTTGGTTATAACACCCCATGAGTGCCCGCAGCACCACGGGGTCATCTCCCAACAGCAGCGGTGGCTCCTGGGCCCTTTTTATTTCAGTTTCAGGGAAAAAATAAATGAAAGAATAAATGAATGGAATCTGGAAATGGTGACACAGATATGCACAAGCAGCGTGTGGGGTGTAGGGAAGACCTTATGCCCCTCGTGTGCTCCTGTGACCCCAGGGTGCATGCAGGGGGGTGCAGGGTAAGGGGTCCTACAGCCTGGGGTGCATTCAATGAGGTGCGGTGCAGAGTGGGGGGATCCTGTAGCTCCTGGGGTGCTTGCAGGGCGGTGCAGGATGTGGCATCCCACAGTTTCTGGGGTGCTTGCACGAGGTGCAGGTACAGGGTGGGGGGTCCCACAGTTCCTGGGTGTATGCAGAGGGGTTCAGTTGTGGGGTCCCACAGCCCCTGGGTGCATGCAGGGGGTGCAGGGTGGGGGATCCTGCAGTTTCCAGGGTGCATGCAGCACAATGCATGAGGGGGGTCCCACAGTTCCTGGGTGCACACAGGGGGTGCAGGGTGCGTGGTCCCACAGTTCCTGGGTGCACGCAGGGGGTGCAGGGTCCCACAGTTCCTGGGTGCACACAGGGTGGGGGTCCCACAGTTCCTGGGTGCACGCAGGGGGTGCAGGGTGGGGGTCCCGCAGTTCCTGGGTACACGCAGGGGGTGCAGGGTCCCACAGTTCCTGGGTGCACGCAGGGTGGGGGTCCCACAGTTCCTGGGTGCACGCAGGGGGTGCAGGGTGGGGGTCCCGCAGTTCCTGGGTGCACGCAGGGGGTGCAGGGTCCCGCAGTTCCTGGGTGCATGCAGGGCGGTCCGTGCTTGGCACGGAGGGTCCCCCCGCGTTTCGGGCCCTCCCCGGAGCCGGACCCGGCAGCCGTGACCCCCGGTCCCACCGCGCTCCCGCCGCCCCGCTCCGCTCCGTCCTGCAGGGGGCGCCGCGCGCTGCCGGCTGGGGGCGGGACGTGCCAACCGCACCAGCGCCCCCTGCCGGCCGCTCTGGCCCCGCCCCGCCCCTGCCCGCCGCGCCTCTCCTCCCCGCCCCTCCCGCCGGCCGCTGCGTGCTGACGTCAGCGGCGGCGTGCCCCTGCGCCTCAGCCGAGGAGACCCCGCAGCTGCCAACGCCCGGCGGAGACTCTGAGGTGAGCGCGGCCCCGCGGCGGGGCCGGCACCGGGGCCGCACCGGGAGTACACCGGGGTGACCCTCGGGTGGCCTCCGCCGTCGACACACCCCCTTCCTCTCCCCGCTGTCCGGTTCCGCACCGCCGGCCGGTGTCTCCGCCGTGCGGGATCCGCCCTTCCGGGGCCCGCGGTGTGTGTGCGGGGCCAACCCGGGCAGCGGGGTGCGGGGGGCCCTTCCCGGGGCGGGGGGCGTGGGCTGCGCGGAGCCGCCGCGGAGTGTGCTGTGGAGGGGCCCGGCCTTCGTGGGGCCGGGTCTGGCGGGGGGCGGCGGTGCCGGGCGCAGCCTCCCTCCCCTCCCCCGCTTCCCGTCGCGGGGCGCGGCCGGACCCTCGGCGCGGGGGGCGGCGGCACCGGCCGTAGCGGGGCCGGGGCCTCGCAACCCGCCGGGCGGCCCAGCCCAGCCCTGCCCGCGGTTTCTGCTGCTCCGGGGGCTGCGGGGACCCCCCGGGTCAGTTCGTGGGGTGGCGGGTCGGGATGGAGCCGGGTGTGCTGCACTGAGTCCGGCCCTGAACCAGGAGCAGTTGGGAGGCGCTTCTTGGCTTTTGCCTCCCGAGGTGTGAGGTTGCTCGACGCACGTCCCGTTGCTCTCGATACACCGGGCCAGTGTTGTCACTGGTCTGGCTGGGACAGGGGCCAGTGCTGCTTTGGTGGTTGGTGTTGACACATTCTTTTTCTCCTTTGAAACCTCACCAAGAGGTGCATACTGCAGCAGCACGTCATCTCGCTGTGTTTTAAACGTTTTGGTGATCTAGGGCTTTTTCCTCTAAGCGGGTAGAACTTGCAGCTGCTGGCAACAGTGGGAGACGCTCGTATAACCAGGTAAATGCAAACATAACAACCGGTGTTGTGAAACCCGTGCTTAATGAAGAATTGCAAAACGCTCGGGCTCACTGTTGCCCTGTCCGTGCGGGCACTGCAGCCGGTGGAGCCCGGGCGGCTTTACTCCCCTGTTTTGACAAAAGCCCGGGCAGACGAGGCCGTACCGGGGAGCCCGTGTCAGATGACAACTGGGTAGTCAGAAGGAGTTCAGTCCGGCCATCTGTGATTGTCTTTGTCTTGTGTTCATCTGTACTTCTCTCGTAGGAAAGGACGTGCTAGCTGTCTGTATCCAAAGCATTAAATCACAGTGCCCCAAACGGCCTTCTTTTTTTTTTTGGAAGGGTATTTAAAACCCGGATCAAGCCCCTCATGTTGCTAATTGGAGTAACTCAGTGAAGCACTTAAAGCTTCTTGCTTTCAGTGAGCAAAAGGGTCTTATGCAAAACCAACTTGAGATAGAAAGCCTTTGTATTCGGCTGGCTGTACGGGGAGAATCCGTTGTTCTGCTTTGTAAACTGTTCCCTGTTGTTAGTGTGGAGTTATGGGGAAGGCAGTATGGGCAAATGTATATTTGAAACGGGTTTTATGGGCACATGTAAGGCTTGAATCAGTATATTGCTGGCTGTAGAAGTGTTTAAACTGTTCAGTGCGTTTCAGTAGCAATGAGGAAAAGGATTTTTTAAGTCTTGGCAAGGAATAAAAACTATTGCGATGCAAGATAAAACATGTTTGCAGTTTGGTAACGTGTTCTAGGCAGAAATTTTAATCATTACATTTGCATACTTTGAACCTGGTTATTCATGACCTGCAACTGATGTTCTGGGTTCGTTATGTACCCGCTGTGGAGCTCTTTGTTTGCCTGCACCTAATGGCCCGTTTTGGGAAGTTTATGATGTTTAATAGAAATGTTCTTGAAGTTTTAGAGTGTCTGGAGCATCTAAAATGGAAAGCGTAGATCTTCAGCTGAAGGAACAATAGTAAACAGCAATGGAGCCCGTCTGCAGCTCCTCAGGATGTCCCTGCTGAGTGTGCAGATGGGCTTTTCTTACTTTCCTATAAGCGTATGAAAGGCCAATGTGCAGCACCCAGTTGACCGCTAATCCCGATCTAAAAGTTCCTCCTGGTTAAAATGCAGCTGTACTTCTAAAAAATTTCCAAGTCTTATGAGCGTAGACAGCCAGACATCTTAATTAAAATCTCTTGGATAGCCGTCACCCTACAAGCTTCAAATTTAATCTTAATATATTGGTGTAGCTGGGTTCCAGCGCCGCTTCTGGCTGCTGAGAACTTGTACGATAAATGAAGATGTGCCGTTGCAGTTTGGGTGTGTGGAATCTGTTTTACGCTCACAACTTTGTGCGTTTTCGGCCTCTCTTTGCTGTGCCTGTGGTCGACCGAGCTTCACCCTGTCCTTAGGCTTGAGCACATGAATTTCAATGGTCTGAGCTTCTAGAATAAGAGCCTGTGAGGAGGAATTGTGAGAGAGTAGTTACCTTGGCTCTTGGGGATTCATTCCTTTTTTATTTTTGTAGAATATTAAGGTGCTGTCAAATTAAATGGGTGTAAAATCGGTTTCTCGTACTCTGGATAGAACTTGGTGTATTGCAGACTGTTGCCTCGGCTCCTCTCACCCCATTGTGCTAAATGCAGGTGAAAAACCCCCTATTTTTAGTATTTAATATGGACAGAAAGCGAATTGACTGAATGAGCTTTTATGCTGAAGTTTCAAATAAAGTATCTTTACATTTCTACAACCTATCACTTAATTAAGTTTCTTCCTTCAAGCGCGGTTTAAAAGAGCTTACACCGCACTGTTGAGGGTGTCCATTGGAAAGAGTTACCCCTAGAAATGACAGGTCAGACCCTTTCTCCGGGTATCTCCTGGGGTTTAAGCTGGCACAAAGTGGTCGCCCTCCCTGAGTGTGTCTGTCCGTCCATCCACAGGAGCTCGCTGGCAATGCTGCGCAGGTAAGTGCCTGAGAAAAGTGACAAAAGTGGTGTTAGGACAAGTATTCCCAGCTTCTAGTGGTGGATCAGCTGGGTCGTTGTTGGGTGGGAGAACTGGGTTTGTTGGTCCAGCCCTGGGTGTGCAGTGAACTTAAAATAATGAGTACGAGCAGCAGAGTTTCAGTGTTGTGTAATTAATCTTGGTAGTCTCCCTTTTGAGTTTCAGTTATTGGCTTCTGTTTTAAAGAGTTATAAAACTTAAAAATACCATTTGGCGTGTTTTCTCCTGGGTAAAGCAGTTGTCCTTTTCTTGAGATGGAGTGACTTCCAAACGAGCGACGTTTTATGAAGGGAAAACAAAGAGTTAGTTTTGCAGCATCTTTTAAAAAACATTGTTCCATTTTAAGCTCTTGTGTTGTTAATTCACCCCATTGCTTCTGGATGTTATGGCGTAATTCCTACCATGAGAGCTCTGTGCACTGTTCTCTTGCCTTGTGAAAAAGCAAATCAGAACCTCTAAAAAAGGAACACAGGGGCTTCATTTGAGCCGTTCTGTCTGGAGGTGCTGTGCAGATAGCAGCCCACCTTTATGCAGGCTTCTGTGCTCAGACTGTGCGGTATCGACGCGTGGTTTCTAAGTGTAGATCAGACTGTGGCGGGGTGAAGGATTTACTGAGCTAACACAGCCTGAGAGCAAAATTGGTTGTGGGGGTGCGGTGGGACGGTCGCTGTCACCGCGGTGCCAGGCTCAGCCTAAGGCTGCCAGAATTGTCCTGCTTTGCAATGAGCTGTTTTGAATTACTCAGCTCGTCGCAAATTGAAAGATGCTGTGCTGTGTTTTTGGCCAATGCTGAGTGTTCTGTTTATTTGGGGATGGAGGGGTGAAATGACAAAGATGCTCCTGCAGCTTTGGATGGGAGGAAAGCGGCATCTGACACTTCATGATCTGCTGTGGCCGTTTGTGTCGGGCGGCTGAGGTTGGTGAACAGCTGGATGGAAAAGGGTTGTTGTGCGGGGGTGTGTCCTGGGCTTGGGTTTTTGTTGGTGTGCTCAGGTTGTGGTTCACCTTGGTGTGTTTGAGCAGTTAGCTCAAGGTTAGTGCTTGTGAAGTGTTGCTGAGCTAAAGGCTTAGTTCCTCTCGGAAGGATCCTCTTCCATGTCCTGGACTGGAGGACATGGTGCTGTTACTTCTTCTTGAGCGTCTTCTGCATTTACCCACTGCTGAGAAACTGCCAATTGCCCAACTTGGTGCTGCTGCCCCCGCCGTGCTCATAGTGCCACGGGCGGCTCGTCCTCTGCCGGGCGAGGAAAGTGGCTCCGGCCACTCTGGTCCCTTCTTCAGGTTAGAGAGGTGCAGGACAACCTCTCCTGCTTCAGTCCTGGCATTAGCGAGCTTTCCAGCAGGTTTGTTAGTATTGATTGAAATGCTGAGGTAGCTCAGTGGCTGGGAAAAGTCACTTTTGCAATGTTTTTTTTTTTTTAATAAAGCTTTGTCTATTCAGTCACACAATCCCAGGCTGGTTGGGCTGCAGGAGCTCTGCAGATCCCCAGCCCAGCCCTGCCAGCGCAGGGTCACAGAGCAGATCACACAGGTGGGTCCAGGGGGTTTGAATGTCTCAGAGCAGGAGACTCCACACCCGCTCTGGGCAGCCTGGGCCAGGCTCTGGCACCTCCCAGCAAACAAGTTTCTGCTCATGTCCAGATGGAGCCTCCTGTGTTTCAGTCTGTGCCTGTTGCCCCTCACCCTGGCGTTGGGCACCACTGAACAGAGTCTGGTCCATCCTCTGACACCCACCCTGAGATATTGATCCATTGATCAGATCCCTCTCAGCTTCTCTTCTCCAGCTCAACAGCCCCAGCTCTCTCAGTGTCTCCTCATCACAAAGATGCTCCAGAGCCCTCAGCATCTCTGTAGCTCTCGCTGGACTCTCTCCAGTAATTCCTTGTCCTTCTGAAACTGGGGAGCCCAGCACTGGCCCCAGTTGTGCAGATGGGGCCTCCCCAGGGCAGAGCAGAGGGGGAGGAACAACCTCCCTGAGCTGCTGCCCACACTGTTCCTCACACACCCCTGGTCCCATTGGCCTCTTGGCCACACGGGCACATTGGTGACTCACGGTCACCCTGTTGTCCCCCAGAACTCCCAGCTCCTTCTCTGCAGAGCTGCTTTCAGCAGGTCCCCCAACCTGTGCTGGTGCCGGGGGTTGTTCCTGCCCCGATGCAGGACCCTGCACTTGCCCTTGTTGAACTTCATCAGGTTCTTCTCGCCCAGTCCAGCCTGGCCAGGTGTCTGGATGGCAGCGCAGCCTCTGCTGTGTCAGCCCTTCCTCCCAGACAATATGTTGCTTCTGAGCTGTCCCACCCCAACCTCAGGGCACCCATCATCCTGTGCATGGAGCACCCGCAGCCGTCCTGGTCCCTGAGCACACTGGAGTGAGGGAGGTTCCGTTGCAGCTCATGTGCACCCAGGGTGCTTCCCAGTATGCAAAAATGAGCCTGAAAATAGAGGAACTTCTGCCAGTGTTGGTTTTACCCCTGGTCATGTATTTGGCCATGGGTCTGAGCAGAGAAATATTGCAGCTGGTGTGCACTGATTTGGTAGTGTGTGTGAATAGGAGTATAGATCGTATTTTTAAATATTAACAGTATGAAACAAAGCTAATAAAAATAGGTTTTAAAATGTGATGTTAAAATACTGAACAGGGTTGTATTAAGGCAGAGTAGAACAGCTTCCTGGAGAGCACGACAGCGAAGAATAGCAATGTAAGATGAAAAGGACTCAGTGTAAGCCCACATGCTTCCCAGTGTTTAATCTGGGGCTGTTTTCCCAATGCTGGTTTGACAGTGGAACCTTAACCAGGGCGATAACAGAGATTTCAACACTTTTGAAACTGGAAAGATGCCGGCAGTTTAGGTTCAGGCTTTTAGGTTTCCCCCACCCAGCTGTCTTCACCTCCCGTCTTGTGTATGTCTCTGCTTGACCAGTTTGTTGTGAGGAGCCTTTGTGAGTATGTGCAAAGTAACTTTCCACTCCAACAGAATTAGAAAAGGCAAGTTTCGTTAAGTATAGAAAACAGCAGTTGATCTCAGTTGTGTTTTGAGGTCTGTTACTTCTTCCTTGGGCATTCACAGGAACTTGGCCAGAAATGGGGGTTTCAGAAGCTGAGCGGTGTTGGGATCCGCAGGCTCTGTCTAGGCCAGGCCTAGGGCTGCTCCAGGATCCCACACATGTACTCTGTCTTGAACAGAGAGGCCCATAATAAAAGCCAGTTTTGTCTCATAATTAGACACCTTTCATATAAACTAAATAGCAATGGTGGTTTTTGAAGATAATTCTCTGTTGTGAGCACCAATTCTGAGACAGGGTTTAAAGGGTTCTCTGACTTGGTAGTGACAGTTAAAAAACCAAAACACCTAATGCTTCAAAAAGATATAATTTGTGAGATCCTGAACTGATGTGGTGCAAGATATTTTCTTGAATGCACCCCCTCTGCTTTTTGCAGATTTTGCCTTGAACTGTACGATTTGCCCTGTTCTAAGGCACTGCAGCTCCTGTGCTGCTTTGTAGCTTAACAGCCTTTTAAAGCCGAGTTTAAGCCATTAAATACCCGGCTGTAAGCTCGACTTGGAACCTTTGGGAGCACAAGCGTTTCTGTTCATGCCTCGTGTGCCTGCAGCAGAGCACAGGCAGGTGGCCTTGGGCACCAAGAGCGTAATATATTCTTTAAAATGCCATTTACCACGTGACTAGCATAGAAACGGCAGATGTGTTTAGTGCTGGGGTGGGATGTCCGTGATAAAACCATTTCCAGCAGGCTGGAAGGTGGGCTTTGGGTGGAAGATTAAGGAGAAGACCACTCTTGAAACCAGTTTTGCCTTCTGGGCCAGTTCGTCTTTCTGGAGTTCAGCTCAAGCAGAGAGCACCTTCTGTTATTCTACATCACAGGTTTGTGACGATATCGCTGTACCAAGAGGTCCGAGGCCTTTTACCTCTCTGGTTGACACTCGGATTTGTGTGGTCTCTTCGTTGTTTGTGATGTTGGTAGAGAACCGGAGTGATGTACACAGGGATTTTTGCGACGGGGTGTTTGCCACGCCAGGTTTGGAACCCAGGCCTGCAGTTATTAATAGGGTCTTAGAGAATCATAAGATCCTGTTAATAATTGCAGGCCTGGATTACAAACTCCATTTAATGCTGGTTCTATCTCTGGTGGGGAAAACCTGATTCCTTGGGTCTGGTAGCTGATTATGTCTCTTGGCTGCCCCTGATGTGGGAGATTTGTCGCTTTGAAAAGCAAAAGTGTGAGTTTATAGTGGGGTGGAGGAGGTGGCAGAGGACAAGGGCCTTGAAATGGATGCGATTAATCTAGGAAAAAATAGCAAACCCAAACGCTTTGTTTAGAAATGTGTGTTTTTATAAGATATGAAATGGCAGCAGTGTGGAAGGGCAAAAGTGGTTAACAGAGATCATGGCTAAAATCCTGTGAATATTGTCATTTTGGACTCCTGAGCGCTTTGACCCCACAGGAATTAGGTGAGGAGCCTGTTTACTGTAAAATTACATTGTTTATGGGGGAGGAGGGGGGGGAAAAAGGTTTATTCTTAGTTTTCAGAAATGGCTTTTTTCTTCTTGCACTGTGGAACAGACTCTGGAGCAGGATCTGGAGGCTGTGAGGGGCTGGTTAAGCTTCGACGGGTGAATTACCGGTGCGGAGAAGAGCATCGCAAAATGGTTCTTGGTGGGCAGGCGGCGGTTCCTCGCGCGCCGCGCTCGGCCGTACCTGCGCTGAAATGGCAGCGGTTTGGGGGCCGCCGGAAAGAGGAACCCGCGGTGCTGCCGGGGCTGGGCAGGAAACCGGGCAGGATGTGTAGACAGGTTTGACAGCTCCGTTTCCTTTGGCGAGGAGAACGAACCCATTTTAACCTGAAAACAGGCTGAAAAAGAAGAGGAATCTTAAGCTTGAAGGCTTATGTTTTGTACTTGAGATTGCATGGGCAGTGAGAGTGAAGGCGAGATAAGGCAGGTTCTTACCTCTTGGTTTGGCATACAAATTTCACTTAATTCTTCACGGGCAGTAGTTGATCTTGCTGCTACCATTGCATTACGAGCAGTTTTTAAACCACATTTCATGCTGTCGAGGGTTAAGATTGCGGGGTGACAACAAAACCCTGGCAGATGTATTGTTAACCCCCTCTCCCCCCCCACACTTCCCCATCCCTCTCCCCCCTTTTCACTAAGGAGAGGCAATTGGAAGGAAAAGAAGCACAGAGTGAAGAGAGTTGGAAAAAATTAAAGATGTTTTACTAATGCTACTAATAAGAATAGAGAAAATAATACAAAATATACAAAACCAATCTTGAAAGTCTCAGCAACTGCAGAGCCGGCAGCCGAAGTCCTGGACTGGACTCTGCAGCCAACCGGAGCTGGATTCAGTCTGTCACTGGCCTCAGTTCGCAGGGACGACTAGCAAGGTCCTCTCCTAATGTCGGCCATAAGCAGAAGGGAAAAGGGAAAAAACACACGAGATCCTCGTGATCTCCCACTTTTATATGAAGTATTCACGTGAATGGAATGTTATACCCAGTTGGTCAGTTTCTTGGTCTCTTTCTTCTTAATCGCCCCTCTCGCGAGATGTCCATCCGTGCTTATCAATAAGTTTGCATTCCATTTGCTAGGCTTACCAAAACATGTGTCTGGTTCTCCAGGAAAATGCAGTTAATATGAAGCTTTAGCTGACAGGCAAAATACACTGAAAGAGAAACTTGTTTTTTAGCAAAACCAGGACACATGCGCTCGCCATTAAGATGGGAAAATGTGACTGGTCCAAGGGGGTTGAGGCCCTCGGTGTCGGGGTGTGTTTGGGACAGGATTTCTTTAAGCTGTGCTTAGTGAGTGAGTGGGAACCTGCTGTGGGCACTGTGGATTTCCTCAGCTTCTCATGCTCTGTCGGTGCCTTTTGCTGTGCGTACAGAACATGCGGAATTCCGAATATTTTTGTACGCTAGGAAGGATTATCAATCTCCCCAACATCCCACTGGAGACTGCACTTCATTGCAACACTTGCATCTCTGTTACCGCTTTTTGGGATGAATCCTAAACGCAGGTCAGCCAGTTAACATGCACTTTCACACTTTGCTGAAGCACTGAAGTTTTGGATTGCAATACAGGGAGATTTGAGAAGTTAAATCAGTGCTGTGTTGTGGTGGGTTTTGTTTTTTAAGTCGTCTTTAGGACAGAACCGAGTCCCAGTGACGTGCAGGATGTGCCCGGTTGTTACCAGCTCTCCTCTCCGGGCTCTCATGGTTACATGGCTCAGAAGCCGCTCACTGCACTCCTGACTTCAGCGTTTTCCAGTCCATTTCCATTCCCTCAGATATTTAAAACTACTTGGAGCGTTTTCCAGTCCTGCTGGGTGTTGTATACGTAGACTTCCTTTTATTAGGCTGCTTTGGAGCAGGAACAAACCCAAACCTCTTCTGTTTCTCCCTCCCTCAGTGGTTAACTCTGGGGATGAGTTATTCTCCAGTTGTATCTCATATTGGACTAATTACTTTTAAACCACAAGTCAGTGATGGACGCGTCTCTAAAGCTTTTCCTGTGGCAGATTAGGTCCCAGGATGCTGCATCTGAGCTCCCTGAAGATGAGCCTGTTCTCGGCTGTGTTCTCTGGACCTCTTAGAAGTGGAAAACATAAAGTAGCTCAGCCAGCTAATCTAGAGAGGCTGCTAATCCGAGCAAAATAACTTATTCAAGAGCTCCACTTTCCCACTGGTAAGACTTTGGAGGCCTGCGCTTAAGACTCTGAGTCTGTTTAACTCAGACTATCTCAGTATTTAAAGATAAAGTTATACATCTATTTAAAACAAAAAGAAGTGAAGGAATGCCTTTACCTAAAGATGTGCTTGAATGCGATTTGGTCCTTTAAAGATGTCATTTTGCAGTGTCTCATGGGGTGGGGGCAATTAAACAAGTGTGTGAGACCTGGTGGTCACTTGTTACATTGGGACCTTCGAATGGATTTTTCATGGTAAATTTTTTTTAATTGCTTTAGAAATAATTAAGAAAACCCAACAACCTCTCGGCGTTTTCCAGGTCGTGTGTTGTGTGATTTGGGTTCTGCTTTGTGCTCCAGAGTGAGGCCTCAGGTTGGTTGTGCTGTTTTGTTCCTGCTGCCAGAAGGTTAAAAGGATAATCTTGGCTGGTGGGAAAAGGTGACGTGCGGTTTGAGTTCATGGCGTTGCCTCCCGCGTCCACCCCGTGTGGGGTGGTTCATGTTTGAGTTGGTGATGTGCGCCGTACGGGCTCTTCAGGAGTGAATTTGAGGTGCAGGGTGAGAGCCAGCAGCGCTTTGATAACAAACACTCGGAATTAGAGCCGCTGGTGTTCGCTGTGGTCCGAGAGTGATGATGTAGATCAAGTTGATTGTTCGCTGCAAGAGGCAGAATTGCTTTTATGGGAATGATGCTGTGTGTGTACACGTTGTGCTTTGTCTTAGCTGGAGTCTCTGGCCTGAGCCCTTCCCAGCACAAACAGCAGCTTCTCTCCCAGAGGAGGGAACAGGAAAACGGCAAAGGTTTGCAGGACTCTCATGGGAAGAATTACATATGGAGAATGTTAAGATCTCCAGGTACAGATTAGTGTGTTGCAATGCAGAGGAAGTGCTTCAGAGTCTGGATTTTTCCTCTCGTTTGCTTTCCTGGTTCTGGAAAGGCTGCCTTGTAGCAGATGTGTAACCTCCAGATTACAGGTAAAGAAGGAAATCCAACTAATTCCACTTAAATTTGAGAAAAAACTTCTTCTCAGTGAGGGTGGCAGAGCCTGGCCCAGGCTGCCCAGGGGGTTGTGGAGTCTCCTTCTGTGCAGACATTCCAACCCACCTGGACACCTTCCTGTGTAACCTCATCTGGGTGTTCCTGCTCCATGGGGGATTGCACTGGATGAGCTTTCCAGGGCCCTTCCAATCCCAAACATACTGTGATACTGTAATTGGAGCAAGAGGGTGGAAGGGGAGGGAGAGCAGGAAGGGAGGGGAGGAATCTGGAGGAGGAGGTGTGAGCCGGGGTGGGATTCTCCGCAGGGGCTGCTGGAGGTGGGCGGGATCCTCCTCTTGTGACAGCACTTGGATGGCTGGAGCAGAGATTCCTGAGTCTGGCTGGGCAGTGCCATCAATTCTAGTTGGAACTGGAAGAGTGCACAACAAGTGGCTGGGAAACGCAGTGTGGAGAGTTCTGTAGCCAGCAGGACTAGGGAAGTGAGCGTCCCCTTGTAGTCGGCACTGGGGAGGTCAAACCGCGAGTCCTGGGGGCAGTTTTGGGCCCCTCAGCCCAGGGCTCAAAATGGCGGCACCGAGATCACCTCAGGGCTCAAAATGGCGGCCAGAGGGGTGGCGGGATCACCTCACACCAAGAAAGGCCTTGAGGTGCTGGAGCGAGTGGAGAGAAGGGAACGGAGCTGGTGAGGGGCTGGAGCACAAGTGTGATGGAGCGGCTGAGGGACCTGGGGGTTCAGCTGGAGAACAGGAGCTGAGGGGAGACCTTCTGATCTCTGAACTGCCTGAAAGGAGCTTGGAGCCAGGGGGGTCGGGCTCTGCTCCCCAGGAACAAGCGCCAGGAGCAGAGGAAACGGCCTCAAGTTGCGCCAGGGGAGGTTGAGGTTGGATGTGGGAACAATTTCTTCCCCAAAGGGCTGTGGGGCATTGGAACAGGCTGCCCAGGGCAGTGCTGGAGTCACCATCCCTGGAGGGCTGGACAGACGGACATGAGGTTCTCAGGACAGGGGGCAGGGACAGGGGTGGGTTGTGGTTGGACTTGATGATCTTGAGGGGCTTTTCCAACCAAAACGATTCTTTGGTTCTATGATTTTTTAGCTCTGAAAGGAATTGAACAGGGCTGCTACCTGTGTGGTGGCTGTTTGGGTCAGTCCCTGAACAAAAGGCAGGTGATGGTGCCTTATTTAATGGATAGGGCTGGCAAGCTAGTGAGGTGAGTTAGGTTGGAGTGTGCTTGAGTTGGCTAGCTAGGCCTGACACAAACACACTTTTGATGTTTTCCTTTTAAAATCTACTTACCAAATGACTCATCCCTTTCCACCTTTGCTTTTGAGCACGAAGCCTTTCTTAATTTGGGCCCGAGCTGCTCTGTTCCATCTCCTGCTTTCATCCTGGTGACTGTTCTGAAATGTGGCGTTTTCCCTGGGATGGTGGCACAGCCTGGCAAGGCAGAGCTGTGTGAGCACCTTGGCGATTGAGGCAGTATTGACTAATATCCCTTAGATATTAAAAAATTGAGCTGACCCGAATACAGAAAATTGCTTTTGAAATGGAAACTATTGCTTTGTCCTTCTGAGTAAATGTGTGTTTGCTTCAGGGTCAAATTTCGGAGCTTTTGATGTTAAAATACAGCACCAAACAGAGGATTGGTGATTATTCCTGATGCCTGTGCAAATCCTACACCATCTGTGTATATGTTGAATGAAGATGTATATATAGCCGCGTCCGGCCTGTGTGACGTTCCAGACTCCGGCTGATGTCCTGCTCTGAGAAAGAGTCTTTTCCATTTCCTAAAATCACTTGTGAATCTGTGGCTTTTGGGAACATTGGGGATTATTATTCCCCCACAATTTTAGGAACTTTTGAGGGTGTTTGTTATCAGGGTGTCTGGCGATCCATCCTGGAGCATCCCAGCGACATCCAGAGCAAAGCTACAGGTTTGTTTTGAGTCGCCAGCAGCGACGTGGCGATGCGATGTGCGGTATGAAATCACGTTGGCAGCTCAAAACCCAGCGATTGCCTTGTGTTTCTTCCACATCACCCTGGGAAGCGAAATCCCCAGGAGGTGCCCAAATGCGTAGTTCGGTAGGGATCAATTTGTTCTTTTCATGAAGTTATGCAGAACTGGGTGCCGGGGTGACATCCTTGTGAGGCTGAAGCGTTGCCACTGTTCCGAGGGTAAATCCGCTGCGATAGGTGTCTTGGCTTCCTGCAAACTCTTTGTTGCTGTAAATAAAAGTACTTCCAGTAATACAGAAATCTTGAAAACCAGTGGGAGCTGGAACCAGTTGCTGGGGTCAGGAATGCATGGGAATGAATGGCTGGAGGTCTTGTACTTTTCTAATTAAAGCAATGTATTAATGAAGAGCAGCTGTGTGTGGCACTGGAGGTTGCTAAGGAGCGTTTGGAGGAGGAGTTGATGGCGAGTATTGATTTGGTTCATGTGCTGGGTCAGTGGTGAAGCAGCTGGTGCATTGTGATTTTGTAATGATTCAGTGATTGGGTGCCCCGCTCACCACTTCAAAGTGGGGATAAGCAACTTGAACCAAAAGATCATAGAACTGTGCGTAGGCTTCCAGAAAAAAACCCAAACCCAAACCAACCAAGAAGGCAGGGGGAGGAGGAGTTAATCATGTTTATTTCTCTCTGTACCTACTTATTTTTATCCCATAAACTACTTTCAGAGCTGCCGCGCGTCGCGCTGAGTGCTCTGTACTGAAGTGTTCTCCGCAGGGCACGTCTCTTGGGATGAGCGAATGGCACTGAGCAGCTCTCAGACCTGAGCTTACACTTTCAGCTCATTTAAGCTTTGATGCTTCCAGGCATTAAAAACAGTCTGGAAAAGCCTAAAAATGTCTTGCCCAGCTCCAGGTAACCAGGCCAAAATTGCACTGTGTGTTAGTGACTGAGTTCACGCGGTCCTTCCCAGCGTAGCAAAGCGACCGTGGCAAACCCTCGTTGCTGGTGTTTAGCAATCAGGTGCAGTGGGACGTATTTGCATTTATGAAAATGAGCAGCTTCCTGTCTTGCGTGTGCTGGAGAGACAGATCTACCGACCCATCTGGAATGGCTTGTTTTCAGGTTCCATACACGCTGTTAGTGGTTTGGGCTCCAACCGAAGCTCATCAATGACACGTATTGCTATCTAATGAGAATGGAAACATCTAAATGTGTGTATCTCTCTTGTTTTTTTTTCTTCTAGGTTCTCATTGGAGTTGATATTCCAGTAGACTTCAGCGATGCAGACGATCAAGTGTGTAGTCGTGGGTGATGGTGCTGTTGGTAAAACCTGTCTCTTAATTTCGTACACAACAAATAAATTCCCATCGGAATACGTACCAACGGTAAGTGAGAGGACGGTTCCGGTTGTTCTTTGGGCACAGTGGGGCAGGACAGCACGAGTTCCCTTCTGAACTGACCTTTGTGGCCTGCACGCCTTGCACTCATCCTTATGTCCTGCTTTCCCGTTGGAGACAGGTTAACATGGTGGAACGGCGATGATCGGTGTGTTTGGGACGCTGCTCGTACCGCTCTGGCATCACGTGGCAGTGCTGGGACGCTGTTCCTGCGTCTGCTCCGCTCTGCTTGTTGGCGGCCGCTGGCTGGATTCTGTAAATAAAATCATTTGCAGTTGTTTGGACTGCGAGTGGAGAGCAAACAGCAGGAGCGCCTGCTCTCCGGCCTGCTCTCTGTCCTTGCGACGTCTTCATTTGTAGGGAGAGTGGTATTTTATGTTGCTAGAATGGTCTGTGACTACTGTTAACATTTTCTGATGCTCATTTTCGCTTTGCGGCTCACAGATGCAGAGGCCGTGCAGTGAACTGTGCAGAGTGACTAGTCAACTTCAGCTAAGCGTGAGAAACGCGTTTGGATTTAGACTGTGCGGTTTCATTCATTTGTACTTGCAAACACTCGCCAGCTTTGTGCGTAGGGTTTGCCTAATTCCCAGTAACCTTGGTGAGTTTTACAGGCTCAGTTTTCCGAGATACTGAATCCCTTGACTTATCTGAAGGTCAAGCTGGGAGCAGTTTGCTGACTGCCTGTGAGGAGCGTTAGGTTTCTTTGGAACAGAAAAGTGCTTTTCTTGATAATATTGCGTATGATAAGTGTACCAACATTGAGGTGGTTCAGTTTGTAGTGAGGTTCCTGCAGGAGACTTTGACATCTGGATGCTCTTTTTACTAGTTTGCTCTCTTACTGACCCAAAAAGGCCATCAGCTGCTAATACACAAATTGAAGAGTTTGCCTTGGTACCTCAAACAAATTTGGATGCATAAATGCATCGCAAAGAGGTTGAATGCCTGTTGGTGAAAGGGCCACTGATCATTTCTATTATTACAAAGCAACTTAAAAGGAACAGAGAGCTCATGTGAGATACCAGGATAGCCGATGGCTCTTTTGGAATAGCTACTTCTTTATAAAAATGGCCTATTTTTGTGGAAAAGAAGGTGCAGGGAACTTCAGGGCCTCTTTTGAGGCACAGATCTTCAGCTTACCACCTTGGAGGTTTGTTCAGAGTAGGACAGACTTCCACAAAATGCCAATGGTGGTGTTTGCTTGTAGAGGGGGAGCTAAAGGTGAAGGGACTCCCGAACCCACCAGCGTTCAGGTGTGATGAGGTGACCCCTGTTGGGAACCTGAGGGTTGTGCTGTGGGTGTGGAGACCTGAGTTCATGTCCCACAGCCCCTCTCGCTATGGGCTGGTAGAAAATGGTGTTTGAAACGGCGTTTTGCTACTCTGGGGCTTTTGAGGGCAGTGCCGCGTGTCCTGCTGTGACGCTCCTGGCACAGCCACATCCTGTGGCCGTCTGCTTGTCCTCCCGAAGCTGTTCTTGATGGTCAGGACGAAACAAGTGGTCAGTGAGTTCATGCGGTGGGCGTTTCTATACTCAGCCTTAGTGAAGTGACCCTGGATTATGTTGAAAAATGTTATAAAATGTGTATTTTGAAACCTCATGTCTTTGTCTGCTGTCCTGCAGGTGGTAGCACTGTCTGTAAATCCCTGCTAACAAGCAATGTGGAAAAGCTACTCAAAGAAGTTACTTGCCAGTGAAGTGCATTCAGGGTGTGCTGGCACTTACTACAGTGCCTTTTAAAACTGTGCCACATCTCTGGGTTTTTATTTACCTCTCAGCTTCATGGCTTGAGGAACTTGCTGTTCTGGGGATATCACAGGTCTGTTCCTAATTCTGTGTATGGACTAGAGGTGGATTTCAAGCTCTGGAAACTGATGAGTAAGGTCTGATATTCTGGCTAATGCTTCTAGTGACAAACAGCAAAGAAACAGAACACAGCATTGTTCCCAAAATGCAAGCGAGCTGTCTGGGAGTCAACAAGTCTTAATATCCCCAGAATGTCTGTTGCTGAGTAAGGAACCCAGAGAAAAATGGGCAGGACTCTTGACTGCTTAACAAAAATGTTTAAGCAGGAAAAGAACCTGGAGGTAGATGTTGGATTTTGAGAACCTGGTCAATACTGGTGGTGGTAGCTCTAGGCCAGTGTACCCACAAACACCAGAGTCCAGCTGCAGCAGCTGCTGCAAAGTGTCTCTGGAGAGGAAGGTGGCACCTGTTTTAACAAAATCCCAGGCTGGTTGGGCTGCAGGAGCTCTGCAGATCCCCAGCCCAGCCCTGCCAGCGCAGGGTCACAGAGCAGATCACACAGGTGGGTCCAGGGGGTGTGAATGTCTCAGAGCAGGAGACTCCACACCCGCTCTGGGCAGCCTGGGCCATAGAGTCACAGGATTATTTTGGTTAGAAGAGACACTTAAGATCATTAAGTCCAACCATAACCTAAATATAACACCAACCCATGTCCCTGAGAACCTCATGTCCGTCTGTCCAGCCCTCCAGGGATGGTGACTCCAGCACTGCCCTGGGCAGCCTGTTCCAATGCCCCACAGCCCTTTGGGGAAGAAATTGTTCCCCAGATCCAACCTCAACCTCCCCTGGCGCAACTTGAGGCTGTTTCCTCTCATCCTGTTTCTTGCTGCTTGGGAGCAGAGACCAACACCCTCAAGGTACAGAAGCTTCTCCTTGTGTTCAGATGGAGCCTCCTGTGTTTCAGTCTGTGCCCGTTGCCCCTCACCCTGGCGTTGGGCACCACTGAACAGAGTCTGGTCCATCCTCTGACACCCACCCTGAGATATTGATCCATTGATCACATCCCTCTCAGCTTCTCTTCTCCAGCTCAACAGCCCCAGCTCTCTCAGTGTCTCCTCATCACAAAGATGCTCCAGAGCCCTCAGCACCTTCATCTTCCTCAGGGACCCAGCGGCACAGAGCAGTTGGCAGAAGGTGGGGGTGTGTTAGCAGACCAGTCCCTGTCTGGTCTCACACTGGGCTGCTCCGTGTGCGCAGGCAGCGCAGGGGCTGCTGTACATGGGCTGTGCTGCTCCTGGCGTAGCTGTGCTTGTGCACCACGATTGCAGCAGTGGCTGAAACATCCATGAGAACACACTGGATCAGAGTCGCAGATCGGTTTCTTTCACTTGGCTCTGTGTTTGGCAGCTCTTTCTCTTTATTTTGAGGATATTTCCCAGTGGGAGATGGGTTTCATACTGGTACTGCACTTGGTTTGTCACCTGCGTGTTTTTGATGTCATTGCTATTCTCAGATAAAACCAGCACGTCGGTGGAAAGGCACTGGTGACATTTGGGCAGTGGCAGAGCAGGTGTGAGTCAGGCTCGTGCCATCTGCTGTAACGGGCTGTCCGGCACTGGCAGGAATTGAAACTCGGGTTAATTGTTGCTTTGGTTTTCAGCCCGTTTGGCACAACTGAGGCTGAAACTGTCTGTGGATCATGCTGTGGGACTGTAGCTGCCAGGTCTATCTGAAGGCTGCCCTTGTAACCCCGACCTCCTTAGCCCTGAGCCCTGGGCCTTTCACTAGTGCCTATACCTGATTAAAAAAAATCCCATTTAGCAGATAGCTTGAAAAAACAACTTGTGAGCAGTGTAGAGGAAAGGGACCTGGGGGTCCTGGTGGACAACAGGATGAGCATGAGCCAGCACTGGGCCCTTGTGGCCAGGAAGGCCAATGGCATCCTGGGGTGTATTAGAAGGGGGGTGGCTAGTAGATCGAGAGAGGTTCTCCTTCCCCTCTACTCCGCCCTGGTGAGACCACATCTGGAATATTGTGTCCAGTTCTGGGCCCCTCAGTTCCAGCAGGACAGGGAACTGCTGGAGAGAGTCCAGCGTAGGGCAACAAAGATGATTAAGGGAGTGGAGCATCTCCCTTATGAAGAAAGGCTGAGGGAGCTGGGGCTCTTTAGTTTGGAGAAGAGGAGACTAAGGGGGGGACCTCATTAATGTTTATAAATATATAAAGGGTGAGTGCCATGAGGATGGAGCCAGGCTCTTCTCGGTGGCAAACAATGATAGGACAAGGGGTAATGGGATCAAGCTGGAACACAAGAGGTTCCACTTAAATTTGAGAAAAAACTTCTCAGTGAGGGTGGCAGAGCCTGGCCCAGGCTGCCCAGGGGGGTTGTGGAGTCTCCTTCTCCGGAGACATTCAAAACCCGCCTGGACATGTTCCTGTGCTACCTCACCTGGGTGTTCCTGCTCCATGGGGGGATTGGACTGGATGATCTTTTGAGGTCCCTTCCAATCCCAAACATACTGTGATACTGTGATGAGGCAGAACACGTGCTAATCCTCCCAGAGGGCAGCTGCAAGTGGTATCATCGACTTCTTGTCCACTGGGTGAAAATGAAGGGATGTCCTTGGGGGATTAAACTGCCAACATCTGACAGAGTGAACACTCTGACCTTCAACACGGAGCGTTCAGTTTCCTGTCCTGTACGTCGCAATGGATGAGTTCTCATACTGACCTGTCCTTTGGAGTCTTGAAGTTGTAGTCGTGGTGTATTGATACACAAATTGAAATGCCTCCCACCAACCTTCAGCCTGAAGATCTTACTTGTATAACAGCCGGACACTTTCTGGGGTGTTCAGCAAGGCCGATGGTACCTGGGTTGTGTGAGGAACAGTGTGGGCAGCAGGTCAGGGAGGTTGTTCCTGCCCCTCTGCTCTGCCCTGGGGAGGCCCCATCTGCACAACTGGGGCCAGTGCTGGGCTCCCCAGTTTCAGAAGGACAAGGAATTACTGCAGAGAGTACAGCGAGAGCTACAGAGATGCTGAGGGCTCTGGAGCATCTTTGTGATGAGGAGACACTGAGAGAGCTGGGGCTGTTGAGCTGGAGAAGAGAAGCTGAGAGGGATCTGATCAGTGGATCAATATCTCAGGGTGGGTGTTAGAGGATGGACCAGACTCTGTTCAGTGGTGCCCAGCGCCAGGGTGAGGGGCAACGGGCACAGACTGAAGCACAGGAGGCTCCATCTGGACATGAGCAGAAACTTGTTTGCTGGGAGGTGCCAGAGCCTGGCCCAGGCTGCCCAGAGCAGGTGTGGAGTCTCCTGCTCTGAGACATTCACACCCCCTGGACCCACCTGTGTGATCTGCTCTGTGACCCTGCGCTGGCAGGGCTGGGCTGGGGATCTGCAGAGCTCCTGCAGCACAACCAGCCTGGGCTCCTGTGAACATCTTGAATGCTAATCTGAAGTAGTATGAGGGAGACTTCTGCTGTTAGCTCATGCTCCTGGGGATATATATGCAGCATGTTGTGGCCATAGCTGCTTTCTTAGATACCGGAGTTTTGACAGGTGAAAAAATGAGTGTGCTGTCAGGTATTGCCTATTTCCAGTCAGGTGGAAATGGCCAGTCTGGACTCCTGGTAGTTCAGCCTTGAAGTGCTGTCCCGCTGGTCTTATCTCAGTTTTTAGAGGGATTTTTTCCGAGGACCTGAGCTCCCACTAAAGCCCTGTTAATAGGTGCATGTGACAGCTTATTTCTTTGTGTCCCTCCCTTCTTCACCCAATGAAAGCTTTCGAGACGACCGCTGGCTCTCTCATGCTGCAGCTTATTTCAGTGGGGAAGCTGCTCAGACCCCAGTTTTGTGTTGGAGCAGCTTCCGTGTCCTTATTTACAGGTCCCAGCCGCCCCGGTAACGCGCAGCACGCTCTGCAGGGACAGCTGCTTTGTTCTTTGGCAGTGGGGAGGACTTTTTTCTTTTGCAAAGGTGCTTTCTGAACTACCATCTGTTGCGGTTCTGAAGATAAAACGGTTATTGAAATGATGGATACCAACCCCAGACAGCACAGTCCTTAATGCTGAGCGTGCGGGTGTCGAAGGAGCAGGTTTGGGGCAGGGCCTTGGGCTCAGTTGTCTTGTAAACAAGTTCCTGGGGAAGCGTTTTTGGTAGCGTTGGCCCTTGAGCTTTGTAGCGGGTCTGCCCTTGAGGCCAGGGCTGTTGTGCCCGGTGCTGTACAATATAACTTGATCCTCTGGAGCTGGATTCTCCATTTAGACAGAGAGTGAATTTGACCCAGACTGATGTTGACCAACTCTACTGTTTCCTCCGGAGACGGAGGATAAATTCCCATTGAAAAGATGGACTCTATTGAATTCCCCAGGTGTCCAGAAAGATGAACTTGAGAGGAGTCCGGTCCTGTGAGCAGCAGCTCAGGGCAGGGCCCAGCCTGCTCAGTCCTGTCTCTGGGGGGATGTGGCGGCTGTGTCACACCAGCTGTGAAGGCTGGAATTCCTGTGGCAATGTGGGAAACCTCTTTGCAATTACAGGCAGGAGCTGCTGCAGGTGTTTTGCTCAGTGGCTTTACCTTGTTGGATGCGGTCGTGTATCTGTGCTCTGGGTACCTCTGTAAGCAGCTCTTGCATCCCTCTTCCTAATGGAATTGTCCTAGAAACAGCTCTTGCATCCCTATTCCAAGCTGCATTTTCCCGTTAACAACCTTTGTAACCCTAATGGTTTCTGTGATCCTGTGCTGGTGACTCTCACACAAATCGGAGGTGACCTGGCAAGGCGAGCAGGACAATGGTTTGAAAGGTGGTTTATTCACATCCTCTGAAACGCATTTCTCTTTTCTTACCAGGTTTTCGATAACTATGCTGTAACGGTGATGATCGGAGGAGAGCCGTACACCCTGGGCCTCTTTGATACCGCAGGTGAGAAATCGGGTGTTCGTGTTTCAAGATTTAGTTGAGATGACGTTGAACGTGAAGATACACAGTTGGTTCTTTTATTTTAAAATAAATCGTTCTTGATTCTTCTTTTCTGAGCTTTGGGGAGTTGCTAAATTGAGTTTATTTTAAACAAAACTAAACAACAACAACATAACAAAACCCAAAATAACTCCACACAGCCACCCACAAAACCAAACCAAGAAAACCTTCCAATTCTTGTAGAGCTGTTTGATTTTTGTGATGCCAGGTGACAACTCTCAAACTTTCACCTCTAATCTAAGCGATATTTGAAAGAGAAGAAGTTTCTGTGTTTTTAAACGAAGGAGAAAATTGTGTTGAATAAAATGTGGGTTGCGTGTGGTTTTAGTTCAGTAAATAGCCTGGTTTTTGACCAAATCTCAAGACAGAATGACTAACATTTGAGTATATTGGATGCATGTCTCTGCATTCTTAACATGCAGGCTGCTTTGTTGATGGTTATTCGACTGTATCTCAGTTGCTGGTTGGAGAAGTGTACAGTGATTCAACAGCTGCGCACGTTGCTTTGCACATGTGAAAATTCAGCAAGAAAGGGTAGAAACTGCTTCAACTGCCAGTCACCCCGTCCCCAGCCTGTAACGACACCGAAGTTGTGTGGCAGCCTCTGGTATTGCCAGCTCTCCTGGAGAACTTAGTTAAGCTGTTACCTAAGATTTTCTCAATGGAACTTAATCTGGCTCTTTCCATCTCTGTTTTTACAGATGCATTATTAGTGTCTTGTTTAATGAAATGATCTTACACTTCCAGTTAAACACTATAGCTTCAATTAGCTCTTCATGCTCTTCTCCCAAATGTGTTTTGTGAATCAGTTATTGCAAACTTCTTAGTTCATCAGCAGTTAAGTGCGGAATAGAGGTTCCTTCCTGACACTGGGGAGCTGCTGGAGGGACCAGTGTGGAGATGGTTCTCAGCTCTGACCTTCTGGTGCCATTTGATGTGTGGGTAGAAGCTGCATTAGGTCCTTCTCTGCCCGAGGTCTTTTGGGTCCACAGCAGCCCAGGCTGGTTGGGCGGCAGGAGCTCTGCAGATCCCCAGCCCAGCCCTGCCGGCGCAGGGTCACAGAGCAGATCACACAGGTGGGTCCAGGGGGTTTGAATGTCTCAGAGCAGGAGACTCCACACCCGCTCTGGGCAGCCTGGGCCAGGCTCTGGCACCTCCCAGCAAACAAGTTTCTGCTCATGTCCAGATGGAGCCTCGTGTGCTTCAGTCTGTGCCCGTTGCCCCTCACCCTGGCGCTGGGCACCACTGAACAGAGTCTGGTCCATCCTCTAACACCCACCCTGAGATACTGATCCATTGATCAGATCCCTCTCAGCTTCTCTTCTCCAGCTCAACAGCCCCAGCTCTCTCAGTGTCTCCTCATCACAAAGATGCTCCAGAGCCCTCAGCATCTCTGTAGCTCTCGCTGGACTCTCTCCAGTAATTCCTTGTCCTTCTGAAACTGGGGAGCCCAGCACTGGCCCCAGCTGTGCAGATGGGGCCTCCCCAGGGCAGAGCAGAGGGGGAGGAACAACCTCCCTGACCTGCTGCCCACACTGTTCCTCACACACCCCAGGTCCCATTGGCCTCTTGGCCACACGGGCACATTGGTGACTCACGGTCACCCTGTTGTCCCCCAGAACTCCCAGGTCCTTCTCTGCAGAGCTGCTTTCAGCAGGTCCCCCCAACCTGTGCTGGTGCCGGGGGTTGTTCCTGCCCCGGTGCAGGACCCTGCACTTGCCCTTGTTGAACTTCATCAGGTTCTTCTCGCCCAGTCCAGCCTGGCCAGGTGTCTGGATGGCAGCGCAGCCTCTGCTGTGTCAGCCCTTCCTCCCAGTATCATCAGCAAACTGTCGCAGGGTTCAGGCCTCTGGAAGCTGCTGTGTGTGTAGATATGAGTATCCAGGTGCCGTCCATCAGTGTGGGTTCAGTAACCCAGCAGGAGTGCCGAGACCTTCCCAGGAGGGTCAGTGCGTGTTGGTGACACCACACTTGTGGGTACCAAGGCTTTGCTGTCGGAGCTGAGCTCCTCAAGTGGCAGCTTTTGTTCTTTAAAGGTTTTTTGCTAAATGGTAGGCAGCACAAGTGACAGACTTTACAATGGATAAAGCCCCTATTACTAACTGCAAAATTAACAAAAAAAACAGATTTGAGGATTTGTTTTGAACTTGTCCTGTGAAGACAAAGCTTTTTGGAGCAGCCTGTTAATCCCAACAAGGTGTGTTGGGCAGGGCTTGTCTCCTCTGTGTCCAGCCAAGCGTGAGAGCCGCAACAAGCGGGTCAGAGCTCCGTCTGCAAACTGTGGATCTTGTGCTTCTGACGTGTCCCAGGTGTTGTTTCCTTCAAGATCTCAGAGGCCTTTGCCCTGTACGGCAGGTGTGGGAGCATCTGTTGAAATTGGCGTTTCGAACAAGCGTTTCTGTGGCTGCCCAGGGCAGTGGTGGATTCACCATCCCTGGAGGGGTTTAAAAGGTGTTTAGATGTTCTCATGGATGTGATTTAGTACTGGAGTTAGTTATGGTTGGACTCAATGATCCTGAGGGTCTGTTCCACCCGAAAGAATCCTATGATTCTACGATTCTGTTCTATAAGTACAGCAGCTCCTTTAGTGCCAGGTTTGCTTTCTAGAGTTGAATTGAAGAGGAGGAGGTGTAAGAATGAGCTCAGGCAGAGTTGGGCTGGTGGGTCAGTGCTAACAGCGTTCACAAGCTTAAGTCAGAACATTCTGGTGAACAAAACTGCTCTGTTATTCTCCAAACCTTTCACCTGGTGATAGAATTTGATGGCATAATACTTTTAATAAACGGACTAGGTACAGAAGACCTCATCTATAACCAGACCCCTGTTCTGCAACTTTCATCAGAATTGAGGAGACTGTTACGCAGTCTGAAGGTGTTTAATCTAAAAATATATTAGAGTGTACTCCTATCAGGCTTCCCAGCTCTCTGTGGTTTAAGCAGCTCATTGTTACGTAGCAACCGAGTGAATTCTGGATTTGAAAGCTCAGATCTTCAGCTGTTTGGGTTCAGGGCATGTGTATTTGCTTAAGAGTGAGGATTAATCACAACAATGCTGTTGTGCTGGGATAAGCATTCTAACTCCCCATAAAGGGCAGTATGTAATGGTCTGGGTCTAATACTGTGTTAATTTTCTCCTGTTCTAGGTCAGGAAGACTATGATAGATTACGACCCCTCAGCTATCCACAGACAGATGTATTTCTGGTCTGTTTTTCAGTGGTGTCTCCTTCTTCATTTGAAAATGTGAAAGAAAAGGTTGGTTGGCCTCTGCAGTGCTTCTGGAAATGCATCAGGACTTATTAGGTGCTTAGTAACAAATATTGTGTCTTCTCTGTCTTTAGTGGGTACCTGAAATTACTCACCACTGTCCAAAGACTCCTTTCCTGCTTGTTGGGACCCAAATCGATCTAAGGGACGATCCCTCAACAATTGAGAAACTTGCCAAGAACAAGCAGAAGCCCATAACTCCAGAGACGGCTGAAAAACTGGCCCGGGACCTGAAGGCCGTCAAATACGTGGAATGCTCTGCGCTCACGCAGGTGAGGGTTGGTCTTTGACCATTTTTGCTCGCTTATATTCTTTGCAGTTACAGGGACAACCAGCTCAATATGGATGTTGAAGGGTATAAGGTGTGTTTCTGCTGTTGGTAATGTAACTTTGTCCTGTTGTGAGGCACAAGGACTTGGCAATGGTACAAAGAGAATCAGCTTGTGAAGATTAGACATAGAGAGGTGATGGAGGAGGACGGGATCGCTGTGTTTGCTTTCATGTTGGAGGACAGACAGCTATTGGAAACTTGGAAGGTGTGTTAGGCTGGGACACAGAATGCAGCTCACTACTGAAGAGAGCAGGAAAAGGGACAAAAAAACCTCAGAAAAATCAGTTCTGCTACTCGTAAGACTTAAAGTTTTCATAGTTGAGAAGCTTCTTTCTCTTCCGGCGCCGTTGGTGGTGAGTAATGTTTCCTGTGTCCGCCTGAAGATGGAAGTTCTGTTGAAGCAGAAAATAACAATGAAATAGTTCTTAAGACATAGACGTGGTGATGTGTGGACTTGTGAATGTGAGTCTGAAGCCAATTAAAAGAGCTGATTTGAGGCCAGGAAACCAGGTTTCCTTTCCCTTGAAGGCAGGAATCCGAGGGTGGGAGCCATCGGCCGGCGCGTCGCCTTCGCTTTGGGTGCCCTGGGAGCTTCATCTTGCAGAACTGACTGCGCCTCTTTCAACAGTTTCCTTCGTGCTGCTCTGTAAAGCATTTGTCCCTCACCTGATGTGCACGGTGTCAAGTCCCGCGCTCTTTTCACTTCTGTCGCGCATTCATCTCTTGTATCTTGAGCACAAAGCTTTCTTGCTAAACTTCTTCAAGCCTGAAGTTCTGCTGATACCTTGCAGCTTTGGCCCAGACTGTGTGTTGACTCTTCTACTTGGGATCCTGAGGCCTTCTTTAAAATGTCGTAATGAAGCTTTGCCACGTGTTTGCTGAGCAGGAAAGGGCTTTGGATGGGGTTGTGCAGGACCCCAGCACTGGAGCTGCACTGGGCGCCCCTGCCCAAAGGTGCTCTTGGCTGTGCTTCCTACTGCCCACACACAAGCTGAGGGTTATTTGTGTTTGAGCTCTAATTCTCTTAGGTCCCTTCAGCCCCAAAATACCACTTTAGGTGGTGTCTGGCACATCCTGAATGCTGCAGAACCTGCTGTTGGATAAACACATCCCAGGACTTTTTGTCCTGAGACCCTTTCCTCTGTAGCTTGAAACTTGCCATGTTTAGTCTGCTCAGATAGCGTGGAAACGCTCAGTGTCACCAGAGTAAGAGCTGATATGATTAAGAATGTCAGTGTTTATCCTTCTTATTTCCAGACAGCCTGAACTGTATCTGTTGCAGAGAACAGCTCGTTGTACTTGGAAGCTCGGCCTGACCATGGCACTAGTGCTTGTACATACATGTGGGTGGTTTTAGGAACCGAGTAAGCTGGGCCGGGGGTTCCGATGCCTCCTCACCTGCAAGACCGGTCACTTTGGATCTGCTCTGTTCTCCTTTTGCTGGTGACTCCCCTCACAAACCCCTTTTCTCAGCCTGTTGTAGCTGCCCGACAGAAACACAGATGATCTGCAGGGGGCTGTTTGAAGTTCCCGGCTGCCGTTCCTCGCCACGAGTGTTGTTTTCCTGCCTGCAAAACCCTGTTCTAGGAGCCGGTTTCAGCTAAAGCTGGGCTCAACTGGGTGCTTCAGTCTCTTTTTACCGTGGCTTCTGTCTGCTGAGTTCATCTCAGCGATCCAGGGTGTGTTGTTTTTCCTTTCCAAATAATTTACAAATGACTTTGACACCGCAGTAGCAAGTAAGCACTAAATCCCAGGGCGAGAGCGTGGTTGTTTTTCCCCTGAGAGGCAGAATTTGCTTGTCCATGTGGAAGAGCTGATGTTTTGAAGGTACCTGGTGAGTCCTAAGAGGATGAGTTTGAGTTCTTTCCATACAGAGTATCTGCTCCTCCCAATCCGGGTGGCTCTGCACTGTGAGGAGTTGCTTCTGTCCCTCCTCTCCTCAGGCTGTTTTGTGATGAAGACACTTTTAATGCCTTTCTTCAGCCTCCCAACACCGCTGTAAAAAGTGGATGAACACTTCTGTTAGGAAAGGGTGCTGTTAGGAAAGGGTGACCGGCAAACAGATGACAAGTAAAACGCGCGTTGCTTCGGTTACACTTAGGAGTTGCAAGTCTTAGTGGACTTTCTGAAGTTCAGCGTTAGTACCAAACACAAGGGAGAGCTTGGAATCCAGGGCCTTTCCGCCCCTGCTGCTGAGTCGACAGTTTTGACACAGATCTATAAAGTGCATTAAACTGCGTGTGAATGGAGCGTCAGCACGGGAGACGTGTTACTTGATCCAGAGTATCAAGGCCCATGTGCCAGTGGTATCCAACACATCTCCCTTCGCATGGTTGCTCTTGGATCATCCAGGCGTTCAGCCCCAGTCCCATTTTCACAACAATTTTGTCCGTCTCCTATTTCTTCTCCTCTTATCCCAGTTTTTTGCCAGATCCTTCAAAACAAATCCTAAATTCCGTTCTCTTAAATGAATTTCTCCTGTGCAATAGGAAGACGAAAGAGGAGTCCTCAAGTAGGAGAATTAAGGAGATGTGTTTTCTTGATTCTCGCCCTGCCTGGGTTCTTAATCTAACACTGCATAATTGAGTTTATTCTACAACCTTATTCTTGCAGATAAAGACAATCTAATTAGTACCCAGACTTCACATAGGCCTTATTTATTTGAAGTCTCTTGCTCTTTTGCCAGTCTGGGCTGCAACTCATTAAAAAAATGAAGGGAGGATGTACAGAATAATTGTACGTGGTAATTTCCATCACTTCTGTTCTTTCAAGTATAATCTTGCATGTAACATGATGGACTTAAATGCTTCCAGGTGGAATTGCCTTAGAGATCTCCCGTGTGTGTGTTTCAGCAAAACAAGTTCAAAGGCTTTTGAAAAGGAATAAATCCAGCCTAACCTGGGAGGGAGAAACGGCAAAGGCTACGCTTCTTTACAAGAAATAGTTCCAGTTTTTCTCTTTGGCGGGGATCAAGCAGTTCTGACTGTAGGGAGGCTGCACTCACGACAGTAGATTTAGGCGAGTCCAGTCGCAGAAACCCGGGTGGGTGTCCCCAGTGTCCAGGTGTGACGTGGCTGTGCCAGGGAGCGGTGACACTGGTGACACTGGTGCCACTGCCCCCCCGGCACTTGCGGCACCGCGACCCTGCCCCACTGTGATCCCGCAGCTCAATGATCCCCCCCCGACGCTGTTTCTGTCCTCCCGTGAGCGGTTCTGTTCGCTTTGGGAACCAAACTGAATAACTGAAACATGCTCCTCGGTGCTGGTTAAGATGCCACATCGCTGCTTATCGACCGGTGGCCGATGTGTGGAGATGCCGATGGCCGCACCTTCCCGAGCGGCGCCGTGTCCGTCCCAGCTGCTGGTTTCTGGAGATGTTCAGTTATTCAGGGCTGAATTCACAGGGCACAGGGGCTGTTTGTTCTGCGCTGAGTCTGCACATGGAGTTGGCGGCTTATCCGCAGCGGGTGACTAAAAAGGTCCCCCTGGCCTTTTGGATCCCTGTGGTGGGTGAGCCGCTCTCCGCTGGGTTTGTTCCCCCGTTATTGTTAAATTGAGAACCGCCACTGTTAGCGTGGCCCCTCTCGCCCCCGTGTTCTTGCCGCTGTGTTTGTGCCTCTGCCCTCCTGAGTGTTCATTTTGTCCGACTCGCTCCGTCACGTGTTCTGTCTCTGCCATTGACTTCTGGGTCATCTCAATGACATTTCCTCCCGGGATCTACTTTGTTTTTCTTCTTTGCAAAGTAAATCTGTTTGCTGCCTCTGTGAATTCAGCCTGCTCTATCCTGAATGCTCTTTGTATCTGCTTGTTTTTGCTCTAATCCTCTAACCTGGCTGCTGTTTTTTCCTCTCCCCTCTGTCTTGTAGAGAGGTCTGAAGAATGTGTTTGATGAGGCTATCCTAGCTGCCCTCGAGCCTCCGGAAACTCAGCCCAAAAGGAAATGCTGTATATTCTAAACTCTCTCCTTCCCCTCTCGCTGCTGCTTCCTCTGTCCCACTACTGTAGAAACCTGGTTATAAAATGAATAAAACCTTGACTGAAAGCTGTTGTGTCTGCTTACCACCTTAGAGCAACCTCTGTATTAGCTCTTGGACTGAAAACGATACTTAAGATCTTTAGTAAAATGTTGTGACCGTGGAACACCAACTGGACTCGCTTAACTCTCTGCTGCTTGGGTTGCCAGATGCGGGTAGTTTTATAATTCAGGCTGTTGGGGGAAAGGAGCTGCTTACATCACTATTTAAAGAAAGATCGAAAGAATAAGACGTGATGTTTGATCTTCCAGAATCCGACTGGAAGAAACGATGCGCGTTTTGTTTCCAATTTCTACTTGTGACTCTTGTGAACTGTATTTGCATGACAAAAAGTACATGAAACGGTGACCTGCAAGTGACGCTGTAACGTGAAGGGTTTTCTGGTTCTCCTTTGTGCAGTGAGATGTTGTTCTGTCGCTGTTGCTTTGGCTGTCTGTGCTGTGGTGGAGTATTTGTCAGTCCTCGGGGGGAAGGAAATATCGATGTACTTGCTATTGCTTTATGAACTGTTAAAATTCCTGCTTTCGCTAACATGGTAGAGCTCTTCATTTCGATGATGGATCCGTAAAGCCTGTTACTGTAAGATGTAAAGCTGCTTCTTACTCTCATGCTTCTGATTTTTATTGTTTCAAGGAGAAAACATCAATTGTAGCTTGTCTTTACATTTGGAAATTAAAAACTGCGGTTGTTTGTATAAACGACTGATGAAGCTTTATTCCGATTTGCATCTGCTTCACTTTAACCCTCCACGCGGTGTGCGGTTCCCGCTTGGTCCCCACTTCTCTGACCCCACGGCTGCTTTAACCCTCGGGCGTTCGGGACCAGCAGCCTGACCAGGCCATAAACTGGATTTCTTGTTGCATGCTTGGCCTTGTCTCTCCTGACACACCTGCTCCAGATCCTGGAATGAACGCAGCACTTTCCGCTTCGTCATTAGCATGTGAAATGTCTTAATAGCCAAAAGATACCGTAAGGAAATGACTTGGGTACGTGTCTTTTGCTTCTTGCGGATTAGACCGGTGTGGTCTCGAAGGATCCTGCTCGGAGAACGAGACGCGGTGCGAGGAGCCGCTGGCGGCCGCGGAGGCTCCGGGAGCTGTGGCTGGCACAGGCGGCCCCGCCGGCCCGGGGTTCGTCAGCCGCTTGGTTTGCTGTGCTTTTGTTTGTGTGCAAACTCAAAAATGAGACCGCCCCTCTCTCTCTTTGCCCCTTTTCAGAAAGGCCTAAAGAATGTATTTGACGAAGCGATATTGGCCGCCCTGGAGCCCCCGGAGCCGAAGAAGACTCGCAGGTGTGTGCTGCTATGAACGTCCCTCCAGAGCCCCTTCTGCAGAGCTGTTGTTTGGTGTCGTACTAAAAAGCAATGTTTAAATCAAACTAAAGATACAAAGTTTAAAATTTGTTTTTGCAATAATGACGAATGCCCTGCACTCCCGTCTCCCCCACACGACCCCTGTGTGAGATGAGAATGTTAGCGTTTATTCCCCGGTGCCCCCTCAATTCAGTTAAACTAGTTAATTTTGAGTAATTATGTATTACCAGAAAACACTGATCAGTACTAGTTGTTTTTTATTTTGTTTACTGTTTCTAATTTTTTGTTTAAAATCCAGGCATGCTTGTGATGACTCTTTCTGTAACAGACTAATTCGAGGCTGTTTTACTCAAGCCTTGTCCCTTAGGCCAGTCTGGCAAGACTTGGTTCTGGTTTCAAGAACTCGTGGGGCTGTTGTGCAGCCAGACGCAGCCTGGCTGTGAGCAGACAAATACAGGAAAGCAAAATGTCCCAAGCTGGTGCTCCTCGAAGGAGGAGTGTAGAACATGGATCTGCACCTCCTCCGAAGTTGCCTTGTTTCTTCCCCTGGCTTTCTGCTGTGCAGGTCAGAAATTTCTACCCCGTCCTCTAAGTTATGAAGCCTTAGGAATAGGAGAATCCTTTTCTCTGGATGCACCATCAGACTTGAAACTAGCTTGCCACTCTTTAATCTTGACATCGTCAGCTTTTGTTACATGTTTTAGAAATAACTGCACCTTTTAAAGCACGATGCAGTCGGCTTTTAACCAACCAATGCTTAATTAATAGAGAAACGCTTACAACGACCCGCGCGGCCACTGCTGCTGGGGCGCCGCAGGGCCCTGGTGGGGGTTGAGCTGAGCTCCGCGCTGGCCCTGGTGGTGCAGTCTCCTCTGGATGGGGTGGAAAGCCAGACCTGCGGCAGGAGGGGTGTCTGGCCTTGAGTTACCAGCTGGGGGAACCCCCTTTCTTCTGCATTTTGCTCCTTAAGTAACCTTGAACCTGTGAGGTGGGTTCCGGCCGCCGAGGATCGTGCGCAGCGTCTGTACGTGGACCGGCTGCAGCGTCATAGGGGTTTTACCAAAAATACAGTTTGGCTTGCAAATTCAAAGGGGTTTTTTTTTTTTTTTGTTTTTTAAGACCTAAGGAATCTTCTCCATCTTCCAAAATTCCGATTTCTTGTAGACTCATTAGTGTTGAACCAATGCTTTTTCATGTCTAAGTTCTTTGTATATGCATTCTTTTCAGATGTATTAAACATAAAGTATCTTCACAAGCCTGCCTGAGGGTAGTTATTTCCCCTGCCTTTCTCTGGAGCGTGAAGCACTTGTAAATATGCCTTTTATCCCCTGCGAGCCCCACTCTCCTCCTTGCAAGTTAGTTTGGGTCTTAATGCTTAATCCTGTCGGTTCGTGTCGTCCCCTCCGTTCTCTTGGGATCGCTCTGATCTTCGCTGTCGCACCCAGCGCTGGAGTGTGGTTCTTAATGAAATACTCGGCATTGTGCACCTTCCCAAACATTAAAGGTTGACTTTTGGGGCTTATTGGGCTCTTGCACCTCTTCTGTCAAGAACTGAATCTTCGGGGGGGTTTCCTGTTGCTCCGTGTTTACGGGCAGATAGAAAAACCCTGAAGGGCCAAATGGCATCATACCTGTCTCCATCCCAAAAACGCACAGGATTTGTTACACTTTTGGTTGATTGTCCAAAGAAACGGTGAAGTCGATGCATAACTTGTATTAATTATTAAAGCACATTCCAAAGAGGCTCATTAAAGGTCATTTTTATTTTAAGAAGCTGCTTTGTGGGTGCTGTAACGCAAAACCTCAGGGTAAAATGTACACTTTGTCACTTTTCATAGCGATTAGTGCGGCTGCTCAAGTTTGTGGTTCAGTTTCTAATGGCTCTGGGGGGTTTGGCTGCAGGTCTGTGATGTGCAGTTGAAAGTCCTGCTGGTGCTTGTGACGTTTGGTGACAGCTGGGCCTTGGTGGCTGCTCCGTGTCCCCCGAGGGTGGTGAGAGCCTGGCCCAGGTCCCCAGAGAGGTGGTAGATGAACCCTCCCTGGAGACATCCCAGGCCAGGCTGGACGGGGCTCTGAGCAACCTGAGCTGGTGAAGATGTCCCTGTCATGGCAGGGGGGACACTGGGGGAGCTGTAAGGTCCTTTCTACCCCAAACCGTTCTGTGATTCTATAACCGACCTTCTGTACCAAGCTAAACCTGATCCATGTGTGTAAAGCCAGCAGCGTGACAGGAGACCAAGGGATTTCCTACATGAAATGAGGCAGGAAAACCACCTCTGAGTGGAGGGAGAACCTTCAGGACTTGTGCTTCAGATGCCAAGGTTACCCTGTCAAGCGCTGTCTTGGCTACATCCTTATGTGGGATTGCCTAGAGCTGTCTGGTCCCTACACATACATTTTTACAGCAGTGATTTGTGCCAGCCCTTCACATGGGTCCATTTGGCCAAGCAAGAAAGTCTGTTCTATTAAATCCGTGCCACAAGGTTAAACTCGGCTCTGGAAGGAATCCTGGAGGTGCTGGATGACGGAAAACCATCCTTTTCAAGGAAAGGTGCATTCACTTTACAGAAGTCAGATAGCTCTGTGAACCTGCTGGGACATGGACGTGCCAGTCTGCAGAGAGGACAAGATACTGGAACTCGTTAAACAACCTGAAACCAGCAATGGGCTACAGAGATGCTGAGGGCTCTGGAGCATCTTTGTGATGAGGAGACACTGAGAGAGCTGGGGCTGTTGAGCTGGAGAAGAGAAGCTGAGAGGGATCTGATCAGTGGATCAATAGCTCAGGGTGGGTGTCAGAGGATGGACCAGACTCTGTTCAGTGGTGCCCAGCGCCAGGGTGAGGGGCAACGGGCACAGACTGAAACACAGGAGGCTCCATCTGGACATGAGCAGAAACTTGTTTGCTGGGAGGTGCCAGAGCCTGGCCCAGGCTGCCCAGAGCGGGTGTGGAGTCTCCTTCTCTGAGACATTCACACCCCCTGGACCCACCTGTGTGATCTGCTCTGTGACCCTGCGCCGTCAGGGCTGGGCTGGGGATCTGCAGAGCTCCTGCAGCCCTGGGCTTCTGTAAATGATGGCTTTTCCACATCATGCCTCTTTTCTCTGGAGCTCGGCAGTGAGGGATCTCTAAGGCCAGATGTGTGAGATGTTTCCAGGTTATCAGAGGTCCCCGGTAACTGTTTCCCTGTGTGAAGACATGCAAAACGGGCAAAAGCAGGGAGAAATGTGGCTTTTTCCCCTTCTGGCCTGCCCATATCAAATGGCAGGTTTGCAAGGAAAGAGCTTGGAGACAGGTGGGAATAGTTGACACTTCCCTGGCATGTGGTTGAGCTGGGGCTGCCTTGTGTTCCTGCTTTTATTGTGCACCCAAGCACTCACCCGGCTACAGGTGCTGCCAACGGCTACGTGTGTCAATGGGGTCTCACCTGAAGGGCCAAAAATCTCCTTTGGGAAGGCAGCTGAGGAGAACGTTAAAACTGCTCCAAGGCCTGAAGGCCACGTGGAAACTAAAGAGCAACTGCTTGTTTAACGGCTGGGATGCAGAGCGATGTCTTAATGCAGTTATTCACATGACTCTTCTACAGCTGCTTCTTTCTGCACAAGGAATAGGGGATTTCTGAGTTTTGGTCGGCTCTTGTGTGAACCTCCAGTTCTCAAACTAAATCAGTTTTGCTTAAAAGCAGGTAGTGAGCGGAGCCTCCGGCTGCTCTGAACAAGTGGCTCCATGTATCTATGAGCTGATGTGGTCCCTGATGTGACCGCCCCCGTTCCTGCGTGTTCCCACACCACCCTTCACCATCGCTCTGCAGGGAGACATTTGCATTCACTCATTGCATGGAAATGTGAGCTCTTGCATGACGCTGTCCTGCTGAACCGGTGGACTCTGCCGCCTGTTCTTTGTGGCCAAGCTGAGGCCAAAATGCCCACAAGGGAGGAGGCAGGAGGGTGCGGGAGGAGGTGGGAGCAGGCGCAGCCTGACCAGTTCAGCCGTATCAGGTAAACTCACGGATGACAAATAGCATGAATCAGTGTGTTTTCCCACTGCGCTGTTGTCAACAGAGCTGAAATATGGAAATGGAGGACTGTCAACTAAACAGACGAGTGCTTCATGTGAGGAAAAGTCCTGTCTCTCTGGTAAGGGTTGTACTTGTGTCAGAAATGCAAACCAAGGGGTTGGGCTCCAGGGCTGATTGCTGATGGGCAGGAGCAGGAGATAACTTCACACTCTCTTGCTCAGTCCCTCCCTTGCTAATTTAATTTAAGTGGAAATTTCCCAGTGTGGATAAGCTGATCTAACCCACCCTGCGGTTTCTGTTGCTCCTGGCATGGTCTCAGACTGGCGCTGAGATCGCGTTAAACTGGTGGCTGTTTTCTCTCTCCAAGCTTCCCTGTGCTGTGCCATGGGGAACACGTTGGAGACAGGACATTTTCCTGCTCTCCCTTGCCTGTTTCCCTGTGGGGCGATGGGAAACGGTTACACCTTGGAAGAAGTGGTGCTGCTGAACAGCAGACACAGGTGGGTCGCATTAAGCATTTGGGAGCCCCGTGGGACACACTGAGCTCTGGGGCTGTCCCGGGACGGGCTGCGTTTGCTCAGCCGTGTTCTTCACCCCTCTCCTTCCCAATAACGTGCTTGTTCTTGCCATCAGCGCTGTGCTTTATACTTCCCTACATGTGGCCCTTATTAAAACATGGGTAAGGAAAGAAGAGCATGTTTGGTAAGAAAAAAGGAGTGTTTTGGAGCAACAGCATCTTCACCAGCACCACTGAGCCACCAGACTCTTCCGTGGCATTGCCCAAACTGTGGTACAGCCCTGGGCAAACGCTGCCCATTGCTGAAAGGCTTTCCAAGCCGTGTGCCATCTCATCTGACCCAGGCATGGTCCTCAGCACTGTTTGCTCCCTCTGCCTGGGTTGTGTCTCCCTGCTCGCTCTTCCCTCGGAGGCTCCCAGAAGGGAGATTTGACAACTTACTTCATTCTTAGGTCGGATCAGTGTGCAAGTCTCCAAGATGTCCATAGTTGACGTGCTCTATTTCACATCTCGGAGGGTTTTTGGTGCGTGCTGGTTGGTCATAAGACCTATGGGGAGAGGCTGAGGGAGCTGGGCTTGTTTAGTCTGGAGAAGAGGAGGCTTAGAGCTGAGCTCAGCACTCTCTAGAACTACCTGAAGGGCAGTTCTAGCCAGGTGGGGATTGGTCTCTTCTCCCAGGCATCAGCAATAGGACAAGGGGCCATGGGCTTCAACTCTCCCAGGGGAAATTGAGGCTGGAGATTAGAAAGCAATTCTTTGCAGAGAGAGTGGTCAGGCATTGGAATGGCTGCCCAGGGAGGTGCTGGACTCACCGGCCCTGGAGGTGTTTAAACTGAGATTGGACATGGCACTTAGTGCCGTGATCTAGTCAATGGACTGGAGTTGGACCAAGGGTTGGACTGGGTGATCTCTGAGGTCTTTTCCAACTCAGTTGATTCTGTGATTTCTGAAGTTGGATAGGTAAAACTTCAATGGATATTCTTCTCCAACAGCTGGTGGAGTTTGGGGCATTGGACGCAGCTGGAGTTGGTCCGAAGGGCCCCTGAGAGCTCGCGGTGTTGCTCTGGGTCTGGTTTCACTTGGCAGATCCTCTCCTGCCGGTTGCTAAAAACAGCCTGATGATTTTGGCCTGTTCCCAAGAGGCAGCGATGTCCTCTGGTACTCGGCCACCATCCTGGTCTCATTTTGCACCTGGGAGCAGCTGCCTCCTTTTAAAAACCAGCCTTGGGCTTTGCTGGAACTGGGGGGGTCAGCGCTGCCCCGGCTGACACCAACCGGCCTCTCACCATGCGGCTGTTTTCTGTGGGGTGTTCCTGCGGTCCTGTGCTGGGGACGGACGCTGCTTCGCCTTCCCTTGCTGCACAAACTGCTGTTTCTGAGCAACTTTCCTCCCTTTGCTCCTCTCCAACTCCCTGGCCGAGGACTGTGAGTCACCGTTCGGGTGCCTGGAGACCTAAACAAATCAAGAAGATCAAGCGGGAAAGATAAAAGTGCTGCTTCACAAACTAAGAAAGAATCTTGAACATCTGGAATCTTGTGTCCAGCTGTGGCCCCTCAGTTCCAGCAGGACAGGGAACTGCTGGAGAGAGTCCAGCGCAGCCACCAAGATGCTGAAGGGAGTGGAGCATCTCCCGTGTGAGGAAAGGCTGAGGGAGCTGGGGCTCTGGAGCTGGACAAGAGGACACTGAGGGGGGACTCATTCCTGGGGATCAAGATGGAGTGTCAGGAGGATGGAGCCAGACTCTTCTGGTGACAACCAGTGACAGGACAAGGGGCAATGGGAGCAAACTGGAACACAGGAGGATCCACTTAAATATGAGAAGAAACTTGTTCCCGGTGAGGGTGGCAGAGCCTGGCCCAGGCTGCCCAGGGGGTTGTGGAGTCTCCTTCTCTGCAGACATTCCAACCCGCCTGGACACCTTCCTGTGTAACCTCATCTGGGTGTTCCTGCTCCATGGGGGGATTGCACTGGATGAGCTTTCCAGGGCCCTTCAACCCCTGACACTGGGATTCTGGGATTCTATGAAGTGGTTAAACTAAGACTAAATGAGTTCTAGCTGGTGAAAGGAGCAGCCCCTGCTCCCAGCAGCGTGTTTCTGCCCGGTTTGTCACCTCGGTCCCGGTGATGATTTGTCCCTCTCAGGAGCTGAATCAGTTCCTGAAACCCAGCCTGGGAAGAAAGAAACTGCGGTGAACTCCGGCCCCGAATGACTCGTCCAGGGTTGCGCAAGAGGAGCTGGGCCGGGCTGGAGCTCAGCGCCAGGTTATTGCTCCAGAGATAACCGAGATCTGCTGCCCGGCACCGACACGGAGCCCAGGACCTCCTGCTGCCCCCAGTGAGCCGAGCCAGCCAACCACCTCCTGACCGCAGGGATAAAAATACCACTTATTGTGGGCTTAGACCAGGATAAAAAAGAACCGTAGAATCATTTTGGTTGGAAAAGACCTTTCGTATAATCTAGTCCAGCCGTTAACAGTCTTCATATCCAGCTGCTGGAAGGATGATGCCTGATGTCAACAAAACGTGGTGGCTTTTGTCTGGAAAGCTTTTCACAACATTTAATGCAAATTTAAGTTCCATCTTCGTGTGCACACTAGTATTAAATTTCAGAGCCCCTGCTACGCAGAATATTTGATTTACTTTCAACTTAATGATGCTGAGAATGTTTGGAAGTGGTTATATTCATTAATATGAACGCCAGCATAGGTGAAACTACGTTTATCCACATTCAAGCTGGAATTAAATCAGTAACAGAAAGAAGGCTCATAGGGGTTTCATGGTAACGGTGCCATCTGAGCTTTAGCTCAGCCGGGGGAGCTGATGAACACAGGAGGAACTCCCGATGCTGCAGCCGCTTCCTGGCTGATTTTGGGGACTCTCTTGGGTACAGATTCTGTATGTTGTTTTTAGATCTGGGCTGCTGCCCTCTCCCTGCTCCTCAGCGTTGCGAGGGCTCCAGAGCAACAAAGACGGTGCATTTGTCTTATCACCCCTCATCCAGTGCTCCTTGGAGATGATTCAAGTCTGTTCCTTACCCCAAGGAGCCTGAATCGTCAAGGTCAACATGACAGCCGAGCACCAGATCCCCCCAGAGCCTCGTGCTGTGTGTGGGGGCAGCTGGGACTGCTTGGCAGGAGGGACAAGGGCTGCCCTGTGCCGGTAACACTCAGCTCGTCACGCTCAAAGCCCATTTAAAGGGCAGAGGGCGGGTGGTTGGGCGGCTTTTACCTTCCCGGGGGCAGTAGCTGGGCAGGCAGGTGTTGGCGTCCAGAAACGGAATATTTACCATGGCCAAGGCCATAAATGGTTGCGTTTCAAGCTGCCCTCTGGTGGTTTGGGACAGAAGGACCGAGATGAAGATCTGGCGTCACTGACGTCACCTGCTCGGTAGAGACTCCGGGGAAAATCACCGACTGAGCACCCTCGGCATCGCACCCGAGAGCTGCCGGAGCTGAGTGACGTGAGAGCGGCGGGTGGGACGTGACGAGTCACAGGACGGGACACAGTGAGCAGTGGGATGGGACATCACAGAATCACAGGGATTGGAAGGGCCCTGGAAAGCTCATCCAGTGCAATCCCCCCATGGAGCAGGAACACCCAGATGAGGTTACACAGGAAGGTGTCCAGGCGGGTTGGAATGTCTGCACAGAAGGAGACTCCACAACCCCCTGGGCAGCCTGGGCCAGGCTCTGCCACCCTCACCCCAACAAGTTTCTTCTCATATTTAAGTGGAACCTCCTGTGCTCCAGTTTGCACCCATTGCCCCTTGTCCTGTCACTGGTTGTCACCAGAAGAGCCTGGCTCCATCCTCCTGACACTCCCCCTTTCCATATTGATCCCCAGGAATGAGTCCCCCCTCAGTCTCCTCTTGTCCAGCTCCAGAGCCCCAGCTCCCTCAGCCTTTCCTCACACGGGAGATGCTCCACACGGTGAGTGACTGGGTGGGATACGGTGGGTGACATGGTCAGCTGTGGGGTGGGACACGGTGGCTCCACTCCCGCAGCCTCCTGGGTGACCTGCAGTGGTGCTGGGGCCACGTTGCTGCTAATTAAGCCTGATTAGGACTAAATGAATGGGCTTTAAAGGTCACACAGACCATCTGCATGGGGGGGTGACGGGATGTGTCAGGATGAGGTGGTGGAGCAGGGAAACGCGGGTAAAGGCCTCATAGGAACTTCTGCACCGTCTCTGGTAAGAGAAAGGCCTGAGCTCTGAGCACAGCTTTAGTGGCACCTTTAATCCCTCACCATCAGTAACACCTTGTACATAAGCATAAAAATGAGCTAGGTATTTACTAAATTCCTGACTTTTAGGCTTTGTTACTCTATCAGTTTTGAATTTCAAGCTTTTCCTTTGTTTTGAAGAAGCCGGGAGCCTGCTGAGGGCTGTGTCGGGCAGCCGGGTTCCTGCCGGTACACATGGGGAGCGTGTGTGCGCACGTCCGCTCGCTGCCGTGCCTCTGCCGCACCTCTCGGGCAGAGACACCCCGTGGGAAGGGTGCACACGTGTGAGTAAAACGCCCGAACCCCACAGCACAAGGAGCTGGTCCTGTCTGCACAGGCACTGGGGATGCTGGTTGGAGCTGGACTGGCACTGGGCAGGTTTGTGTGGCTTATTCCTGCCAGGGTGACCACAGAGACGTCTGATGGGCTGGTGTTCCCCTGGGAGCCGTTGTAGTGCGTGAGCTGTGTGAAAATATAGGACAACTGCAAGTACCGTACTGACATCTCCACAAATCATAGAATCCTTTTGGTTGGAAAAGACCCTCAAGATCATGGAGTCCAACAATTCCCCAGCCCTGTCCCTGCCCCATGTCCTGAGAACCTCATGTCCGTCTGTCCAGCCCTCCAGGGATGGTGACTCCAGCACTGCCCTGGGCAGCCTGTTCCAATGCCCCACAGCCCTTTGGGGAAGAAATTGTTCCCACATCCAACCTCAACCTCCCCTGGCGCAACTTGAGGCTGTTTTCTCTCATCCTGTTGCTTGCTGCTTGAGAGCAGAGACCAGCACCCTCCATCCTCCATCCTCCTCTCAGAGGTCAGACAGGCAGGCCTGTAATTTTCCAGATCCTCATCCTGATCCTTCCTGTAGATGTGCATCACATTCACCAACTTCCAGCCAACTGGGACCTCCCCATGTCCAGCCTGAATCTCCCTCCTTTAGTTTAAAACCATCACCCCTTGTCCTACCACAACAGGCCCTTCTGTAAAGTCTGTCCCCATCTTTCTTATGGGCCCTTTTAAGTCCAGAAAGGCCTCACTAAGGTCTCCCTGGAGCTTCTCTTCTCCAGTGAACACCCCAGCTCTCTCACCTGTCCCCAGCAGAGCTGTTCCAGCCTCAGGTCATTCCTGGGGCTCCTCTGGCCCCTCTGCAGCAGCTCCATGTGTGTCCTGTGCTGGGGACCCAGAGCTGGACCAGCACTGCAGGGGGTCTCACCAGAGCGGGGCAGAGGGGCAGAATCCCCCCAAACCTGCTGCCCACGGGGCTGGGGATGCACCCCAGGGCACCATTGGCTTCTGGGCTGTGAGCACACGTGGTGGCTCATGGCCCCCAGCACCTCCGAGTCCTTCCCCACAGGGCTGCTCCACATCCCTCCATCCCCAGATTGATGCTGGGGGTGCAGGACCTTGCACTTGGCCTTGTTGAACATCAGGAGGTTCACATGGCCCCACTTCTCCAGCTTGTCCAGGTCCCTCTGGGTGGATCCCATCCCTCTGGATGAATCCCATCCCTCAGGCGTGGGGGAATATGATGCCTTCATAGCAGGAGAAAGGCTCATCCTCTGGCTTCTTCCTCTCCCCTGGGGAGTGTCTGACTCGGGCACCGCTTTTAGAAACTGCTGAGGCATGGTCCTGGCAGCCAAGAGCTGCTGCTGGTTCCCTGCGAGGAGACGCGAGGGCCGGATCCCCGGTGCGCTCCTGCGCTGACGGGAGCTCTGGCCGTGTCCGAGCAATGTGGCTGCAGAGGAAAAGCCGCTCCGCTTGCTGAAATAAAGAAGCGGGAGGAGGCAGAAGGGCTGGCGGGCAGACGGCCTGTGATATGGTTGCCTGGTCGCCGCCCTCTGTTTTTATCCAGTTTGGTTTGGCCCAGCCTGGAGCACAGCATTCCTGGCTTCATCCCAACTGGTGGAGATATTGGGACGCGCAGGTGGCAGCCGAGGTCCCCACCGAGCGGTGGATGATGGTGACCCAGGAGGGGCTTGTGGCAGATCCCCGGGGACGTTGAGCCCTGCGCCCGAGCTGGAGCCTCCTGTGCCAGCAAACGGCGAGTGAACGAGGATCGATCCAGCTGCAGGTCCTGGCTCGGATGGCGGGGAGGATGGGGTCTGCTGAGCTCTGCAGGCACGGGCATCGCTGTGTGACGGGGACTGGACGCTCGGTGGCTCCTCTAGAGTCAATCAGAGACACCGTGGGCACAGCTGCTGTGGCACTGGAACACATCACACCCTCTTCTCACCTCAGGGTTTGCCTGTGGGTGGCTCTGAGGCCTGTCCTGTGTTGCGTTGCCTTCAATCTTAACTCACCAGAGCGTGGAGCAGCAATCGCAGCTTTCCAGCACCCAGACATCTGGCTCTGAAGCACAAGGAAAAGCCTTTTCCATGATGCCGTATTCCTCTGCACGTGTTCCACATCAGGAGCGGGGCTTGGGGGCTAAACCAGGCAAGTGTTGTGGTTTTACAGGACCAGGGAGCACTTGAGGTGGTTTTTTGATTTTAGAGCAAAGAAACGAGCCCACAAACCTCTTCTGAGGACGACCAGCCGTGCGCTTATCTCGGGCAGATAAATCTGGGCCTGTGCTGGGTCTGCGGTTGGTACCCGAGCTCCAGGGATGCTGTGAGTCCACCCAACACCAGCGGCCGTGACGGTGACCGCGGGTGCCGGCTCTGCCTGGCGTGGGGAGCGTCCACGGGGCGCACGGCACCTCCGGGAGCTCTGCCCGCGGCAGGTGAGCAGTGGTTGGGGTTCAGGGATGCAGTGGTTGGGGTTCAGGGGTGCTGCTGTCCGTGCATGGGTAGGACTGAGCCATTGTTTGGGTTCAGGGGTGCTGTGGTTTGGGTTCAGGGGTGCTGTGGTTGGGGTTCAGGGGTACTGTGGTTTGGGTTCAAGGGTGCTGTGGTTGGGATTCAGGGGTGCTGCCGTCCATACATGGGCAGGACTGAGCCGCAGTTTGGATTCAGGGGTGCTGTGGTTGGGGTTCAGGCGTACTGTGGTTCGGGTTCAGGGATGCTGTGGCTGAGGTTCAGGCGTGCTGTGGCTGGGGCTCAGGGGTGCTGTGGTTTGGGTTCAGGGGTGCTGTGGTTCGGGTTCAGGGGTGCTGTGGTTGGGGTTCAAGGGTGCTGTGGTTTGGGTTCAGGGGTGCTGTGGCTGGGGCTCAGGGGTGCTGTGGTTTGGGTTCAGGGGTGCTGTGGCTGGGGCTCAGGGGTGCTGTGGTTTGGGTTCAGGGGTGCTGTGGTTGGGGTTCAAGGGTGCTGTGGTTTGGGTTCAGGGGTGCTGTGGCTGGGGTTCAGGGGTGCTGTGGTTGGGGTTCAGGGGTGCTGTGGCTGGGGTTCAGGGGTGCTGTGGCTGGGGTTCAGGGGTGCTGTGGTTTGGGTTCAGGGGTGCTGTGGTTGGGGTTCAGGGGTGCTGTCTTGGGGTTCAGGGGTGCTGTGGTGTGGGTTCAGGGGTCCTGTGGTTGGGGTTCAGGGGTGCTGTGGTTGGGGTTCAGGGGTCCTATGGTTGGGGTTCAGGGGTGCTGTGGTTGGGGTTCAGGGGCGCTGCTGTCCGTGTGTGCGCAGGACTGAGCCGCGGCTGCCGTGTCGGGCTCGCGGGGCAGCGCGGGCTGTGCCGCCTCATCGCCGCGGTGCTGAGCACAGGGGCTGTCCTCCCACGGGACAGGCGTCCTCGCTCGTGCCCCTGGAGGCAGCAGGCCTTTTTTCTTTCCATTAACTCAAAGGAAGTAAAAGGGAAGGGGAAAAAAAGAAAAAAACAAAAAAAAAGAAGACAAATAAGTCTCTTCTGGCAAACCAGAGCCAACCATCCCAAGAGGTGCTTATGAACCTGGCACTGACTGATATTTAAAGCCCTGTTAAAATAAACCTTGAAATGTTTTGTGCAATATATTTTTCTTCCCTTTATTTGACAAATACTGATCACCCTGATTTGGTATGTGCTCGAATAACAAAGCTGGTGATTTGTCACCTGTGTGCGATGGGGGAACACGCGGGGATGGAGTTGGCTGCAAGAACCAACCTGGGTTTTCTCACTGGTGCTCAGCGCAGGGGTCGTGCAGCAAACCCCCTGTGCTGTCCCGTCAGCCACCGCGCTGTCCCCTGCCCCTGCTCATCACTTTCCCTGGGGTCAAATCCAGCATCTGGGATGGAGGTTTTCCATTTTCATGCTTGTTCACGTTCTGTTGTGTGCGGGGTGGCTGCAGCACCGTCACCAGAGCTGGGGGTGAAGCTGGAAGGGGCTCGGGGCAGTGGGGTCTCGGGGTGGTGGTGCAGACCCGGCCTCCAGTGGGGCTGGGTGCTCTGGGGATAAACCACGGGGTGTTATATCTGGGGTAGTTACGGGGCTGGGGGTGGGCAAGGTTCCCCCCGTTCTGTGGATGCTCATCACCCGTGTCTTGTGGGCTGCGGTTTAGGCCCAGTCTGGTGTTTCTGAGGAGGGGTCACTGCTCTGGTTCATCCCCAGGGAGCCCAGCGCTGTGTGAGGTCCCTGCAAGGCTGGAGGAGGGAAAAGCTCCTCCTGGTCTCCCTCTGCCTTCCCTTCTCCTGTGTCACAGAATCACAGAATCATTTTGGTTGGAAAAGACCCTCAAGATTGAGTCCAACCATTCCCCACCCCGGCACTGCCCCATGTTCTGAGAACCTCATGTCCGTCTGTCCAGCTCTCCAGGGATGGTGACTCCAGCACTGCCCTGGGCAGCCTGTTCCAATGCCCCACAGCCCTTTGGGGAAGAAATTGTTCCTAAATCCAACCTCAACCTCCCCTGGCGCAACTTGAGGCCGTTTCCTCTGCTCCTGGCGCTTGTTCCTGGGGAGCAGAGCCCGACCCCCCTGGCTCCAAGCTCCTTTCAGGCAGTTCAGAGATCAGAAGGTCTCCCCTCAGCTCCTGTTCTCCAGCTGAACCCCCCGGGTCCCTCAGCCGCTCCATCACACTTGTGCTCCAGCCCCTCACCAGCTCCGTTCCCTTCTCTCCACTCGCTCCAGCACCTCAAGGCCTTTCTTGGTGTGAGGGCCCCAAAGTGACCCCAGGTTTCGAGGTTTGGCCCCCCCAGGTCCCAGCAGAGGGACGGTCACTGCCCTGGGCCTGCTGGCCACACCAGTGCTGGTACCAGCCAGGATGCTGGTGGCCTCTTGGCCACCTGGGCACACACTGGCTCATGTTCAGCCGCTGTCACCAACACCCCCAGGTCCTTTTCCAGCCACTCCTCCCCGAACCTGCAGCGTTCATGTGGTTGTTGTGACCCAAGTGTGGGACCCGGCACTCGGCCTTGTTGGACCTCAGACAAATGGCCTCAGTGCTTTGTTCCAGCTGGTCCAGATCCCTCTGTTTGGCCTTCCACCCTTGAGCAGATCAACACTCCCACCCAACTTGGTGTCGTCTGCGAAATCACTGAGGTTGTTGTTCCTCATGTGTCTTCCTAGTATCCTCTGACCCTGTTCCTCTTCTAACCCCTTCCATCCATCTCATACCCTCTGCAATTGCTCCCTTTCCATCGATCCCTCCCACCACAGCTTCCTTCCCTCCTCTTCCCCCATTTTGCCTTCGGTCCCTCTGAGCTGCCTCTTCCCGGGTCTCCCATCCTCAGAGAGACCTGTTTGATGGAGCAACGTGGAGAGATGCTGGCGAGTCCCATCAGGACGTGGCCGGACAGCAGATCCTGTGTGCTCCAGCCTTCTCAACCAGTCTCAGTGTGACGTGGGTTCGGCCAACAGTCGTGCACCCCATTCCTGTGGGTTCTTGGATGATTGGAGCCTTTTGGAGGGTGAAAATGTGCTGCAATGTGCCGAGCGGGTGTGGGGAGAGCTGGCCGTGTGCTCGGGTTAAACCCGGGGAGTGAAGGGCACCGGTTCTTCGGGGCTTTCGCAGGGGCTGAGAGTTGGTACTGTTGTGTTTTTACTCTTGTAGAGCCTTTTCCAAGAGGCGAAGCAAAAGTGATTAGTGTTATGTTTGCTCAACCTTAACTACAGCTGAACAAACTTTGTTTTTCCTCTTTAGGAATTATTATTCGGGTGAAAATTCAAACAGTTTACTTGTTAGTGCCATTACACGGTGTCGTGTGTTTTTCTTTCTTTCTATGTCCCCTGTTCTTTACAATCCTAAAGATGCTCGAATGGGCTATGGGGCAGCGGGCCCGTGTGGGTCCACACAGCCCGAATGGTTTTTAATGGAGCCAGCAGCCAAGCTGGCTGGGAGCATGCTGGAAATATTAAGCTCTTTTCCCTTGAAACCGCTGATTTTCAAAATGAAAATATTATTCCTAAAAATAGTATTTAGCCTCTTCCATGAACAGACGAAGCAGATGTAACGCAGGCGGTATCGTTGCCTTTGCGTGATGTGTCCTGGGGTGCATTTCCAGGCTCCATGTAGGTACCGACCCCTCTCCCCCATGGATGTTGTCTTGTCTCTCAGCAGCGGGCGGTTTGCAAGGTCCTGGTCCAGCCCCGCGGCCTCGGCACCACGGCAGAGCATCCGTGGGATGCAAGGTGAGCATACAGACCCGTTTGGGCTGGATGAGTGCACGGTGAGATGAGTCGTGACCTGGATGAAGAGACTGAGTGAACCCTCAGCCAGTTTGCTGATGGTAACAAACTGGGAGGAAGGGCTGACACAACAGAGGCTGCACTGGCATCAGAGACCTGGCCAGGCTGGGCTGGGTGAGAAGAACCAGCGAGAGCTACAGAGATGCTGAGGGCTCTGGAGCATCTTTGTGATGAGGAGACACTGAGAGAGCTGGGGCTGTTGAGCTGGAGAAGAGAAGCTGAGAGGGATCTGATCAATGGATCAATATCTCAGGGTGGGTGTCAGAGGATGGACCAGACTCTGTTCAGTGGTGCCCAACGCCAGGGTGAGGGGCAACGGGCACAGACTGAAACACAGGAGGCTCCATCTGGACATGAGCAGAAACTTCTGTACTTTGAGGGTGTTGTTCTCTGCTCCCAAGCAGCAAGAAACAGGATGAGAGGAAACAGCCTCAAGTTGCGCCAGGGGAGGTTGAGGTTGGATCTGGGAACAATTTCTTCCCCAAAGGGCTGTGGGGCATTGGAACAGGCTGCCCAGGGCAGTGCTGGAGTCACCAGCCCTGGAGGGTTGGACAGACGGACATGAGGTTCTCAGGACATGGGTTGGTGCTAGATTTAGGTTATGGTTGGACTTAATGATCTTAAGGGTCTCTTCCAACCAAAATAATCCTGTGACTCTATGGCCCAGGCTGCCCAGAGCGGGTGTGGAGTCTCCTGCTCTGAGACATTCACACCCCCTGGACCCACCTGTGTGATCTGCTCTGTGACCCTGCGCTGGCAGGGCTGGGCTGGGGATCTGCAGAGCTCCTGCAGCACAACCAGCCTGGGCTTCTCTGAACCGCAGGGGTCTGGTGCGGGTCCTGGTGAGGCTGTGGGTTGTGGGGCAGCTCCTCTCTGCAGCCTTTCCCAAGCCCACTAGATGGCAAACACGTAAAAGCTTTGCTGCTCGGCTCAGGGCTGAGCCAGGCCTTGTTTCCATGCCAAGGAGTGGGCTGGAAAGAGCGTGTTTTTTATTTGCCGGGGCCGTCTGCACCAGCAGCCACCGGCTGGAGGTCCAGCGCGATCATTTACATTTCCAGCTCCTTTGTATAACATCGGTACCGGAGAGCGTAGAAACTGCAGAGCTGTTTACGGCTGGATGAGCCGCGTCCAGCTGGGCTGCCGGAGCACCCGGCTCTGCGGGTCTGGCTTCTCCGGGTGAACCAGCCCCGCTTGAGACGATGAGGAGGACGAGGAGCGAGGCGAGGGGGCTCGTGGGGTTTGTTTGCTCTGCCGGGCTGTGCTGGGGTTCCCTGCGTGTCCCTGGCTCAGGGTTGAGCTCAGCCCAAGCGCCCTGAGCTGTCCCTGCACAGGGAAGCGCTGAGCCCCTCAGTGCCTGGCTCTGGGTTTTGGGGCAGCCAGTACCAAGCACAACGCTGCCCAGACGCCCCATCCTGCTTTGTCCATGTCCCCTCAGTGCTGCTCTGTGTCCCCCAGCCTCTCAGCCTTGGGGAACCTCGGCTGGTTTTGCTTCTTTGTTAGCATGAGGTCCCTATGAGTCTCTTTTTACTAATTTAATTCCAATTTGAATGTGGATAGATGAAGTAGTTTCGCATATCCTGAAGTTCATATTAATGAATATACTCGCTTCTAAATGTTCTCGGCATCGTGAAGTTAAAAGCAATTTAAATATTCTGCGTAATAGGGGCTCTAAAATGTCATACTAGTGGGCATGCAAACATTGAATTTAAATTTGTGTAAAATGTTGTGAAAAGCTTTCCAGACAAAAGCCACCGTTTTCTGCTGAGATCAGGCATCATCCTTCCAGCAGCTGCATAGCGAGATTGTTAATGGTTGGACTTGATGATCTTAAAGGGCTTTTCCAACCAAAATTATTCTGTGGTTCTTTGGTGAAAGAAACTGCGGAGGCGGATGTGACAAGCCTGTCCCAGGGAGGACACGACCGCCGGGCTGCTGCCTCTGCCTGGTTTTGGCTGCTGGACCTTTTCACCTCCTGTTTTAAGGGAAGATGCTGCTCAGGTTTGTGCGCTGGGGCTTCTCTTTTGAGGGTTCAGCGAAACGGTGGGAGCGTCTTTTGTGTCCTGAGAGCGAGGGAGCTCGAACCTGCTGGGCCGACGTGTCTCATGGGTGTGGAAGAGCCGCCCCCAGCAGCACAGAGAACCTGGGGACGCGGCTGCCCAAGGAGACTTTTCCCAGGTGCCCCAGTAATACAGGAGCTTGATGGATGCAGGTGCTGAGGTGCCTCCAAAAACCCCTCCAAGGCTTTAATCTGTACCTTGAGAGGCTGAAATATCTTGGTAAATCTGGCCGTGGTGTCTGTTCAGGGCTCAGCCGCCGTGCCTAGAAAGCAGCGCGGCTTTTGGAGACGGGACTGTGTTGCTCGAGGCGGCTTTTGGAAATGTGAGCTCTGACCCCGTGCCCTGACCAAGCCTGTCCTGCTCCTGAGCCCTGTCTGGAGACGTGATGGGGGGTGATTCGCCCCGGGGCTGCCCGCTGCCACGCGGTGGGTGTCCAGGTCCCTGCTCCCCCCAGGAGGAGCGGGGAAGGCTCTGGGCCGTGCGATGTGCCCGCGGTGACAGCAGGACGTGCCTGCACTGCACACAGCGCTGGTGTGCGCTGCCGAACTTGGCCGTGACTGCAGGAAAGCCTCAGCCCGTGCTGTGGGCATCTCCTTTATGCCCAGGTCCTTCCTGGACCCCTGCGGCAGGTCCCTGCCCTGCGCACGGCACCTCTGCATCGCGATTCTGCCTCCACCCCCCTCCTTTTAAGTGTTTGCCCCTTACTCTGCTCCCTTCTGGTTTTGCTCTGGCTCCAGGACGGGTTAATCTGTCAAACTCTTTTTAACAAACACGCTCAGACAATGAGTGATCTCGGATCTCTTGCCTCCTCTCCCCTCCTGCGACACACAGCAATTTGGGTTCGAAAACAATAGTCCTGGTCTGACAGACCTGATTTCATTCTCTGCGGAGATTGCAGGTTTGGTTGCTGAAGATAACTGAGTTTACGGGGTAGGCTCCCGCCCTGCTAATAATTCAGTTTACTATCACGGTGTTTAAAAATTAGCACAGCACCCTGCAAAATGCGTGTTGCTCGTTCAACCTGCTGCTCGAATCCCGCGGGAGTCGCCTGCGAAAGGGCGCAGGGGCCGCGGGGCCGGACATGGCTGCTGCGGGGCACGGTGCGGGGGTCAGCTCAGGTTTTGGACACTCCTCCCAAAGCGCAGAGCCCCAGGGTGGTGGGTGGGAAGGGGGACAGAGTGTCTGTCCCGCGGAGCTCCGGGCAGTCTCTGGGATCACTTTGTGTCACTCAGCGGTGCCATTGCTGTGAGGGGAGGGGGCATTCAGCACCTTTCCCATCTGCATAAGGACTTGCCCGTGTGCGTAGCCGATGCAGTGGTGCTTGGGGCAGCTGTTGGTCCTTGGGGTGCAGGTGACCCTGGCTCCCGCCTTGCTGAGCCCAGCCAGAGTCCCAGCCCAACCGCAGAGCCAGGACTTGCTCCAGGCTCATTCTGCGCTGGCGTCGTGAGCAAAGTCAGCCCCTTCCTCAGCCGCCTTCAAGGAGGGAGATCTAATCACGTGCAGATAATGAAGCCCACGAGCTGCAGCCGTGTTATTTCCCATCTGTGCCAGATGCGTTTTATTACCGTGTTGGGTGGAGTCAGCAAATGTTGGGCTGGAGGGAGCTCGGTGCACCCTGCGGGTCCCACCTCGGCTGGAGGCTCCGTGTGGCACCCCAGGATTGCTGGGGGGACCAGGGCTGCTCCCGGGTGTCCAAGCAATCCTGCAGCTTCCCATGGGTGATGTGTGTGTCCAGCACTGGGACCTGGAGTCTTGGAGAATGAGGATGAAGAGCAGAACATGAAAGCAAACACACTGGAGGAGCTTCTGCTGGCTCTGGTGACCCATTGGGACATCTTGGGGCCAAGGTGCTGTTTTGGGAAGGTCTGTGTCACCGTGTTTTCACTCGTGGGAGCAGGTTGGAGAACCCAGGCTCTGGTACGCAGCTGGGTCTATCAGTCTTTTGACACTGTCCCATCCAAAAAGCCCCCGAACCTGCTGGCATAGCGTGCCAGTGCTGGCTCCTGGCCTGCGTCCCTCCCGAGGGCTGGGAGAAGGCACAGATGGGGCAGAGCGAGTGCTTACATCTGTCATGATGTCGCTGCAGGGGAAAACAAAATCGTTTTGGTCACTCTGGGTGCTGTCAGAGCTTGGAGGACCAGAGATCCACATCACGGCCACCAGTGGAGGCTCAGACCTGGCGTGTTGGGTTCGCAAAGGACCATCTGGGGAGGTCTCTGCTGTTCTGGGGAAGTGCTGGCAGCTCGGAAGCCAAGACTAAATGGAAGCCTGGGTATATCCAAGCTTTCCTGAGCCTGCACCGTGGTTGTGACAGGTCCCTGGTTTCAAGGGACACCAATGGATGACAATACACTCGGTGTGTTGTGTCTGCAGGCTGGGCGGTGCTGGGGGTCAGTCTGCTTGGCTGCAGCGCTGTTGGCACAGTGTGCTGGGTCAGGCCCAGCGGGGCTGGAGCTCTGGTCAGGCCCTGTTCATTCATGGCCTTTGGAGGTTTGGCCTGACTCTTTATTTCTCCCTGAAGATGCTGTGTGGGTAGGGTGCAGATCTGGTTGGAGTTCTCCTTGGAGTTCTCCTGCCCCCACGATGTTCCTAAATTGAGCCAGCACTGGTGTGGCCTCTGTACGGCCTGTCTTCATGCTTTATGGCTGCTCCTTTCCTCCTCCTGCCCACCCTGCTGAGCATGAGACCCTGGGGACGTGGCAGCAGCTGAGAAGGCTGGTGAGGGGCTGGAGCACAAGTGTGATGGAGCGGCTGAGGGACCTGGGGGGTTCAGCTGGAGAACAGGAGCTGAGGGGAGACCTTCTGATCTCTGAACTGCCTGAAAGGAGCTTGGAGCCAGGGGGGTCGGGCTCTGCTCCCCAGGAACAAGCGCCAGGAGCAGAGGAAACGGCCTCAAGTTGCACCAGGGGAGGTTGAGGTTGGATGTGGGAACAATTTCTTCCCCAAAGGGCTGTGGGGCATTGAACAGGCTGCCCAGGGCAGTGCTGGAGTCACCATCCCTGGAGGGGTGCAGGAGCTGTCGCTGGTTGAGTGCTCACCCCACCACAGGCTCCCGCACGGGGCTGCCTGGCCGAGATCACAGCACAGCTTAAGGGTTTAAACAGATCGGAGGCTTAATGGCTTGACCCCAAGACCTCTCCGTCGCCTGCTCAGGGCAGCGCTGGGATTTTGCAGCGCATGTGGGAACGTGTCCGGAGCCAGGCGTCGCTCCGTGGGGGGGTCTTCGGCCGTGCATCAGACCAGGGGCCGGACAGGCGTCCACTCACAGCAGGGGACCGAGCCAAGGGTTTGCGTGTGCACTGTGATTCTAGATGTCCGTCCCCCTGCCTGGACAGGCTGTGCGAGCCTGGTTTCCACAGGTGGCATGTGGTTACCCCTATGCTGGGTTGTGAGGCTGGTTGGGTGGGTATGGGCAGGATAGACAACCAAGTCCTTGCCTGTCCCAGTGCACCTGAAGGGACCCACAGTTTGGCCACACATGGGAGCTGTGGGCTTGGGGTGGAAGCTCAGTGACGCACCTGTCGCCTCCTCTCCTCCAGTGGGTGCTCCCAGCGTGACCGCAGACATGTCCTGGGTGGGAGAAACGTGTCCCCAGCTCCAGGAGCCGTGACCATTGAGCTGGCACATGGAGTCACAGACTCTGTGATGCCACTGGACATCCCCTGTACCTGCTGAGACATGGTGCTCGGTGCTGCCGTGACCCGGCCGGCTGCTCCCCCACCCTGTTCCCGACACCCTGGAGGGTGCTGGGCGGCTGCCCCAGGGCTGTCTCAGTGTCAGGGCGTGCAGAATCACAGAGTCATTGTGGTTGGAAAAGACCCTCAAGACCATCGAGTCCCACTGTTACGCAGCCCTGTCCCTGCCCCATGTCCTGAGAACCTCATGTCCGTCTGTCCAGCCCTCCAGGGATGGTGACTCCAGCACTGCCCTGGGCAGCCTGTTCCAATGCCCCACAGCCCTTTGGGCAAGAAATTGTTCCCACATCCAACCTCAACCTCCCCTGGTGCAACTTGAGGCCGTTTCCTCTGCTCCTGGCGCTTGTTCCTGGGGAGCAGAGCCCGACCCCCCTGGCTCCAAGCTCCTTTCAGGCAGTTCAGAGATCAGAAGGTCTCCCCTCAGCTCCTGTTCTCCAGCTGAACCCCCAGGTCCCTCAGCCGCTCCATCACACTTGTGCTCCAGCCCCTCACCAGCTCCGTTCCCTTCTCTCCACTCGCTCCAGCACCTCAAGGGTTTTCTTGGCACGAAGGGCCCAGAACTGCCCCCAGGATTTGAGGTGGGTCAGACCTGTCCTGCTCAGGGCTGTGGGGTTGCAGAGGGTGTCCTGTGCCAAAGGGCTTCCTGCCGCGCTGGCCCAGCACAGGCTGCTGTGCCAAGGTGGGGATTTGCTGCCATCTCCCCTCCTGTCAGTGGGTTTTTCTCCCGGAGGGCAGCCTGGATTCTGTCGTTGTCACAAAATATGTCCTGCATTCTCTCCTTGGAAAGACGGGACCCTATTTTAACTCTGCAAACCAGTTCCATCCAGCATCACAACGTGCCTCAGAAAAGCCTGGCAGCCCTGCTCATGCTGCAGCATCGTGATGTTCACACAGGAGCTGGAGCCCTTGGCTGAGTCCCAAAACCCAGCCCGGGACTGTTATCAAGCCCAGGAACATCCCTGGCCCCAGAAGTCCCCGTGGTTGCCCATCCCATTGGTCTGTGTGCCGGTGGTGCCCAAGCCGAGTGGTAGGGACCCACGCTGGGCTGAGGGGGCCCAGCAGCGTTTCCCTCCCCTTCCCCACATTGTTATTTCAGCTGCCGGAGCCTCCGCGGGGCCGACAAACACCCCGCAGGTGCTGTTTGCAAGTACCTTCTCCCCTCCACCCCGAAGCCCCCGCTCCCCGGCTTGGGGCTCCCTCGCCGCCCGCCCCCAGACCTCGCACCTCTGCTCCCCCGGGACAGGCACCGCATACACAAATCCTTGTTGCCTGCCTCCATCCTGACCCCGCCGGGAACAGAGGCGGCTTTTCTGCCGGCAGCAGCGTGCGCGGCCCCGGCCACCAAGCTCCGGCCCTCCAGGGCTGCCTCTTAACCCGGAGAAGCGGCGGGTTATTTGTGTTGCTCTTGGCAGGGATGCCCTGGCCCTCTGAAACAGAGGTGAATGCGCGCGGAGGTGTGGGGCGTGGGCCAGCGCCCTGTTTGTGTTGGACCTGCCACGTGGGGAATTAGTTCAACTCAGCTGCTAATTGCTTCTGGAGCGTGGGGCTCTGTCAAACGGACACGGACGCGAGCTGGGGACAGCGAGTGCGGCCAGTGAGGGCCGCTGGCTCTGCTGTTTCGCCTGGGGCTCTCCAGACTCGATATCTCACCTCTCCTGGCTGCATCAGCCCCAATTCATCTGTGGGGAGTGGAGGGTTTTCAGCCATCACCCAGTTGTTTGGGAGCCCTGGGACTGAGATGTGATGCTTGGCTTTTGGTGGAGAGAGAGCAACCCCCTTATCCACCCCACATCATCTCTCTGGGGTTGGAGACAGAGAATTGGGTGGCACAGTATAAAAAAGATATTAAGCTGCTGGAGAGTGTCCAGAAGAGGCTGTGAGGTGGGTGAAGGTTTGGAGGGGAAGCTGTATGAGGAGCGGCTGAAGTCCCTGGGTTTGCTCAGCTGGAGCAGAGCAGACTGAGGGCAGAGCTCATGGGCTGCAGGTTCCTCAGCAGGAGCAGGAGGGGCAGGGTGAGCTCTGCTCTGTGACAGTGACAGAGCCCAGGGAACGGCAGAAGATGTGCCAGGGAGGGTCAGTGGGACATGAGGAAAAGGTTCTTCACCCAGAGGTGCTGGACACTGAGCAGGCTCCCAGGGAGGTGTCACGGCCCCAACCTGACGGTGTTCCAGAAGAGACTGGACAACGTCCTCAGACACACGGGGTGACCTGTGGGTTGTCCTGTGCAGGGACAGGCACTGGACTCCATGATCCTATGGGTCCCTTCAAACTCGGGACATTCTGTGATTCTAGGGATTGGTGGGGAATTGGCTTTTCCTGCCCCAAATCCTTGAGCTGAGCCCCCCTGACTCTCCCTGCCTTGTCTCAGCTCAGGTTTGCCCTCACACTTGTTTGTAAATCCCCCAGTGCTCCAGCTGGCGGGACCGATGGTGGGAAGGGAGGATTTTGCCCCACAGAAGGGTTTCTCTCGCTCAGGCTGACCCCTTCATCCCCGTCCCTTGGCGGTACCTGGTCCTGCCATAGCTATGGGGCTGGGATGGGGGCACCAAGGGCTCTGTTTCCCCCCCTGCGATGTGAGTCCAGCTGGGCACAGACAGGAGGAGATGCCTGGAAAACACCATCCTGTGTGTTCTACAGGGCGTCTCTGGGACCTCCGGCCATGCGGGCACCCGAGCCCTGGGTGCATGTCGCAGGGTGCTGGGGGTTTCCCTTTGCAGGCTGGACACTGCGCCATCCAGCATCACTCCCCGTCAAAGAGGCCACATTCAGCACAGCATCAGCTGTCCATCGGTGGTGGGATGGGGAGTCCTTTCTCAGAGGTGGGTGGGATCCAGGGTGCGAGGAGGACGTGCCAGATGCTCTCCTGGCCTTGGGAAGAGGCCACCAACCCTATCGCTGTCTTTCATGCAGCCATGACCATGCTCTTGACCCGTGGCAACCCTGGGGTGATGTGCAGGGACAGGGCTCGAGGCCAGGTCCAGGAGAGAAACCCAAGGTCCCTGGGGTGGACACGGTCCCCTGGTCCTCATCCCTCTGAGACTCAGTGTTGCCTGTTGCTTTGAGCCTCTGTGGGCTCAACAAAGCTGCCTGTCCAGCGCCCACATCCCCGCTGGGTGCTGAGCATGGCCCGGCTTGCTGCACTTCTGGCTCCATCCTGCCGGGCCCCCTTCCCCCCCATTCCCTGCTTTCCTTTAGTAATTGTCCTTTAAAAACCCGAACACCCGTTGTCCAAATGGGGATTAAGCACCATCTGTGCAAACTTTGAGGCCATTTTTGGTGACGAGTAGGAAAGGGATGACTCAGAGAGATGTTGCGACACAGATGGGCTGTGACCCGGGGCCGAGCGGGTGGGTGTCCATGGAGCAGCCCTGTTAAGCCAGGCACCTCCCGCAGCTCATGGTGAGGGAGCCAGGAGCAGTTTCTGGAGGGCTGAGGGTCCCCCCTGAGCTGTGAGGTGTTTGCAACCAGCTTTACTCCATCTGGTCCCACTGGCGGCTCTCGAGTTCTGGTTTTGGGTGGTGCTGGTGGGAAGGGGACGCAACATGGGTGCGTGGTGGAGTGCTGGGGCCAGGAGGACAGTCTGAGTTCATGTGGGACCTCCCAAGAGAGTCGTGTTTTGGCTCTTTTCCCCCAAAATGATGTCTGAAGGATGGTAAAGATGGCCCTGGAGGAAGCTGACAGAAAGAGAAGACTCTGGGAAGACCTTATTGCGGCCTTTCCATGCTTAAAAGACACCAAGAAGAAAGATGGGGACAGACTTTTGGGCAGGGCCTGTTGTGATAGGACAAGGGGTGATGGCTTAAACTAAAGGAGGGAGATTCAGGCTGGACATGAAGAAGAAATTGTTGGCCCTGAGGGTGGTGAGAGCCTGGCCCAGGTTGGCCAGAGAGGTGGTGGATGAACCATCCCTGGAGACATCCCAGGCCAGGCTGGACGGGGCTCTGAGCAACCTGAGCTGGTGAAGATGTCCCTGTCCTGGCAGGGGGGGCACTGGGGAGCTGGGAAGGTCCCTTCAACCCAGACTAGTCTGTGACTCCATGAAAGCACTGCATCCACTGATAAATACCAGGAGATCCCTTCTCATAGGAGGAACAAAGTTGTGCTCCAAGAAGCTTCTCTCCACACCACCTCATCCACCCCATGCTTGACATGTCCCCATAGCCCATCTGGACTGGGATGACACCCAGAAGAGGACACGCTGGTGGTCCGTGGGGTCAGAGGCCCAGGCCGTGCTGGCCCAGCTCTGAGGAGCACTTGGCCAAGGAAGGATTCTCGGCAGGACGCAGCGTGGGTCCAGCTGCTGGGGATGTTCGACACTGGTCTCCCGTCAGCACAGCTGAGCCGCTGTCGGCGCTGAGCTCTGCAGGGCCCTGTGCAAGGGGCTGCCCCAGAAAACTCCAACCAGAACCCCTTTTGTCCAGTGTCCTGAAGGAAGGAGTTTGGGAAGAGGCAACGCATTTTCAGGTGGCTAAAGTAGGGAAGACTTAGAAGATCAGGTGTTTTAAGGATGGTGATTTAGCTGATCCCATGATTACTAGAGGTGGATCTGGGCCGTGGGGGGTGAACAGGGATCCCTGGGTGATGGATGATGAGGATGATGAGTGAGGTGCTCCTGATTTTTGTTTTGCAGGAGAAAAAGGGATTTCTAGCTTGCAACTTTTCCCTTTGCCCCGTGTTTTTGTTGCTCCCAGCTCTACCATGGCTTGTTTCTGCCTCTCCAGCACGCAGCCGATGTGCAAGGGGTGATGCTGGAGCAATTTCCAGCTCAAATTCAACAGCAAGGACGAGGCACCAGGAAAATGCTCCTGATTTGTGAGCGTTTTGCTCAACTCCTGCTCACGGTGCTGTCTGTGCCCATTGCATCGGGATGGGAAACGGCTGTGAGATGTGTCAGCTCCCGGCTGTGCCAGGGACACGTCTGTGTCTAAATCTGGTGTCCTGCGCACAGCCCGGGGTCTTCAAACCCTCAGAGGTGGTGGTTGGGGCAGGAAATAAGTAACCGTCAACAAGGAGCTGTGATTAAGACAGCTTTACACCACAAGTCCGGCCTGGACAGATACAATAACGCCAGAAGTTGGTGAAATTATTAGGCAGAGCTTAAGTAAAATGATCTGAAGACAGTACTAAGGCAGGTGAGCTTTTTCTTGGCTTAACACACAAAACAGAGAAGAAAAGGAGAGGAAAGAATTTCCCCCTCGAAAGTCTCGGCTGGTTCAATTTCCAGTGATGGTCAAAGAGTTAAAGTGATATGTTGGGAGTTATGAGTGTTTATCTAAAAGAAAAGTGGCAGGTGAAAGGGATAAAATAACACAGTTTGTAAAGCAATGCAATATGTTTGAATTATCCAAGGATCAGAGCTGGAATTTGGAAGGTAATATTGGATAGAAGGAAATGGGAGATGGAGACAGAAATAGGATGGGGAAAAAACAGCTTGAGGTGGTTTCCCCATTGGTTGCTACAAAGGAAAAAAAAGGGGTTGGTGTTATTAAGACTGATGTGAATTTGTTTATCAGAGGGGATTTTTATTGTACTTTCAGAATTAAGCTCAGGGCCTCTGCTGTATCAGAGCATAGAACAGACCCTCCCGAGCTGGTTTGGCTGGAAAAACATGCAGAGTCTGTTACCTTGGCTGAGAACATCCCTGGAAACGGTCGCTGTGCTCGGAGACCTGCGAAACGCCCAGTGCCACCCGCAATCGAGCGCTGGGATCCTTCCTTAGATGGCCTTTGAAGGTCCCTTCCAACCCAAACTGTTCTGTGGTTCTGTGATTCCTTCCTACTCCAGTGTGCTGGGCTGCGGGTCCTCAGCCCCACGGCAGAATCAGTTCCACACAAACTTCTGATGGGCTGAGCAACAAGACAACTGCTCTCCACCTTCCCAGCCAAGCATCTGCTTCTGCTCTTGCCTCCATAGCGCTGGAGCTTCTTCATGGGGAAGCACACAGGCAGATGGGCTGCCCAGGGCAGTGGTGGAGTCACCATCCCTGGAGGGTTGGACAGACGGAGTTGAGGTTGTCAGGGACATGGGGCAGTGCCAGGGGTGGGGGTATGGTTGGGCTCGATGATCTTGAGAGTATTTTCCAACCAAAATGATTCTGTGATTCTACAAGATGCAGGGGATGCGGCTGGGAGATGGCTCTGCTGGGAGAACTTGGGCAGCTCCAACGAGCTGCTGTTGGTCTGTGGCAGAGCCACGCAGGACGATTTCAAGTGGATTTGTTCCACTGCCCTCACCCTTAACTGGCTTTTACAACCTTGGCTTCATCTGCTCTCCAGGCATCATCCTCACTAGTCCACAGCTCAGCTTCTCCTGGGCTGTTTGCCTGCATCTGGGAAGTTTCCAGGTTGTGTTGGCTGTGAAACTCGGAGAGGGCTTGGGGAAGTCGTAGCACCTCTGCTGCCTCTGCCCTGAGCCTCCTGCCTGGACAGGCTCCCCAGCTCCAAAATCTCCATCTGCCTCCTCAGCCACATCTTTTTCCTGGTCCCTGCTCCTCTAGATGGCATGTTATCACCTCCAGTGTCTTCACCTGTCAAAGCCTTTCTGTTGGCAGCTCTCTCATGGCTGTGGTATTGGAAGATCCCCTCCCATTGCATGGCTGCCCTGTCTTCTCTGGGCTTCTGTGCCTTTGACACTCACCAAGCAGACCAGGATGTCCAAACCTGTGTGTGGTCTGCAGGTACAACAATCTACAATTGTGTTTGCAGCCTAGAAAGTCAATCATACCCTGGGGTGCATCCCCAGCCCCATGGGCAGCAGGTTTGGGGGGATCCTGCCCCTCTGCCCCGCTCTGGTGAGACCCCCTGCAGTGCTGGTCCAGCTCTGGGTCCTCAGCACAGACACACATGGAGCTGCTGGAGAGGGGCCAGAGGAGCCCCAGGAATGACCCGAGGCTGGAACAGCTCTGCTGGGGACAGGTGAGAGAGTTGGGGTGTTCGAATGGAGAAGAGAAGCTCCGGGGAGACCTTAGTGTGGCCTTTTCATACTTAAAAGACACCAAGAAGAAAGATGGGGACAGACATTTGAGCAGGGCCTGTTGTGATAGGACAAGGGGTGATGATTTAAACTAAAGGAGGGAGATTCAGGCTGGACATGAGGAAGAAACTGTTGTCCCTGAGGGTGGTGAGAGCTTGGCCCAGGTTGGCCAGAGAGGTGGTGGATGAACCATCCCTGGAGACATCCCAGGCCAGGCTGGACGGGGCTCTGAGCACCCTGAGCTGGTGCAGACGTCCCTGCTCATGTCATGGGGGGCACTGGGGAGCTGGGAAGGTCCCTTCAACCCAAACTATCCTGTGACTCTATGCTTCTATGATCTACACCAGTCTTCTCTAACCAAGGGAAGATAAAAGGAAGAAGCCCAAGAATGGAGTGTAACTGGTGCATTGACATACTGAATCTGCAGGCAGCCCAGAGCAAAGACTCCGACGTCCACTATCACCCCAGTGAGCTTCTTTATCAGCCTGGCTTCTCCGAGCTGCAGCACGTGGAAAATTGAGATGGCAAAGTGACTTTATTGAGAAAAAAAGACACAAAGGACTGATTTATTTTGCATCCAGTTCAGCTCTGAGGCACTCCCAGATGTTCCGAGTTTTTGGTGGAAATAAAACGGCTGCAGATTTTCCAGCTGGCCGCAGAAAGCAGAGCACTTACACCAGGCCAAGTCCCAAATGAGCGAGCTGCAGGGCTTCCACTGCTGCTGTTTCACTTGGGCTGTTCTGCCTTTCCCCATGTTCACCTCCACGTTCGTTCTTCTTAAGAGCATCCTGGGGGTCCTGTCTGTCCCACTGTGGTCGCAGTCCCCTTTGGAGTGTGATCTCGCTGTGCTGGGGGGTGTGTGTTGTCTTCCTTCTTTTGCCCTGTTGGTTACTTGTTCATCCAGCTTCCCATCCATATCTGGTGTCTTCTCTTGGCTTCGGCGAAACAGCAAAGATGTGGTACCATCACACCAGCTTCTGCAGCCCTGGGGCTGAAAGATGTCCTCTTCCATGCCCTTTCTCCACTTGTTTTATTACCGCAGATGTAGTGATGTCTACTGATGGACCTGTAACAAGCCTTTTGCTCCAAAACAAGGCGAATCAGGTGGAAGGAAGCGTGGCTCATTGCTAATGAAGCAAAAGATGAAGTGCTTGAGTTCACCTGCCTCTGAAAGCTCTACAGTAGAAAGCTGAACCATCAAGCCTTCTGAGATGCATCTCCTGTAGCCCTCCATGCTGGAGAGTGTTGTTACTGTGCAAAATAAGTTAAATGTCCTGCTGCAGGTAGACTCCAGAACATCTCATGGTGTCCTGGAAGTGGCTGCAAGCTGGTGTCACCTGTGGCTGGCCTCAGATGGCTTCTCTGTGCAAGGTCTGTTACCCCTGCTAATTCTGCGAGGCAACACGAATATTTGTGCTCCTTTTTTCTTTCACTCTTCCATCTGAGCCGCATATGAACCACAGTGCCTTGACCTCCGGCACTGCTCTGAGCATGTTCTGTATTTCCGTGGTCTTTCTTGGACCTCTTGTTCTATAGCCAAGTTTCAAGTTCGAAGGCATCTACAATCCTGCCACATTTAATCTTCTGCACAACTTCCTTCCTGGACAGTAGCTTGACAAGCAACTTTTCTGCAGTCCAACAGGGTGCCTGAACTGTTGTCTTCAGAAACAGCCTGAAAACTCCCTTTGAAAATTCTAATTCTTGGTTCAAGAGGCATTTGCTGATAAACTTCCATATACCAACTTTCTCTCCTGCAGAAAAGCTGAGGTTTCGAGGCTGTAAATTGCATGCTGAGTTTCTTGGGTTCCTTTGGTGGAAGCTGTAGATATAGGAGGGAAGATCACAGAATCACAGAATGGACGGGGTTGGAAAAGACCTCACAGATCATCCAGTCCAACCCTTGGTCCAACTCTAGTCCGTGTACTAGATCATGGCACTAAGTGCCATGGCCAATCTCAGTTTAAACACCTCCAGGGCCGGTGAGTCCAGCACCTCCCTGGGCAGCCATTCCAATGCCTGACCACTCTCTCTGCACAGAATTGCTTTCTAATCTCCAGCCTCAATTTCCCCTGGCAGAGTTGAAGCCCATGGCCCCTTGTCCTATTGCTGATGCCTGGGAGAAGAGCCCAATCCCCACCTGGCTAGAACTGCCCTTCAGGTAGTTCTAGAGAGTGCTGAGCTCAGCTCTAAGCCTCCTCTTCTCCAGACTAAACAAGCCTGGCTCCCTCAGCCTCTCCCCATAGGGCTTGTGCTCAAGTCCCTTCCCCAGTCTTGTTGCTCTTCTCTGGACCCGCTCCAGCACTTCAATCTCTTTCCTGAGCTGAGGGGCCCAGAACTGAACACAACACTCCAGGTGTGGCCTCCCCAATGCAGAGCACAGGGGAAGGATCACTGCCCTTGTCCTGCTGACCACGCCAGTTTGGATACAGGACAGGACACCACTTGGCCACCTGGGCACACTGTTGGCTCCTGTTGAGCCCCCTGTCCATTAGTCCCCCCAGGTCCCTTTCTGCCCGACTGCTCTCCAGCCACTCTGTGCCCAGCCTGGAGCGCTGCAGGGGGGGTTGTGGCCAAAGTGCAGCACCCGGCACTTGGCCTTGTTCAACTTCATCCCATTGGAATCGGCCCATTCTTCCAGTCTATCCAGATCCTCTGCAGAGCCTCCTGCCTTCCAGCAGCTCCACACTCCCTCCCAACTTGGTGTCAGCAGCTAATTTGCTGATGATGGTCTCAATCCCCTCATCCAAATCATCAATAAAGATGTTAAACAGGACTGGACCCAACCCTGACCCCTGGGGAACACCACTAGTGACTGGCTGCCAGCTGGATGCAGCCCCATTCACCAGCACTCTCTGGGCCCGGCCCTCCAGCCAGTTCTTAACCCAGCGGAGAGATGCAGGAATACTTTTGGTGTCATACATCCTTTCCTGGCCATGGCTATTTTTCTGATGGTTGGTTGACATGTGGTGGGAGCAAATTGTGCATCTCTTGTTTCTGGACCAGCAAAGCATGGCTTGTACGTGCGTGTAATTGAAATCATCTTGCAGGGCAAAGAATGAGAACTGGAGAAGCTGATGGATTCTCAAGTTATGGTGTGGGGAAGAAGTCACTGTTCTGCTGAGCTCCTGCCTGATGGAAAAGGACCTGGGGGTGCTGGTGACAGCGGCTGAACATGAGCCAGTGTGTGCCCAGGTGGCCAAGAGGCCACCAGCATCCTGGCTGGTACTGGCACTGGTGTGGCCAGCAGGCCCAGGGCAGTGACCGTCCCTGTGCTGGGACCTGGGGAGGCCAAACCTTGAATCCTGGGGGCAGTTCTGGGCCCTCACACCAAGAAAGGCCTTGAGGTGCTGGAGCGAGTGGAGAGAAGGGAACGGAACAGGTGAGGGGCTGGAGCACAAGTGTGATGGAGCGGCTGAGGGACCTGGGGGGTTCAGCTGGAGAACAGGAGCTGAGGGGAGACCTTCTGATCTCTGAACTGCCTGAAAGGAGCTTGGAGCCAGGGGGGTCGGGCTCTGCTCCCCAGGAACAAGCGCCAGGAGCAGAGGAAACGGCCTCAAGTTGCACCAGGGGAGGTTGAGGTTGGATGTGGGGAACAATTTCTTCCCCAAAGGGCTGTGGGGCATTGGAACAGGCTGCCCAGGGCAGTGCTGGAGTCACCATCCCTGGAGGGCTGGACAGACGGACATGAGGTTCTCAGGACATGGGGCAGTGCCAGGGGTGGGGAACGGTTGGACTCAATCTTGAGGGTCTTTTCCAACCACAATGATTCTGTGATTCTATGGTTTGGGTTCCTGGTCTGTACACCAGTAGTGACTTGTGAAGGGAAGTTCTCTGACTGGTGGTTGCCGGCTTTGCACCCCTGCTGGACAGCCTTCATTTGGAAAGGGCTGGAGGTGGTGGTGAGACCTTCTCATGGACTGAGTTGAGCCACCACCCAGCTCAGGGAGGCTGGGACATTTGCAGAGACAGGCTATTGCATTTACCAAACCCTTCCTGTTACGCCGTGCTATAGCAGCTCTCAGTTGTGTGCACGTGGAGGGGCTCACACGGGTATTTCTGTGATGTCTTGCCTCTCCTTTGCATGGCTACAATTACAGGAGCAAAACTGCAATGGTGAAACAACCGTCCTAGACCAGAGCTGAAGGGACAAGTGGCCTCAGCAGCCGCTGAGGGTTTTTTTTCACTGCTGAGCAACTGATTGTAATTAAGGCTTGCAATTTGTGGTTTCACTCGTGGCCGATGGAAGGAGAGGACCCCTGATGTATGATTAAGCTGCTTTGGACTAAGCGTCTGGTGTTGAGGTACTACCCAGGTGGGCTGGGGATCTGCAGCGGAATGGAGGGTCACCCAGCCTTGAACAGTATATACAATGAGTATACTCACTTCTACATGTTCTCTGCATTATGAAGTTAAAAGCGATTTAAATATTCTGCATAATATGGTCTCTGAAATTTCATATATACAAAGATGGAACTTAAATTTGTGTGGGGTGTTATTAAAAACTCTCCAGACAAAAGCCACCATGTTCTGTTGAGCTTAGGCGTCACCCTTCCAGCAGCTGGATAGAAAGATTGTTAATGGTTGGACTCGATCTTCAAGGTCTTTTCCAACCGAAATGATTCTATGGTTCTATGATTCTGTGATTCTATGATTCTGTGATTCTCTGATTATGTGATTCTATGATTCTGTGATTCTATGTGCTTGAGGAAATATAAATGGTCAGATGTGGGATTTGCCAGGTCAGGAGGTGCTGAGGGGAGCTTGTGGCTCCTGAGGTCCAAGCACAGGCACAAGGATGGGGTTTGTGTGGCCCCAGCTCTGAGCTGCTGAGGAGGGGCTCTGGCTGCAGGAACATCCCATCCGTACCTGCAAGAGACGAGGATGGTGTGGGTGCTGCTGGAGCTCCAGATGTTGACGTGGTCCAACCTAAACTCCGAGATGCTGGGCCTGGTCCTCAGCCCGGCTCCTGCCCCGTCCTCCCCCTCCCCCTGCGCGGGGTGTTACAGTCCCGTCTAAGGCAGGTTGCACAATTTATTTTCCTGTGCTTAGCGCAGGATTTTGGCAGCCAGGGTCGGGAGGCCTCTCTGAGGAGCGCTGGCTGGGAGCCCTCCCGCTGTCACGGGATCACGCTGCTGTCGAAGACTCCGCTCCGCCGGGCGTCCTTCAGCGTGGCCTTGGCCACGGGGCTGCGTCAGACAGTGCCCAGGCGGCCAAAACACCGCTGGCATCTCCAGCATAGGTGGGAGCAGTGGCCACCCCAGCACAGGTGTTCTCCTGCCAGACTGAGGTGGGACCTGTCATTTCCAGCTCCCGTGATGTGGCAGCCATGAGGACTCATGCTTTTCTGCAGAGATGCTGGCCCATCCTTAGAGCATATTTTCTCAGTGGTCTGTGGGAAACTACGGCGAGCCTGTGGATTCCCTGACAGAGGGTATGGGAACAGAGATCAGCCTTGAAGGCATTTAGGTTTACCCGTGAGAAAGATGGAAGTAAAGGAGGATCCTGAGATATTAAGGTGTACCTGTGAGAGAGAAGGGAGTAGAAGAGTAAGACTGATGATAGCAAAATTAGCCAATGAGATGTTACTATTGTAACTTGTACCAATAGTGAAGAGACACACGAATTGGTAAAACTGTATAAAAATGCACTTGTGGTAATAAATGGCATCTACTACTTTCATCCTGGAAGAACTTGGTCTATGTCGTTTTTCCATCTCAACCGCAACAGTGGTCCCCCAGGCTCTTGTTTTCTGCTGTCTCCATCATCCAGGTTCTCTGCAGCCAGCTGGTAAATTCGTGTGGGTAAAGGGAGAGCAGGAGATACCGGAAAGTTACTGTGGTCACTGCTGCAGGAATGTGCAGTGGGATTTGCTATTACGGTCACTGACGGTGTAAGGGAAGGAAAGGATGTGAGTGTGAATTCGTGCTCTGCGTGAGCACCATTAATGTTGTCCCCGTGATTTAATGGCTTTGCGAGGAGCGCGGCGGGTGAGGCTGAGCATGCCCAGGGAGGGGGGATGAGATAGTTGGGAGTGATGGAAGTGCTGGTGGCCAATAAAGGGCACGAGGGTGATGTAGCCAAAACAGCTGGAGAGAAACATCAGCTCTGTTGTGCTCAGACTGGAGGGTGGAGAGGTGGCAAACACCAAGCCCAGAGCATGGAGCAGCTGAGGTTGAAGGCACCGTGACACATGAGGTGGGTTTTCCAGGAGAAAAGGTGAAGAAAAAAGAAGGAGCAGAAGATGGTAGTGAAGTTGGGAGTTTGGGGAATGGGAAAAAATCATGGAGTTACCGACCTGCTGGAGCAGGGTGGGGAGGACTTGGAGGGGATGTCCTGTTTTTGCCATGATGATCTCGAGTTGGCAATGGGACATCCAGGAAGGTTTATGAGTGGGAGAGGCTGGGTGGAGGTGTTGGCCTGTGAGTCCTTGGGAGGGAGATGATCTCACTGGGGAGAGGGTGTCGAGGGGATCGAGGATGAGGCCCGAGTGGGGCTGGTGAGCGTGCGGAGGGATGTTCGGTGCTGCAATGGGTGCAGGGGACAGGCTGAGTGGGTAGAGGAGGAGGACATGAATGTCTTGCTCCATCCATGGTCGCAGAGAAGCTGCCATCTCCCCGCACCTTGTTTAAGGAGGGGGTGAGGCACGTCTTGGTTTCATCACCATGCTGGGTGGTGGTGTGGGGGTTGGAGACATTGCTCACCTGGGGCTGGAGCTGGAGCCCGGAGGGGAATGGATGGAGCTGGGAGGTTGTGGGGTCGGTTCCACCATGGGAAGAGAGGAGCCATTTGAAGGAAGGGGTTTTGGGGAGTCTCGGGGCTCATTTTCTCCCATCCTACCATCCTATTTCTGCAACAATAGTTAAAAAAATAGCCCTCAACCCCTGCCACCCATGGAGGCCAAAGTGAGAGGAGCCATTGGTTTTACCACCAACCCTGTGGAAACATGAGCTTGGAGAGCACAAAACCAGAGAGCTACAACTAAAGGAAGGAGACACGGCAGAGCATTACTGCAGCCTGTGCTGAAGCAAGTGGCTCCAGACCATGGGGAATGGCATGAAAAGAGAGCCCCTGGCTTGTGGAAGGACAAGGGACAAGTGATGTTCCCTGGCTGGGAGCAGCGTGGAGCGTGCTGGGCACCTGGCACCACATCCTGTCCACACCCAGCACCTGCGGCACAGGGATGGAGGCAAAGAGGCAGCAGGTCCCTGACTATGCATCCATGGGCAGGTCTTGCCCCCTACCACCCAAAGGCACCTCCAGACCCCTGGGGAGACGTTTCCAGCAGCACAAGGCAGCTGTGGCCTCCGGCTGCTTCAAGGGCGGACAGCGCTGGTTTGAGCAGATGAGTATCAGTGCCCTCGCAACAGGAGGAAGTCACAGACTTACTGAAATCTCAGATAAGAGGCCTCTTAAGCCCATAGTGTGTCAAGTGGATCAGGCAGAAGATGAGCGAGCAAGCTCTCCTTCCACCGATGGCACAGCAGATACGCAGCCTGTGGCCCAAACATCTCCCGAGGAGACACGTGAGCTGGGACAAGGACAGCCTTAGTGTCCCCTTTACACTGTCTAAGGGCACTCGGGCACCTCTCCCCCCAGGTAAGGACCAACCACCATTAGGTGTTTGCAGCACGTGCTAATTTACACAGCCCAGCGGAGCCTGATTGCCAGGAGAAGAAAAGACTGTGGCTCATTCAGCACAAGCTCATTATTTAATAGACAAAGTAAATATGAAAAAAACAAAGGCATTTTCCCTCCGTCCCCTCTGGTGCTGAAATTTGCAGTTGTGAGAAGAGCCAGAGCGCTGTGGAGCCGGGGTATCTCCGGGTGACATTTACAGGGCTCAGCTTTCATCACAGCTTGGAAAAATCCCTTGCGCAGAGATTATCTCCACACTGATCTGGATTGTCTTGTTCAGCTTTGGCCCTCATCCTAGATGGACAACGAGCAGAAAACTTGGCCAGTGGCCTGAGGTCTGTGGCCTCCTCTGCATGAGCTGGGAAGAAGAGGAACAGCCTCCAAGGTACTTGAGAACTTGCAGCCTTGTGGGGGCTAAAGAGATGGAGCTGGGGAGGCGGGGGGGAAGCTTAGATCCTCCTCTGAGGATTTAATCCTGTACCCTTGGCCAACTGAGCCACTGGGAGAGGCAACCCCTGCTCTGGTGAGGAGATCTCTGCTTGGTGTTGAAGTGGATCAACCCACGGTGGCTTCACTTTGGGGTGTCCCCGTGTGTCAGTCCCCCCAACCTGGCACCCTTTGCTGAAGGTTTTTTGGGGCTGGGCAGGCAGGAGGGAGGCATTGGGGAGGTACTGGGGGGATGTTCGGTACAAACCTCCCTCGCCCTGTGCTGCTTCGAGTCAGTTGTCAGCAGCCTCCCAGCCAGATGGTGTCTGGAGACCTTCCAGCGACCACAGCCTCTCCCCCAGCCCATCACTGCCACAGCCCAGACGGGATTTAATGTATGTCTGCGCGTTCCCCCAACCTTTCCCCTCTCGAGATGAAGAGAGGAAGAAAAACAAGACTGCAGGTTTGCAAAGACCCCCAGCCTGGAGGGTGATGGTCTCAGCTCTAGGCTTTCCTGGACCACGCAGGGAGTGCCCAGGTCACCCGGGAGGACTCAGCGATGCCACCCCATGCCAGCTCCTCCCCACACCGCGGGCAGATGTTCCTGTTGGCTCGAGGTGCCATTTTGAGGGCTTTTTTCCGCTCCACTTTTGACTTTCGACTCGCAGACAAGTGGGTGAGGGAGAGAGGAACCGGTTCCTGTTCCACCTCCCCTCGCAGTGCCCCTCTGCTTATTAGTTCTCCAAATATTCCGTCCTGCAGCCCGGTGGTGAGGACGCTGCGCTAATCCGCTCGCGGGTGGAGGAGAGCGGGCAGGACAGCGCCATGTCCCACGACATCGCTCCAGGACAGCGCTGGGAGCGGGACGGGGCAGCTGGTGGGGTGCACACACGGCAGCACCCCCTCCCCAGCCCAGCAGAGCACCAGCGTCACCATTGCCCCCAGCAGCATCTTTCTCCTACCTCCAGCAATTGCTCCACTTGATAATTTGGTTGTTCTCAGGAGCCGATGGAATGGGGACTGTCCCCATAGCTTACCCCAGGTGTGGAGAGCAGGCATGTGGAGGGAGAAGAGACTTGTTTGTGGGATGCTGGTGAGCGAGATGGGGGCAATTATGGGACAGAGGGAAAGAAATCCCCTGGGATTTCCTCCCAGCCCCATTAAGAGTCATTGGGCTGCGGGTACCATGCCCTCCCTGGACCCTCTTCGGTCTCCAGGTGAAGAAGATGCTGGAGAAGCGAGGGGGTGAGGGGAAGTGGAACATGAAGGGAACGTTGTGTCCTCTGACAGCCCCGGGCAGCTGCTGAGGAACTTCTGGAGATCAGAACGGCCACTGGAGCTGCTCCAAAATCCATCTACTGCCAGGGAGGCCACTGAGCATCCCACAAGGGGATGCAAGAGTGTCCCATGTTCCTCTTATATACTGCTCAGCATTGCTGGGCTGTCCCTACATTGAGCTGAACTCCTGGGGACATTGCCACCCTGTCACCATCTGCCCGTCCTCTGCATGGCTCCCGGCTGCACACCGCGGCTGCTCCGTCCCACCCGAGGCTCAGCCAAGCCCAGCAGTGCTCTGGGATGCTCAGAGCATGCCTTAAACAAATTAACTGCGACTGAAGATGCCGAGTGCCTAACGCTAGTCTCAGCTTAAACACCTCCTATTTGCAAGATACCAAGTGCCTAACACTAGTCTCAGCTTAAACACCTCCTGTTTGCAATGCTCCAGACCCAGCAGGAACTCATCCGACGAGAGCAGGTGTCACGCAGGTCCCCAGCCAGTCACCGAGAGCAGATACAGGACAGCAAGGGGCTCTGGCTTCAGCAATAAAAAAAAAAAAAGCAAGCAAACAAAGCAAAACAACAAAAAAGCCAACAATGATCAATTTTTTTAAACTTTAAATATTTGTTTTTTTTCTTTAAAATCTGTTTTCCTCTGGGGCTCTGTCTCTGTAAAGGGCTGTGCTCTCCCTGCAGCATCTGGGTTCCTTCCCCAGTCCTGGCCGTGGGGCAGGGGAGAAGCAGGGTCACTGAGAGGGGGTGGACGGGTGCTCCCCTCCCTGCATCACCGGCACGTGTGGATTTCCACCACCCGATGGCAGGGTTTGCACTTGACGGAGCAGCACCAGTGGAATTTGCAGCTGCACCTCTCCACAACCTCCACTTCGTCCGTATGAAAGCCCCGGCCGCAGCACATCAGCTCGCAGCCATCGATGGCCTTGGAGGTCTTGTTGCACTGCCGGCCGCTGGTGCCCAGCACCCCGTTCTTGAGGTCGTGGTCACAGAAGTCAGGACTGGAGTCCAGGTAGACGAGGTCCTCGTCTGTGTGCGGCTTGAACTGGGAGTTTTTGGGCACCAGCACTTTGGTGGATCCGATCTCGCTCTGCTCGACCTCCGTGGCACCGTCGAATTTCTCCTTCAGGACGTTGCCCACTTTGCGGAAGGGGGGCATGGCTTTCCAGCACGTCTTGAACTCGCAGGAGCCCGACACGCCGTGGCACTTGCACTCCACCCGCATGTTGTTCAGGATCGCCTGGAGGAACAGACACGAGGAACGAGATGGGACCGTCAGCTCGGGATGGACACAGAAAGGAGGGTGCAGAGTTGGGGTCTGAAAGGGGTGTGCAGAAAGCAATGCCGATGCACACGAGCTGATGGGATTAAATTAACCCAAAAAGCTCAAGCAATCGCTGCAGAACCCAGCTGGGATGCTGCAGAGCCACAATGGCTGCTTCGGTTTCCCCCTCACCATTACCTTCCTCCCCGCCTCGTTGTTGTGGAGGTTCATCAACGCTCTGTTGGAAGAAGCCCCTTTGCTCCTCTCGCGGACATCGACGAAGGACTGTGAGAAGGCTACGCCATAGGCGATGTTGTCGGAGCAGCCCGACCACTGGAAGCCTAAGGCAGAGAGCAGGGGTGAGGGAGGTGACAGCAGCCTGCCTCGCTCGCCCTCCCCAGCCCCGCGCAGCTAAAATACAGCTGCCTTGTCACCCCTCTGTCTTGCTACCCACTATTGGGGGAACTGGGGAAGCTGGGGAGTGTGGCCCTGGGCGAACACAGACAAGATGCTTTCTCTGCCTTTTTGAGGGACTCATAGAATCATAGAATGTCCTGAATTGAAAGGGACACACAAGGATTGTTGAGTCCAACCCCTGTCACCCAACAGTTCACACCGTGTGTCTGAAGACGTTGTCCAGTCTCTTCTTGAACACTGTCAGGTTGGGGCCGTGACACCGCCCTGGGGAGCCTGTTCAGTGTCCAGCACCTCTGGGTGAAGAACCTTTTCCTCACGTCTAACCTAAGCCCCCACCCAGCACATCTTCTGCCATTCCCTTGAGTCCTCTCACTGGCCACCAGAAGAGATCAGCCTCCCCTCCTTGTGAGGAAGCTATAGCAAGATCTATTTTTTAAAACGTTTTTCCTCCTTTCTGGATGGCTCCAGAGCGGACATTCCCACTCTTGGCCGTTTCACACCCCCGGTGCGTGCTCACCCTGCGGGCTGCCCCCCTGCACCGTGCGGTCGCATCCACACTTGTCCAGCTCGCCGCTGCTGCAGGCTCGGGTCACTGCGAAGGCCACCCCTGCCGAAGAGATGGCATAGACGAACGCTGCCTCCCGCGTCCCTGCAACAGCAAAACCATGGTGGGAAACAGGGCAGCAAGCCTGAGGTGCGGGAGAGGCCTTTCTGGAGGGCGAGCAGCCAGGTGGCCAAAGGCCCTTGATGGGCTGTTGCGTGTGTCTCTGCTCCCCATCCCTCCTAATGCTGTGGTTGCACATAAACCCTCTTGGAAAGCTGGTCTGGAAACTGGCTCTCGATAAAACATAGAGTCATTTTGGTTGGAAAAGACTCTCAAGATCACCGAGTCCAACTGTTAACCCAACACTGGCACTAACCCATGTCCCTAAGAACCTCGTCTATGCAACATGCTATGCAGACCTATCAAGTCAGGCCCTTTGCTTGGTCTCTTCCTCCCAAGATGGGGTGGCCCACGCAGGACTCTCACCCTCCCTGCTCCCACACACTGTTTGCTCAGTGCCAAGCCTGGACCAGCCTCAGCAGACACCTCGGCACTGGGAGATTGTTCACAGCACTGAGAGCCCCGTCTTGCAATAGCGAAGGAGCTGGGAACTGCACCATACGGTTAAAAACATGAATGCGATGGGCAAGCTATAACCTGGCGATGAGGGAGATGCAATGTGGGGAGAGCTCTCCAGAGCTTGCGTGGAGCCTTGCCTGGTGCTTGCAGGGCACCTCTGCCAGGAAATCCCTCCCGCATCCGAAATAGTTGGCTGCATTCCGCACCCAGGAGCACCCCCTGCAGCTGCAGATCTGTGCCACCCTCTGACACAGGGTCCTGCAGCTCCCAGCACCTCTCGCGATATGCTGCAAAACCCCATGCTGCTCTCAAAGCGCCCTGCAAGGCCACACTGGTCCCCAGGGCACAGCCTCGTCCCAGCTCTCGTGTGTACCTATGTGGTACCACACGGTCGGGAAGAGCTTGTTTGGGAAGTCAGGGGACGTCCCGGGGCATAAACACACAGGGCGGCCTGGCCAGGGGTCAGCTCTTGCAACACCCAAATCCCCACTGTCCCCTGAGGCCAGCTGAGGACATGGCTCCTCTGTCTCCGAGCAAGGAGGGTTGGCACTTGGGGTAGTCCCGTGCTTGGGGTCGAGGGGGGATGGCTCGTGAGCAGACATCACCCCAGCTCGCCGGTCGGACAGAGGGCAGCTACTTTGGTGGTCGCAGCCCAGACTTTGGTGGCCCAGCTGCAATCTGGCCCCGGCGGCAGCGGCTGGGGAGGACCCAGCCTGCGCGGGGACTGAACCGCCTCCAAGTTAATCGAGGTTAATAGTAGGATCGTGTTGGTCGGTTTGTGCTGTGGCTGCCTAAAAAGAGAAGACTTTTAGTTTCTGGTATTTCTGGTATTTCCAGTCCCTGAACCTTCACAAGAAGAGATCTTCACCCCTGTGTTGAGGGGAGGAAAGTCAAACAAGAAGCTGGGGGGAGGCTTTAGTCTATGGGTCCTGGGATGGGAGGTGTTATGGTGCATCAGGGACAGCAGTGGCACCCGAGGGGCGTCCAGAGCTGCTGTGCTGGTCTCTGGGGGTTGCAGAGGGGTTTCCCCTCCATCTCCTCACCCCGATGCTCTGGGTCCTTGCTTGGCTTGATCACAGCCCTGTGCCTCCGGACGCCTGCGTGCAGTCAGGGTCAGGAGGGCTGGGGCTGCCCTGGCCATAAATCCCCCCTCAAAGGCTGCAGCGGGGTGGTGGCAGCGACGATGCTGCTGTCCTCGCAGGGTCCAGCTGCTGCGTGTTTTACTCGCATCTGGCGGCAGAGGGCTGTCCTCCCGAGGGCTCCGCTCCAGTGCGGTGTTACCAGCCCGGTCACCGCTGAGAGACGGAATCAATCCAGCATCCCGCTGCAGCCTTGGCTTCGCGGAGCAAAGCTCCTGGGCTTGGCAGGGCAGAGACTAGACCACAGGGTGACCATAGGACCCTGCTCGAACCTGGCATGTCCTTGTGAAAGCTCCAGGCTCTCTGGATGCCCTCGGCTGGTGCCTCCATGTGATGGGCACCCACTGGGTGTGAAAAAGGTTTGGGAGAGGAAGCATCCAGCAGCTGAGAAACCACGAGAGTCTGGATACACTGCGCCAGTGCAGTCAGAAGAGCCCCATGGAGATGCCCAGGGAAGACCTGTCAGCCCCAAGATCCAGCACGGGGTCATTCCCTGCTCGCCAAGGGGCAAGCAAGCAAATGCCACCTGTAGCCCACTGGGCTGGTACCGTAGCCATTCCCCCATGCAGCAGCACCCCCGGCACACATCCTCCCGGCTCACCTTGCGTTACCACCTTGCCGAAGACGGGCAGGGTGTCCAGCGTGGAGCAGTTCCAGCGGCGGTTGCGGAACTGGTACTGGCACTCCTCGATGGCCAGCTGGGCCCCGCGCCGCACCGAGTCCATCACCTCCAGGTTCCTCTTGCACATCTGCACCTGACGCTGGATCAAGCCCTTCAGCTTCTCGCAGGTCTCCTCCTCGGAGATGCTCCCCACTGAAGACAGCTTTGCCAGGTACCTGCCGCGACAGCCAGCACAACTGGTTAGGAGATGAGAGCTGGGGAGCATCAGCCCGTGTTCAGCTGGGACACCCTGCACCGCAGGCAGTGAGGAGACCCCCCACAGCTGAGACCTGGTGTCCATCTCAGATCACCTTAAATGCGCTCCGCAGGATGCGATTTTGGCTGGCAGAGAGCAAGCCCAAAGAAAACAACCATCTCTCTGCAGCCCTGTCTCCCCGGGAGCTCAGCTGCTGGCTCCCCTTTGCCTCTGTTGCCTGCAAGGAAGATATTTTCAGCGTTGTCTGAATGTGCCCGGTCAGGTCTCCTGAGTACCGGCACATCCAAGTGCTACTAGGAGAAGCCAGAGGGCTCTGGAGTCAGCCAAAACAAGCAGCACAGGCGCTCAGCTGCCAGCTCCAGCTGCCACACAGCTCCTGCAGCCAGGCTCATCACCAACAAACATCACCGACAAACATCACCGACAAACCACTTCCCTCCCGGAGCCCTCTCTGCTCTGCCAGTCCCAGGGATGGCCCCTGGGACCTGCCATGCTTCTTGTCAGTTGGGATTCAAACAGGGCTTCAAGGTGGGGGGCACAGAGTCAGGAGCAAAACTGCACATACTGAGCCGCTCCTCCAGCAGCCCGGCTTGTGAACGTGGCCGTGAGGTCTTTGCTGACCTGGAAAAGACTGGCCCTGCGTGGTGGCGACCACAAGCTCTGCTTCCATCGCCCCATCCTCAGCAGAAGGAGTTACAGAGCTGCTCTGGAGTGTCGGCATTATGGGGAAAGGGGAGCTGCCCCTTTTGGGACAAGCACCCCACAAGCTCTTGGCATCTCCCCACTGAGCATGTGGGGACGATGGTCCATCCAGCACATCCCAGTGACCTGCACGTGCAGGTGTCACCCTTTTTCCCAGGTACATCCTCCTGCCCCAGGCTCTGGATACCCGAGGGGTTTTGAGACAGACCCGCACAGCTCGGTCAGGCTGTTGGATAATCCCAGATCCTCTCTCTGTGCCCATGCCAGCATGTGTCCAGCTGAGACTCACACCGTCCCGTGGCACCTGCTTTAAGTGACACTGCTACCGGTGCAGCCCTGTCCTGCTGCGAGCAGCGAGATCCCTGCATGGACAGGGAAAACTGACGCTTGCACCCGCTGACCACGCCGAGTTTGAACGTCCTCGGGACTCGCCAGCGTCAGCTCACGTTGCTGCCTCGTCTGCACCAAGAGATGCGAGTACCAAGCGAAGGCTTTTTGGAAACCTCATTCCTTGACTCTGCATTTCCCAGCCCTACTGAGCTTGTGGGTTTTTTTGTTTGCTTGTTTTTTTTCCTCCTCCTCCCGAGTTGCGACATCCTGCTAAGGATTTCTCCTTTGAAGCCCTGCTTGCCTCCGAGAAGTGACTGTGCAAAAGTGGCTCCTGCTCCCTGCCCGTTCCCATGTGTCCCAGGAGCCAGATCTGCTGACTTCAGCCACAAAATCAAGTTGTCACAGCCTCTTCCTCCCATTAGCCCTGCCAGCCTGCCCCAGGAGGAGAGAACAGGATTTTCCCTTCTGTGCATCAGCAGAATTATTCACCAGCTCGGTTTCACGCTTACAACTGGGGGGGTGGCGTGGGACATGATGAGAAAGTGTCCGTGGGGAGTCAGCATGGCGAGCCGTCAGAGGCATTCAGCTCTCCTTCTGCGTGGAGGTGACTTGGTGCAATGCCTCTCGGGCAGCGGGAAGTGGCAGGCGGCCGTGGTTTCAGAGCCAAGTTCTTTTCTAGCCTTTATACCAGCAAAGCATCTTTGCCCAAGGCTTTCTGCTCCTCCAAGGGAGCCCTGTTTGCAGAGGGATGGCTGGCTTGGAAACCCCACTGTGGCCAAACCCAGGGCTGTCACCTCTCTGCTGGCCCCACACCATGCAGCGAGTGTCCTGGTCCCCATGCTGTGGTCCTGGACATGGGGTGTGACAGTTGCAGTTCCTGCATCTCGCTGCACTCGGCTGACCCAGGATCAAGGCAGCAAACCAGCCCTGGGAGCTGTGTGGATGTTTGATGCTGAGCAACCCTGGAGTGACTGTGACAGCTCTGTCCCCTCGCAGGTCCAGCCATCATTTCAGTTTGGGCACAGAGCAGCTGACATGCAGCAGAGTGGTGAGATTCCTCCCAAGACACTGTGGTTTGGTTGATCCGCTTTGAGCCTGGAAGCCAAGAAAACCAGATTCTGCCTCCAGTACTAACCTCTTGTGCTGATTTGGCTTTTCCCTCCTCCTGCAGCTTAAGCAGCATTTATCACACCAGGGAACCAGCTCCTGCCGAGCAGCACGGCCGGTCCTGCCGGCAAGTCCGTGCCCGGTCTGACCGCAGGCACCTTGGCAGGAGAGCGCTGTGCCGCAGGTGTAACAGCTGCGTTAGCATCAGCTCCGCTCGGGATGGGGCATCACCTCCTTTTCTGATATATTTCCCAGCTCGGTGGGTTTCTCCAGGCAATGCGGAGCTATAAATTCAAAGCGCACATGAAGAACAGCGTGACAAGAGCCTTTCAAGCCTTTCCAAGTAGATGCGCCTGATAAGATGCCTCCCCAACAAGCACTTAATGCTGTTTGGGATGATAAAACAAAGGCCAAGGATGCTTCAAAGATAGGTTCAGCTCCCCAAGAACAGGTCTGGTAATTTGTTCTGCAAGGCAGGCAAATAAGATGATGCTATCCAGAACGGTGCTCTGGCCTCTCTCCTCTGGGTGCCATCGTCCCTCCTCAGCCCAGGTGCATCTGCCCCTCCTTGGGGATGGAGGCAACTATGCCCAAAATGCCATGGCCCCATCAGACTTCCAGCATCCTCCCAGTCTCCTGTGCCCTGTGAGAACTATCCCTGCTTCCCAAAAGAGGCATTAATTTTTTTGGTGGGGGGAGGCTGCCATCATGGTGACTGGTCCAGGAGGGATCCAGGGGTTGAGTCAAGGATGCAAGGAAGGAGCTTTGTCAAGTGTGGGGCAGCTCCAAGCCCCTCTCACACCACATTCAGGGACACCGGGCAGGAACCTCTCACCTCTTTTCCCATCTCTGGGGCAGCTGAAGGGCGAGATAAGAGCTGGGAAACGTGCTCTGCCCTCACCAGCACTGGAAGATGCTTCTACTCTGCACCTCACAGAGTGTTTCTCAGGGCTGGGGAGCCCAAGCAAAGCACCAAACCCATCTGCAACATCCCACGGTCACCACGGAAACCGGGCTCTAGCATCACGCCTGGTCCTTGATGAGGTCCTTGCTCCAAGCTTCATTTTCCTGGACCGAGGTGGTAGAAACTATGGACAAAGCCTGTCACCTCTGCCCACGCACACAGAAAGGTGGGTACAACAGCAGCAAACCCAACAGCTCCTGCCTTCTGCAAGGTCTCGGTACAGATCGTCTTGGTAGCACATCTTGATTGCTGTGCAGAGCTCTAGATTATGACTTAACTCTCACATGCAGCCTCAGAACAGCCCTGCTTGTGGAAAAAAAAAGCCCCAAGTAATAGCATATTTTCTTCATTTTCCAAGATTGGGCAAAAAATGTTTCAAGGGGTGAGCTGTTGTCCAAGCTGTTTGTTCAAGTTTTGTCTTCTTGCTTCATCATGAAATTTATGTTTCTTTTCTCCTGCCTTTAAATCCAGACGCGTCACTCAGAGAACAGGCTCCCTTTTAATAAAAGTCACTGACTTAACACAAAGCTGACAGAAAGCCCTTCCTTTTTTTCCATCCACAGCATATAGATCAAGATTGAAGCCCCGTAATTTAAGCAGCTGCAGTTGATCCACCCTGCAAGATGGCAAATGCGGAAACCTCAAATCCAGGGAGCTTTGAAAAGGAGAGGAGGGGGAAAAGCCCTGCTTAAATAAAGAAATAAAAGATAATAATTTCATGAGGAAGAATAATTGATGGAATGACAAGAATACATTGGAAGGGCCACAGCAGTTGGCAGATAGAGCCAGAAGGAGAAGGGAGGGGATTCTCTGCCGTGGGAAGGTGTGGAAATTTGAGTAATTGACAAATCCTCAATAGAGGTGGGTCGGGGAAGATGCAGCAGATGTCTTGGAGAAAGCAGAAATCTCTGGTGTTTCTTTTATTTAAACAAATGAGTTTCAAGTGTGAGAACTCTTCGTGTTGTCTGATTGTGGGAGACGGTAACAGTCGGACCCAGGCCAGTGGTATCACCGATACATCACTCAGAGATGCTGGGAAGTAGGATGAGCTCAGAAGCTCCACCCTGTTCAGCAAACACCTAACCTGTCTGGGACATCTGCCTGGCCAAGGCCTCAAAGGGCTTGTTCAGGTCTTGGGCTGCAGAGATGCTCTGGCTCCGCTCCTCTCCAAGAGGCAAGTTCTGCAAACACCCCCCTGCTCATGGACTTGCAGCACGTCTCTGCCTCTTGTGGCTGGAGGTACAGTCAGCCAGTGACTCAGGGACGTACTTAGGATTGAAACTGTCTTGTGCGGAGAGGTTTCCTCTGAGGAAGAAGAAAATGCTTGTTTAGGGTGGAAAAAACAGAAGTGTATGAAGATGGACGGATGCAGAGAGAGGAATGGATCAGGAGCTACGGAGAAGGGAATCAGCTTTTCCTTGTTGCTCTCCCCTTCCAAACAGATAGGAGGCATGGAGAGACACCTGAGGGCTGGCAGGTCAAAGGATGCTCTAGGTGGGCCAGAAAGCCCTTGTGCTTTTGGTGTCTCGTGCTGGCCGCAGGACCACTTTCCCCGTGCCAAGGTCACAGGTACCACCCGCATCCGTGGCTGGTTCAGCAGCTCTGCCACCTTGGGCACGTTCCTGGCAGGAGCTGCTGGAGACCCACAAGCTGCAAGGCTGCCTCTACGCAGCTGATGGCTCTGCAGCAGGACACGTCCCTCCCAGAAACTCAGCATCCCCCTCCCGGGATGAGATGCCCTGCCTTTCCATCCCTTCCAAGTGTAAAGCACGATTTACAAAGTCACCATCTTCCTCCCTGGAAGGAAAGCAGCTCAATCTTCCCTGTCACAGCTTTTGCACATTTCATCTCTTGGCTGAAACTGTGCTTTTCACACTCTAATCTCCACCTCCAATTAACAGCTGCCAAAACAGTCTCCCGGGAGGAGGCACAGCCACGCTCACCATGACCTGTCTGCAGACCTGAGCGTGCAGCTTCGCCATCTGAGCCCAAACCTGAACCTACAGCTCAAATCCTGTCCCCCAACACCCTGGACCCTGCACCTCACACCATGTGCACCCAGCAAACACCCATCTACCCATGCACCAAACACTGGTGGTGGCCTGTCACAAGTGTTTGGGGACAGTGAGGTGGCCCAGCTGCTGGTCCCAAGCCAGTGCTGCTGCTTGGCTTTCTGAGCATCCGTGGGCAATGTCTCCACTTTGTAATGGGGAAGATCAGGATGGAAACTGGGAAGACCCTGAGAAAGACTCTGGAAATCCACTTTGGATGCGTAGGAAACATCCTCTGCTGCATCTTCCTTTGTAAGTCAACAGAAGCTGCTCCTGGGCTCAAACACAAAAGCAATACCTCGCTGCAAGAGGAGGCAAGTGCAGGCCACGGGCTGAGCTCTGTGGGAATTCCCCTCCTGCAGCGCTCCGGGCTAGACCCGGTTGGAAAAATCCCGATGAATTTTTAGTTTTGATCAGAATTTGCAAATATGTGGCGAGAGGAGCCTTCTGCAGGATTAGTTTGATCTCGCCCAACTTGCAACAGACCCCAGGCTGCTTTCCATCAGCCAAGATACTTAATTAATTCCCCCCCGCCCCAAGCACAATACTGGCTCTGGTTCTGCTGAGCCAGCCACATCCTGCCCAGCGCCTCCCCAGAGTGTGGAGCAGCTCCTGCAGAGCCCCGAGGATGCTGGGGGTCACCCACAGGGACGGGGCGCTGACACCCCAGGACGGAGCCAGACAAAGGTCACCTGCATGTTGTGTCCAGAGCAGTTGGCCATTCAGGCAGCCTTGGGTGACTGAGAGTTTTGTGGATCTGCAATGCCTTCAAGCTTTAAGAAAAAAATCACCGAGTATTGTAAGAGCCAGCATCATTGCGCTTGTAAGGAAATACAGAAGAACCTCCTGGAAATGGTTAACCTCCAGGATTGCTCAGCAATTTCATCATTTGAAGAAAGCCCAAATAAATGGCTCTAATGCATTTCTCTCCATCTGCAAGAATGAATTGAGAGGACAGTAGAGTAACATAAACATGTTTTTTCTTCAATGCAAGAGTCCGGTCTGACTCATGGAGTCATAGAAAACCATTGCAAAAAGTAAATCTGCTTCTTGCTTGTACTTGGAGCCGATCTGATTCCACACAACCCGAGTGCAGGGGGGTCTTCCCTCACTCATGTCCTGGAATAAGGCTCTGCTGCAAAGGATCGGGGTGCAGTTTTATTTGACACTTCATTAGGAAAAGACAGAAATGCCCATCCCGGATCCCTCCTGCACCCTGCCAAACAGCCTGAAATCCTCCTGCTGGACAGGACCAGAGCTCAGAGACAAGCTGGACTGGTTGAAGTCCAGTGCCCAGATGGGTAGAGGTCTCTTGCCTCTGCAGGATTCAACCCTGAAAGCCGTTCTGTTTTCATCACTGAGCTAAAGTGAGCTGTTTTTGTCAAAAGTGGCAAGACTTATAAATAAATACAAATTAGTAAATATTTCCTGGCTAGTTTCACTCTCCCTCCCGCACCCTTGGAGAGGGGGTGTCACTGATTTCATGCACCAACCTCGCAGACCTGGTGGGATCCCTGAGTGATGCAAAGGAGCCCATGGCACCCCAGAAGTGAGACACACTCGTCCAACCTACGGCAGCCCTCGAAGCACAGAAATTCTGCATCGAACCCAATCTGTGCAACCCACCGTCCCGGCTGCTGGAGCAGACGGGACCTGGGGAACGTTCTTGAACCCGTCCTCGCACCAGAAGCCAAGAGCGCGGGGAGGGGAGCGGCTCTGCCCCGCAGCCACCGGCACCTGCCGAGTCCCCGCGCGGGCACGGCGCCGACGGGGAACGCGGGACCGGCTCCTTGCCAGGTGGAAAGTGGGAGGGTCGCGACGACAATGCAAAGAATCTCATATCAAATCAAACTAAGCCAGGCTCAAGGTGAAACGAGCTCTCTCCACTACCAAAGCTGGGGAGACTCACCTTAGTCTGGTTTAAAACCAGAGGGATGCAAGTGTAGGAGCCAGGCACGCTTCTTCCCAAAGCCTCCGCATTGCAGAACGACCCAAAGCGGCGCAAAATGAGCGTTCGGGCTGCTCTTGCAACATCTCCACTGCAAAGCTGGCAGGGATGAGCATGGAGAATCAGGCTCCACGTTTGCAAAGCACCTTGTGATGTTCAGATGAAAGGGGGCCAGAGAAACCCAAACTCCTTCTGTCCCTCCCTCCCTAGCCCTTAAAAGTCGTTACTATTGTAGAGCAGCTGCTCAGCCAGGCGTGTTCAGACACTTGCAAGGCCTTCAAGCTTTCCCAGAGTGCTCAAATTCAGATTTTCTAAAGGGTTTAAAAGCCCATCTGTGCTCCTGGCCCTTTAAACCAAGTCTCAAGCCCAGACGGAAGTTTTAAACCCCTGTAAATAGGGGGTAGATGGAGCTGCCGGTGGCACACCCTGCTCTGCAGCGGCATAACCGCATCTCGGGCTATGCAGTGCACACATGGAGAGCCTCCTCCAAAGCCCGTTTTAGCTGCAAGAGAAGTGAGAGAGGCTGTAATGATTCCCAGACAGCTCGATAAACAGGGGTCTCGCCCATGAAGGACCCTGCCCCATTGTATCTGATGCTTTCCAGGCTCGGGAATGGACTCTCGCCACTCAAACCTCTCAAGGAGCTTCAGGTCACAGCAGCCCCGGTGCCCCGCGTGGTTCACAGGGCTCACAGCCACAGCACGCTGCACATCTGCTCGTTCACCTCTTCAGGTGGATCCCCTCCCTCCAGAGCAGATGAATAAATGAGTAACTAATGACTGCTCGCCCCTCACCTCCCACTGGAAACAAAGCCTGTTGCTCCCACGCTGGCTTCAGGGAGGTGCTCGTTGGGCTCCACAAAACACCCCCGGTACCGGGGTGCTTTTGGACCACAGAGAGAACGTGCTTCCATATTTAACCACGTTACCGCACGTGCAGGTTCGAGAGCTGAATCGAGTCTGTGAAATGCGAGTTGCTTTGGAAAGTAATTCCGCTGTTTCCCCTGTATAAAGCACGTCCCTGGACTCCTCCAGAGATAAAGCAGAAGCCAGAAGGACCTTCCCGCACACAACCAGCTCAATCTAACCAGCACTAACTACAGCCCTTGATTTAATTTTACAGCTCTGAAGAGGCAGGAGGAAAAGCGTTAAAACTCTTGAGTTTCCAAAGCAAGAGGATGAGCAAGCCTGGGGCTTTCACGAGAAGGGGGAGTAGAGCATCTCTTCAGATTTGGAGAAGTTTTCTGGATAGACAGCAAGCCAAACAGTGACTCCCAGAACTCAGACACTGAGAAAATACCCCTGAGGTTCTCTCCCTGCCCAGAGAGAAAGTAGCTTGGTCTGTTTAATGAAAAGATTTGACAAAGGCCCTTCCAGCTCAATGGTCGCTGTAGTGAAGGGATCCCCCCAAGAGATACTGACACCGTCCCCCTTTTCTATGGGATGGGGTGGCTCAGAGGACACCACTTGCGTGGCCGAAACGAGCCCTTCCCCACAAAGCCAGGCTTACAGAAAACCTTCAGCTCAAGTGTTGCAAGCAGCGTGTCTCCAAAGCGCTGGGGGAATGCGAGTCCGGACAGGTCGAAAGAAGCTTTAGGGGAAAGAAAAAAAAAAAAAAGAAAGAAAAAAGTCACAACTGAGCTTAATCACTAATCCAGCAGGTTTCTGGAAAAGCAAACTTCACCGTGCGCTGCCGCCCAGCGCACGCACCTCTGCACCTCTGCACCTCCGTGCAGGAACGTGCTGGATGCGGCGCGGGACGGGGCAGAGCCCGCCCGAGCCCACACGCGCGGGGCTGCGCGAAGACGTCCGAGGCACGCTCATTCCTCGAATATCTGATAACTCCTGGGATCCTTCTAACTCTGTTTATTGCCTCCGGCAGCCTTTGTTTCTGATGTGAGAAGATAAACAATGGGAATTGTCTTAATCCTAAAGGCAAAGAATAAAAAGCACCGAGCGGGGGACGATGCTTTTATCACGATACATTTGCAACATCAAAAAAAGTTGACCCCCCTTCCTTTCAAAGGCACTGAAATGGATCTGCTTTTCCTCCCCTGTTGGCAGGAATGAGCCCTGTGCTCTCTGGCGGCCGAGCCTCCCGCGCCCACCCCTCGCTTCGCCCGCACGGACGGCTGCACACAGCCCTCCCCGGCTATTGCCCTGGAACACCCCCGCCTCGGCTCCCAAATACCATCCCTGCTGCGTGCGGTGCCGGGGACCGGGGGGTCCCACCTCTGTGCATCCGCACGGGGCGGCTCATCAACCTCGCTCGAGAAATCCCCCTTTGCCAGACCCTTCCCTGTGCCCGTCCCGGGGCAGCTGAAGCTGCTTCTCTTTGGGGACCTGCCCTCATCCCGCTGGGCTTCCTCAGCAGGACTTTGTCCCTGCAGGAGAAACACTCCCACAGTTCCCAATATACCTTCACCCGAAGCGTGACAGCTTAAAAGACCACCTTGATAGCTGCTATGATCCACCCACCACTTGCCAGAGACGCGTGGCATGCAAGTCGCTCCATCTGGCAAGGGAGGAGGGGAGGAGGACGAAGTACTAACGCATCCCCGCAGCTACGGATGGGCGAGCACCTTTTCCCACCGCAGGACACCCGGAGAATGCAGCTGACCTGGTCCTTTCCCCCGGCATAGGGAGCATCCTCCAAAACCCCCCTACCTCCTGCAAGCCTCCAGCAAGCCGAATCTAAAGCGGGGAGAGATAGGAGCTGTATCTAGAGGCAGAAAGGACTCCTTGTGCAGGGGATGTGCTTATGGGACTGTGCCCACCTTGGCGCAGGTGTCAGGAGAGGCACAAGCCACTCGGGATCTTTCGTGCCGACAGACCCAGGGACTCCCCGCCCGGCTGCAGTGAACCTGCCCTGGCCGGTGGAGACCCGAGGAGGTGGAATGGAAGCGGCCCGTGTTCCCAGCCTGAGAGCGGGTCCGCTGGGTGCGAGCAGCGGGAGCTAATTAGCTGACAGCAGTCAGCGACGCTGGGAGCGCGGCAAGCGCCATCTCCCATCAGAGCAGATTAATTAGGAGAAACTGACCCCTTCATTCAAAGTTAGGTAGGAAGGTGCTGTCGTGCTCCATCCCCTCTGCCCCATGGGGTCTCCCAGAAGACAGTCCCACCGCCTTGGCAAACACGTAGGAATTTTCCAGAATGATTTCTGCCCCTGTTTACCTTACACATTATTTCAGTGTTTGTTCACCAGGTTCCCAGTGTCACCAGGCTCCTCTGCAGCATGCAACAGCCCCCCACCACCCATTGTCCCGCCGGGAACAGGGGTCTGAGGTGTGGGCAGCCCTGCTCACCACAAACCCCCGGGGCTGGCACACTCGGCCGTCCCAGCCCTGCCAAATCCTCCCCTGGACCGCTGGCCCTCGCACGGCACCTCGCCAGCCCCCGGGCCCTGCTCTGACCCGATGCCCTGACCTCCGTCCTCTCCCGCTGGGGTCTGGATTTATAACTTAAGGACAAAATGGGGACAGGGGCTCGATAACCAGCCTCTGTCCAACCAACCTCAGTAACACACCAGACCTGAGCGGCTGGGAAGGGTTGGCATCCTCTGCAGCCCCCCTGCCCGGGGTGCAGGCTGCCACCCCCGCTGCCACCAGTTTGGGGGGTCAGTGGGATCGGGGTACCCGGTGTGACAGCGACAGGAGCCCAATGCCCCGCTGAGTACCGAGCAGCATCGTTGCCGGGGGTTGCACCCCGAAGCTGCCTGACCCCGGCAGCACCTGCTCCAGCACCCCCGGGGGATCAACAAGTGTCGGCGCCGGTTCCTCCCCCCTCGCCCCGCGGCTACTCACAGCCAGTTGCTGGCGTTGGCCGAGAAGGTGGCGAGGATGATGAGCAGCAAGGAGCGCAGGAAATACTCCGGGCTCATCCTGGAGAACAGGCAGCGGGAGAGCGAGCGGAGCCGGCGGCGGCAGCTCCCCCCGGCCCGGGGCAGCCGCCGCCGCAGGTGGGCGCCGGGCAGGAGCGGCGGCGGCGGGCGCTGCCCGGTGGATGCGCCCGCGGCGGCCGCCGAGCCCGACTGTCAGCTCGGCCGGCCCATCCCGGGATGGAGCGGCGGGCCGGGGGCGGGCCGGGGGCGGGGGTAGCCCCGGGGGCCGCCCCGGCTCCGCCGCTGCCTGGGCGGGACCGGCCGCCGGGGACACCCCCAGAGGCGGGACGGCGGCGGGGAGGGCACCGGGGGCTCTGCCGGCTCCCCCTGCCCCGCTGCAGCCCCCAGGCCCCCGGCAGCGACCTCCGAGACCCCCCGGGTGGGTTTGGTGGGTGCCGTGGGGTCGCGGCACGGGAGGCTTGCTTCTCCCCGGAACTGCGGGGCAGCTGCATATCGAGGAGAGGAGGAGCGGTTTTTCACTCGCATTTGGTGTTTTTAGGGCAATTTCTGCGCGGCTGTGAACAAGCAGAGCTCTCCGGATAGGGCCTGGCGCTGCTCGGGTTTCTGCATTGCTAGGAGCAGCCTGGGCATCGCCAAGACTGCCTTCCCCGTCAACCACCACCCCTTCGGTCGGTCGGGACTTCCCAAATCCCAGTTGCTGAGGATTCACAGCCAGCGCCAAATTTTGGCATTTGAAAATTCGCGAACGAGGAGAGGGACCTGGGGGGGTCCTATCAGGAGGGAACAGCGGCCGGAGCGGCAGCAGGGACGAGGTTGTGAACCGCGGTGTCTCCGCAGGGCTGTCCCCACGCAGGGCGTCCCTCTGGTGATGGGGCTGTGTGTGGGGTGATGCTTGGCCAAGTGTCGCGGCTTAAACGCACGGCTGCAGTTGTCTGGGAAGGTCAGCTCCTGGCAATCCCAGGAGCTATGGGCAGCGTGGCTTGCCCTGTAGTGGGGATCCCCATCTCCCCTGCCATCCACAGTGACTCCATCTATCCCCAGCGGTCCATGTGGGCACAAATGGCTTAATTTAAAGCCGGGAGTGACACGAGATGGCTGCTTGGTGTGAAATCCAAGATCCTAGGCAGCCAAAACCCGCGCACCAAACCGCCTCCTGACAACGTTATTAGTTAGGTCTATTACTAAAACCTCTTGCTACCATCTCTAAAATCCTGCCAAGCTGGTTTGGAGCTATTCAAGATTCCCTTTGTCTTTCAACTCCATTTTCCTGCTCTCAGTGTAGCCAGGACACACTTATTCAAAGCACGGCAACTTGCACTGGGCTGCACACATGCCTGTCTAAGTGTATTACACCTACTTTAAAATCTCTGCATTAGTTCCCTGTCAAAGCGAGGATTTAATTTCAAAGTGCTTTGACTTATATTCCAGCTCCTGACAGGCGGCAGCCCACCCTCACCTAGTCATTCATCTGGCTTTCACGTCCTTGCTGATTATCCCGGTTGAAAGCGGGATGCTGGCTGCTTTGCCCGTGAATCGGAGGTTGTTGCTGTGAGCCCCGACTGGGTAATTCAGTGCAACTGGAGCTGATTAATCTGGCTCATCGCTCAAGACAAAGCCGTGGCCTTCCTCTGGCTTCTAATCGCTCTGGGTGTTGAGTGAAGTTGTCAGGAAGGCAAGAGCTAATTGAAAGGCTAAGGGGAATGAGAGGTTAGAGGGCCATGGCTGGCTGGCCAGAGCCACGTGGGTCCATGGGAATATAATATTTTTGGGCCTCAGATGTGTTACTCGCCCCCACAACAGAAACACCAGAGGGTTCCACAGAAGCCAGAGGGGTGGGCATGGTCCCAGGTGTGTGCGTGGTTCACAGGGCCACCCTGGCAGGTGTGGACACCTGCATCTCAAGGAGCATCCCTGGCCGCGGTGCTCGCAGTGCCATGGCTGGCGGTGCTGCCGCAGGCTCAGGGTGCCCTGAGCTCTGGTCGGGGCAGCTGTGATGGCAGGATGGTGTGGTGAGTGCCTGACATGAGCTGGAAGACCTCTGTGAGACGCCACTGTTTGATTTCTCAGGGCCCTTCGTATGAGCCCCTTGTGCTCTGGGTGTTGTGAGATGCTCCTCTGCCCTCGGATGTCCCCTCCCAGCACCTGGCTCCAGACTGGTTTTGCTGGCCCTGTGCTGAGGGCAGGTTAGGTGGGTCAAAGAGGTGTTTGGGAAGGCCGGTGTTTGGGACAGTCACTCTGCTCCTCATCCTGCAGCAGCAGATGTTGCCACCACTTGACCCCAGACCCTCTGGAGATGCCTCCCTTTGGCTTCCCACCTGCAACGCGCCTGCCTTGACACCTGGCCTGGCCTGGGCGAGGAGTTGAAGAGCATGTCCACCTGCTTCTGCAGCAGGTTGGAGCCACTGTCTCCTGCATAGCAGGTAGAGCGGAGGGGAACATCCCGACTTACCCAGCAGGAGGGGAGGTACACGCAGAGGCACAAAGGTCAGGCTGTTTGCAGCACACACAGCGTGAGGTCACGTCCCCGGGATGCGTTGGGACTGGGGTGTCCACAGGGTGATTGATGGGAGCCCCGTGCCGAGAGGAGGCAGATGCAGACACATCTGGAATGAGTCACCCTGGAAAGAAGCACCGCGTGAGCTGTCTGCGGGGATGATAACAGCGTGGCTGGGCAGGAGGGTGTTTATTTTACAGCCGCTGTGGTGGAGGAGATGATGAGTGTGAATGGACAGGAGATGGAAATGGGCATGCACCAGGTGAGGGGGTCCCTCGGCCTTTTTAAAGGTGCCCGTGAAGCTGTTCTGTTATTACCTGCAGACCAAGCCCTTTCTGCGAGCTGGCCTCTTGTTCAGAAGATGCCAGGTTGCTGTAAACCCTTTAAAGCACAGATGATTTGGAAGAGAGGAAGGCCCAGATCCAGGAGAGCATTTGAGGAGGTACTAGGACTCCTGGCCTTGTGTATTGATGCAGAGAATCCTGCACAGCTGGGTCCCTCCTCTGCCACCCTCCCAGGACAGTGGCGGGGGGAGAAGAGCTCTTGTCACCCCCTATGTGGCTTGGAGCTCAGCGTCTGCTGAACCCCAGCACTGCAGGGCATCGCTCTTCATTACTGCCCATGTGTTGCTTTAATGAACATCAAAACCCCATTAGATACGAAGGCTCCCTTTGATGTGTAAATATTTCAGCGGAGGGGAAGAGGAATAAAACGCACCTGAGGAGTGTTTCATGGGGCTGCCCAGATGCTTCCCTATTCAAAGGCTGCAGAGAAATTACCATTGCCATATTACAGGCGAGAAAAAGGTCCCAGCGGTGGCAGCAGGACCAGTGTGAAAGCACAGAGGTTGCAAAGGTCTGTGCCAAGTGTAGCCAGACTCTGGATTTAAGTGATGGCCCCAGATTTTGCCAAATGGGATTGAAAGTGGGGTATTCTGCAATCTGGACGGTGGTCTCGGCTGTGCGATGGGGAGAAGAGCTGCGAGAAAGAGGGAGGCAAAGCTCATGGGTGAATGTGACGCTGTGGGGGTTGACGCTGAATAGAAATAAATTCTGTTTTGAACTGAATGGAACATAAATATCGGACACTTAGCAACAGTACATGTATTAATCCTGTCCTGGAGAAAGGAGAAGCTGTTCTGAGAACCTCCATACCAGAAAACACAGGACAATTGTACTCCTTTATAGAAACCTGTGGTTTTTCTGATGAAATTTATTTCAAACTATCCAAACATTTCAGAGCGGCGCTGATGACTGCTCAGAGAAGGTGCTGTATAGGAGTGCAGTTCACAAACAGAAGCAGCTTTGCAAAGATGAAAATTGCTCTGACAAAAGAACCGTGTCCCTTGCATTATAAACAGAAAGCGAGCGGTTGCTGTAACCCGTGCTCACCTGGTCGGCTAAACACAACACGACGGTCACTGGAAAATCAAGACGGTTCTTTTTCAGCTGCCACGGGGAGCCCTGAGCTCTGCGAGGGCTGCAGAGCACTCCAGCAGGCGCGTTGGGATGTGCATGTATTTGTGTGAGTCTTCAGAAACCACAGGCGCGGGCATTCAGTCCGGACTAATCTGCTGTGCCATCTCCTGACATCCGGCACCAAGGCTGGAAAAATTCACTCCTCTGAGTTTATTGTCAAATGTGACATCGAAAAAAAAAAGCAGAGTGCCTTGGGATTGAAGGTCTTTGCTTTTGGATGTTGCCTCTGAACACCATGAAAGTTCGGTGAATTTGTGGGTGCTGCTGTCCATGCATGAACTTAAGAGCATCCCTGAATATGGTGAATGCCTTCAGATTGCACCGTTGCAGAAAGAACCAAGTTTTCTGCCAGCAAAATATATCCTTTGTCACAGGACTGTGAATTAATTTGAATGGATTGTCCCCTGGCTTGTGCTATCTTCAAAGGAGATTGTATCACTGTTCCAGGCTCTGGTGGTTAAAATATATCACAAGTGAGTTCACTGCTCACCTGGGTGCCATCCAAACCAAACAGATTGTAGCATGGCTGAAACAAATCTCGATCCAGGTGCCGGACAAGTGGTCACAAACGTGGGTGCACGTGTGGCGAGTCAGCGTGGGAGCGACAGGCAGCGGCTGCAACCTTTGTCCTACTCACCTTGCACGGGGAGAGCGAGACCGCGGCTGGTGGGACACACAGCACCCAAACAACTCCTCTGCAGTGCTGGCGATACCTCTGGGCATTCCGGAGCACCCAGACTTCATCCCTCGTGGCAGGAACTGCGTGGGGTGGGAGGAGGGATGGTGGCTACCAGGATGGCAAAGGATCTTCCAGACTGGTGGTGGCCAGGAGAGGACTGGGCAGGGATGAACACCTCTGACCATTCGTGACTTGTGGTGGAGTTGTCTCCGCACTGTCTTCATATTCAGCAGAGAATCACAGAATCATTTTGGTTGGAAAAGTCCATCAAGCTCATCAAGTCCAACCATAACCCACCCCTGTCCCTGCCCCATGTCCTGAGAACCTCATGTCCGTCTGTCCAACCCTCCAGGGATGGTGACTCCAGCACTGCCCTGGGCAGCCTGTTCCAATGCCCCACAGCCCTTTGGGGAAGAAATTGTTCCCCACATCCAACCTCAACCTCCCCTGGCGCAACTTGAGGCCGTTTCCTCTGCTCCTGGCGCTTGTTCCTGGGGAGCAGAGCCCGACCCCCCTGGCTCCAAGCTCCTTTCAGGCAGTTCAGAGATCAGAAGGTCTCCCCTCAGCTCCTGTTCTCCAGCTGAACCCCCAGGTCCCTCAGCCGCTCCATCACACTTGTGCTCCAGCCCCTCACCAGCTCCGTTCCCTTCTCTCCACTCGCTCCAGCACCTCAAGGCCTTTCTTGGTGTGAGGGCCCAAAACTGACCCCAAGATTCGAGGTTTTTCCTTCCCAGGTCCCAGCACAGGGACGGTCACTGCCCTGGGCCTGCTGGCCACACCAGTGCTGGTACCAGCGAGGATGCTGGTGGTCTTTTTGGCCACCTGGGTACACTCTTGTTAAGCGTGTTGCAGATAAGACATGCTCCTGCGTCAGGTGGTGCTATCAATGACAAGGTGTGAAGTGATGGCCACATCCCTCTTCTTATGTGTGACCATTTTCAAAGGAGGTTGTGGGGACCTGTCTTGCTCCAGCTCTCTCCTGGCACCACCCAACCCGGTAGTGCTCTTGCTGGTGTGGTTTTGGCCCAGCCTACTTGCACCCACCAGGCAGTGGCCACGCAAAGTTCAAGGGAGGTCTCTTCCCAAGGAATGGCAGCTTTATTTTAGGCTTAACTTTATGGCCCCTAGCAGGTGCATACAATTTAACCCTCTGTCCTATTTTGTTGGCACAACCTTTAGGGGATACAAAGCCAGAGGTGGGAAGGAAGAGAAGAAAGTCAAGGAAAAGACATCTGCTGACTACGTTATTGGGTCTAGTGGTGGTGAATAAAGTGCTACTGGAGAAAATCCTCTAAATCTCAGACAGCAAGAAAAAAATGCACAATGGAGCCTGGAAAGAGCCTCCAAGGTTCTTTCTGGGATGAGGGCAGGCAGAGACAAGTGAGCTTGTCTCTGCTGGTGGAGAGGTCCAGGACCAAACTCCTCTGCTGCATCTCACCCAAGGTGTCTGCCTTCTCCATGCATAAATTCCCCCTCTGGCTTTTTTGGCAAAGAGGTTGCAGAGCTGCCTTGGCAAAGCCCTTTGAAGGCCATATAAAATATCAGCAAGGAACAGAGATTTTTCTATCTTTGTCTATCAGGCAAATGACAAGACACCCACCTTACAGCAGAGCTTGGCTATGTTTGGAGGACATCATCTTCTCTTCTCCTTCCCCAACTGGGCAATGTTTTAAATGAGGATAGCGTTTCCTTTCCACACCCATCTCCAGGACGTCTCAATGTTTGTGCTGAACCATCTCTTCTTAATGTACGATCTGCATCCATGAAGGGGAGGAAACAGGAACCCGAGATAGGAAGACATCTTCTGGAGAGCTGGTCCTTTGCTCAACGTGGCCTCCCAGGTGCACATGGAGCAAAGTTTCGGCTGTGGCTTTACAACTTCTTCATGCTGGTGGCTGATGAAGGCGCATGGACAGGTCATTGTCTCCTGGTTGGGAGGAAGATGCAGGGCTGGGCTTTGGAACAAAACCAAGGGACCGGTTCTTGCACTCAAACCAACTTGGAGTCCATGGCTTTGCCAAAATGCAATCAATGACTGAATCTGATTCCTTCTCTAAATCAGTGTTTCTGCTGAAACACATCAGGGATGAAGCTCACTCAGCAGTGCTGGGCTGTCTGGGGCTCTTCACCTTAATTTTCTCTTGCAGGGGGAAACTTCTTAAGTAATGTTCTTTTTCAGAAATGACTAATTAAACAACAGAACAGGAAATGTAAGAGACAGTAAAATCCTCTCAGCTGTCCAGCACATTTCTGCGTAAATATGGTGGTAAAATGATGGAAACAAAACCTTTCAGAGACAAAGGCGAGTGAGAGACCTGGTGATGCAGCGGTGAAAAATCTATACTTTGTTATAATAAAGTGAAACCACTGTGTTTATCCTGTGTCTTGGAGGATTTGGTGCAATTACTCTCAGGAAGGGAGGGAAGCCATGTAGAAATCAGAATAGTCCAGATTTTTTGCTAAAATATTTGTACAAATCAGGTTATTCAACTACAGTAAAGGGCTTCTTTGGGGCTGTCGCTTCTGAAATTATCCTGCAAAACTGGAAGGACCGTAAATGCTTGGCTTTAATAGCTACATACAATGCAAACCTAATCAGTGAAGCTTGAAACGTCTGTGGCAGGGAAGAAAGGAGAGTTTTATGGCTCTGTGAAGGTGCACAGAAGACCAGACAAAAAAACCCACCCCACACACAGAGGAAGGCAACTGCTGATCTCCCATCTGCTAAAAGTCACTTGGTGGTCAGAGGTGAGGGGGTGGATTTTCCACCCTGACACGGGCTGCCCAGTTGGGTTGGCTGTGAATGCTGGAGGAGCGACAGGACGGGACCCCCTGGCACCCCAGGTGTTTGGGCAGCTCCTGCCCACCACTCCACTCGGGCTGTGGGGCTGGGACCCAGCAGAACCACCCCAGAAATCTGGGGGAGAACTGGGGTTGCACTGTCTAACTTTTGGTTTTGCCTCCAGCAAAGGCTAAAAATGTTCCACATCACTTAGAGGTGTCAGGTTATTTAGCCGTAGGCTGGGAACGGCCCTCAGAACATCTCGGTTACACATTACCCTGAATATCTCAGCAAATTACTTGCAGCTAATTGAAATAAAGGAAACGCAGTGGCTCGGTTTACACCATGGACTGTATATAGCAACGCAACCGCTGTGTTTTGCATTGATCATAAATCAAGATTTATTATTCCACCTGGCAAATATTGACTTCACGTTTTTTTTCTCAGTCTATACTTCCTTCTCACGTCAGTACAGCAGTGTTCATCCCGAATAAAGTCAATAGGTTCTTATTAACGTTTCAGCTGTGGAAGTGCAGAGCCTCTGAATCGTCTTAGAAGTTCCCCAGAATCCCCAAACCTCTGGTCAGTGGTTTTCAACCTGCTTCGGTTTGCTGAGTCCGAAAAGCTTTCCTGTGGCAATACAGCCCCTCTTAAAGAAACTGAACTGTACTGATAACAGGCTCCAGGTTGATGAGTTACTTTCTGTGGACCCCGCACAAGCAGGGATTTGCAGATCCGAGGTTCAAAAGTGCAGATCCACCAGATACATAGGAGACAGTCAATCAGTTAGACGTGAATCGCTTCGCATATTGAATTCAGAGGGGTTCCCGAGTCAGACGTGCTCCAGAAAACCTCTTAATAGAAATCACAAAGAATGGGACGGTTTGGGTGAGCAATGGCTATGGGTGCTTGCGTATGTCTGACCTATGAATATGCATATATATACATATTTATACATTTTGATCTATGAATTGAGCGTGAAGTCAGGAAAATGTTGCATGGGTCAGGGGATGGGAGGTCAGTCCCGTGCTGGTGGTGCTGCATGCATCGCCTGTCTCCTGCTCATGGGAAAAAGCCCTTGGGGACAATGCGGTGGCCGCAGCACAGGGAGCCTGGCCAGCCCAGTCTGCAGCGCGGGGATTTCCCCAGAGCAGAACAAAGAGATGGGTCGTAAATACCGCAGATCCAGGGAAACGGGGGAAATGCAGAGGGGCTCAGACACAGGAAATTTGGGGAGGAGACGGGATCAGGGAGACACATGTGTGCAGTCTCACCCAGGTCAGTGGGAGAGAATGAAATGTCCGGAGGAAAGAGAGGGAAAATGCCACATTTTTGGGGGACAAGCCATGGGCAGGTGAAGGAGCCAGGACTCCATGGAGAAGGTTAAATAGCAAGTGGAGAGGGGATTAAAAATGAGAGATTGCATTGTCCACGTACCTGCATTTCTTGTTCTCAGTAACCAGGTGGTGATGAATAGCGGGGAAACATCTCATGTTCCTGATGAGGGAGCTGCATCTCCAGAGTGACTCCCGGGGGGTTCTGGACACAGCAAGGTGAAGGGATGGCTGGCGGGGGATGAGGAGGAGCTGAGTGCTGCTCTTAGACCAGATGTCCTCTCCCATCAAAGGAACAACACTTGGTCATTGTGGCCTGGACACACAAGAAGCACTGTGGGCTACCAGGATCAGAAGAGTGTCCAGCCACAGGGTGAAACACTGAGTGCTGAGATGCAGGAGCCCCACCAGTATGGTGTTAGTGAGGCAGATGCAGAAGAACAGTGCTCTGGGGCTACCTGCCGGGAACACACTAGTGGAGGTGCTCTTGAATCACAACCGATGAGGAAGAGTCACCAGGAGCACCCCTGGGTGTCTGGGTAAACTGTGCATCCAGGAAGAGGGACGTTATGGGTACAGGACCTTCCTAACATGGGTATTTTCTGAGGCAGATGCTCAGCATCAAGGGAAAACTTCCCAGGTCAAGACCTTCTAGGCAGTAACTAACCTGGAGAATGAAGCTGAGAGGTCAGCCATGTTCCTTCTCCCAAGAGTTTCTTCAGTGTCCTCTGACTTGGACGCCAGCGGGTTTCTTCCCCACATGGGCCCCTGTTCCTCCCCTGGGGAGGCAGAAATAGCAGAACCCATGAGGGGAAGGAAGGACTTGGGGACGCTGAGGTTTCAGGTGGGGATGCTGTGCTGAGATGTGTAACACCCTACAGTGGTCTCTGAAAGACCTGAGAGCCTGGATGAGACTGTTGGCCCACTGGACCCCTTTGAGGTCCTTAGACAGGTCATTTGCTTTAATTTGAGGGATGCACCATTCCACAAAGGCCAGAAACCCAGCATACTGTAGGGAGCTCACACATGGGATTCCACCACAAAGGGTCCACTGCATCTTCCTTAAGTGTAACCACCTGAAAAATGGGTGTCAGCTCTGAGATAATCAGCCATGGCCTCTTCTTAATTCACAGAGAATTGGTGTTCTCTCTAGTGGGCGCATTCGTGGGCTACTCAAGGGTCTCGAAGGTCTCCCAGCTGTAAACGCTGATATTAATAAATGTGTCATCTTCCATCCTAGAAACACTGTACAAAGTGACAGACTTCACACAGCCCAGAAAAGCTGCAGGATTCAGGAAATACCTCGGGGCACGTCTGGCATCAAGGGAAAGCCAAAGGGGAGATGTTTAACCATCTCTCTGGCTTCCTACCAGGCTGAGATGAACAGTACAGAGTGGCCAGTGTGCATGGACCAGAGCCTGCTGAAATGAGTAGAAAAATACTCCAAAGTTTCCATTTTTATTTTTTTCCTTGCCAAAGTGCCTTTTGGGGTCATTTCTTCATTATTTTTTTTTTCTTTTCTTTTTTTTTTAATCTTCAAATTACTGATTTCTGTCACTTGCGGAAATTCCTAGTTTTCAAGAAAATTGGGAAATATTTAGAGTGCCGATTTCCAAGTGGTTTTTCTCTCCAGAGGTGCAGGAGACAACAGCAAGAGCCTCCCAGCGAATGTGAGCAGAGCCTGCAGCACTCAGCACCCTTTTCATGGACACTCTGATGCTAAGTTTCCAGTTTGGGGACCCCAATTTAGAAAGGAATTGAAATGGGATGCATTTTTAAGGATCTGGCCCAATCCCAGCATGCTCAGCAGATTCCCAGGGTGTCCCATCATCTCTCGGAGCCCTAATGGGCTTTGGCGCTGTTTGAGCACGGTTCTCTCTCTTGAGCAAACCAGGGCACTTTGCATTGCTTACTCTCCCAGGATATATGGAAACATGGAGCTGTGAAACAACTATGGTTGCTTAAGAGAATCACCCAGCAAAACAAACACTGGGTGTTTAGGAAAGCAAGACCAGCCACGTCCCGTGGCACTCACACAGTGGACAGGGAGCCTGACCCGCTGTGTTTTTTGGGACTAGACACAATCTTCAGCCATAAATGCAGCAAGGAGATGAGTTTTGATCCTGCCCTGTGGTGATGCTATGGATGAGGGGGATGTGAAACCAGAATCATCGAAGAAGTCCAAGTTAACAGTGATGCAGAGTGCTCCATCCTGGTTGTGGTGAGGAGGCATCTTGCTGGGTTGGCAGCATGGATGGCTGTAGCTCATCTCTGCATATTCTGGCAGCAGCTGCCAGAAGTGAATTCCAATTAATCCTTCTAGACATCTCGAAAAAAAACCCTGGGGAGCCATTACAACCCCTGGTACCTGTGACTGGCTGTAACATTGTCCTGATGGTTGGCCAAGCCATCTTCCAGCCCTTCCTAGTCCAGTCATTAGGGAGGTTTGGGGGACTGGGAATGTCCTGATCACCTTGTTGGACCAACCCATCACTACAGGAGAACCTTGCTCTGCCGTGGCCAAAGGAAGCTGGCACTCAATGTGGGGCTGCAGCAGCACATTTTCTTGGTGGTCCTCTTTGTGCAGCATAGGTCTGACCATTCTATCACCCAGCACAAGGCCACTGAGGAACAAGAGAGGCACGAATTTGTGGTGACCACACCAAGGGTGAGCACGTCTAGCTCACTGCAATGGCCAGATCGTCCTGGCTGGGACACGCCACTAGAGGGGGACACAGCCACGTGTAATGGGACATGGCCACTGGCCACGAGCGTGGACCTGTGGGCCAGACTCAGTGGCCCAGTGACTGGGTGGCCAGCATGAGCCATTGCCGCCTCTGACCTTCTGGACGTAGATTACCCATGGTGCTTACAGCCACCTCATACCCAGCCAAAGGAAGGCAACGTGTGTGTCAAAATCTCCGGCTCTTTGGTTGATGGCGAAGCCAACGGCTGTGGTGTGGGATGGGGTGGACTTCGCTCTTCACTCTTCCCGCTCATCATTGGTGTGACTCCAGAGGTTGGCTGATGTTTTCCAGATCTGTAATTCCTGGAAACCCTGCATTGTGTCTGCTCAGTGTGTGGAGTGAGCATACGGCATGGTGGGATGTGACCTGTGGGCAAGACCCAAAACTGACTCAAATAAGAAGAAGAGTTTCAAGAGTTTTTCACTTTATCTTTCCCTTTACTATGGCATCTTTTTAAAAAGAGATCACTAAATTGGCATAACTGGGCTGTGGCATGTCTGGTGTCATGACCTGCAGCCTCCTGCTTCTCTTTCTTTACAGACCTTTTCTTGGGAACTCTTACCTGCAGTGACTTCTGATGGTACAGCTGGTTTGATCTTGGGTTTACACCTAAGACCTGAAGGTGGGGCAGGGTTTCAGAGTAACCTAAAGGAGGATGGGACATTATTCCTACTAAATTGTAGTGGGGTGAATGCTTAATTCTTCAGCCAGCTTGGAAAGCTACAGTGCTGTGGATCAAATTCCCTAAACAAGGATTATACCTGGATGTGGATGAAGCTTCTGATCTTCTCTTCACCTGGAAGTGAGGTAGCTGTTTGCATGGTTGTAGAGTCCGTGTGCTGAGCGGAGTCAGAGGCATTATGCCCAGCTATAGACACGTGGTGGAAAGAGGACCAGCGTGTGCAGAGGGGCATGTAGAGCCCATCCATGGCATTTGATTCCCTGGGTGTGTTTCACATGCTCATTCAGCCATGGATGATCTCTGAGGACGGGGCAAGGAGGAGTGTCCCTCCCAGCTGCTTGTGAGTGTCAGGGGGCATGTACATCTTTGGTGATACTCTGTTGAACACCTGCAGTATGGACATGGGTGGTCGGGATGGACGTGGGACTTGCACATGTGTGTTTGTGTACGTGTGTTTGGATGAGATAACTGACGCCATGGCATGTCTCCAGCAGTGACGTTCCATGTGGCATATCTCGTCCTGTGCACCATCCATCTCAGCCTCAGCAGGCAAAAGGTCTGATGAAGGTGCCTGATACCAACTTAAACAAATCTCTGCAAGTGAGCAGTGATGGTAGAGGATCCTGGTACCTGCAGGTGCACGTAAATATGCAGAAGCTCAGCAGAGATGTCTAGGGAAGGCCAAAGCCTCTGTATCTAAGTCTCTCCTAACTAAGTTTTTCTCTGGACAAAACTGGGGCTGTTACAAGAGGCACTAGCACATGCATTTTGACTGACAGCTTATGATTTTGTCAAAACCCATGCAAAACCCCACATTTTCCTCAAATGTTTTCTGATCAGGCACAGAAATTTTGCTTTTCATCTGAAGGCAAAAATTACTTGAATTCCGAAATAAAGTAGATGAATTTAAATTGGTGGCTTGCAATTCCAAGCAGATAATAAGTAGTGAAATTACTTTGCATAATAAGTAGTGAAATTACTTTGCATTGTGTTAGCTAATTTGCTAAATCTTACAGTCATTTCTCCTACTCAGATGGTACATACTTTATTTACTAGATTTATTGCTAACTGAAACCCTCCATAGCAGTGAAATTACTTAGGGTTTCTTTAGTATGAATTATTATGGATTTCTGCAATTGATTGCACAATGAATAGCTCTTTTTATCACTCCGGAGAAATGTAGGGATGGGATTTCATGCCATTAACTTTTATGGGAGTTCAATGTCAGGGCTCCTCGGGGAGCTTTGAAAATCACAGCCCTTAATTTTTAATTTTCAGTCCTATAAACAATGCTATTTATTTGGGTGTGCCTGTGAGCTGAGGGCCAGTCAAACATCATTTCTTCTTAGGCCCTGCCAAACTCTGGATCGCTCAAAGTTTATTATTTTAATCTGTAGTTACAGTGGAAGAGCTGAGCCTTGATGCACAACCCGATCCTGTGCTGTCCTTCCCCTGGTTCCTCACCCTCCTCAGCTCCATTTGATGCTTTTGGCCAAGGACTCATGCCTGGACCTAGATAAGGGCTCAGAGATGTGACTTGTAAGAGCCAAAAGGGTTGTTTTGGGAGGAGCATTTGCTCCTGTTAGGCCAAGCCTGGGCACCTACAGCCACTGCAGGGGCTTGGAGGAGCCAAACTGGGTTTTGGAGGAGTCTGTGGCCATGGTGCTCACCAGGAGGGTCCAAGTTCACAGTCAGGTGCTGCACAGGGCTGATACCCAGAACTTGGAAGCAGCTAAGAAAATGGGTGAGGAAGCATCTTTCTGGAGAGTAGGTAGGAGGCAGAAGAAGTTGGGGAAAGCCACAGAACCCCAGAATGTCAGGGGTTGGAAGGGCCCTGGAAAGCTCATCCAGTGCAATCCCCCCATGGAGCAGGAACACCCAGATGAGGTTACACAGGAAGGTGTCCAGGCGGGTTGGAATGTCTGCACAGAAGGAGACTCCACAACCCCCCTGGGCAGCCTGGGCCAGGCTCTGCCACCCTCACCCCCAACAAGTTTCTTCTCAAATTTAAGTAGAACCTCCTGTGTTCCAGTTTGTACCCATTACCCCTTGTCCTGTCACTGGTTGTCACCAGAAGAGCCTGGCTCCATCCTCCTGACACTCCCCCTTTCCATCTTGATCCCCATGAATGAGTCCCCCCTCAGTCTCCTCTTGTCCAGCTCCAGAGCCCCAGCTCCCTCAGCCTTTCCTCACACGGGAGATGCTCCACTCCCTCCAGCATCTTGGTGGCTGCGCTGGACTCTCTGCAGCAGTTCCCTGTCCTGCTGGAACTGAGGGGCCACAACTGGACACAATATTCCAGGTGTGGTCTCCCCAGGGCAGAGCAGAGGGGGAGAAGAACCTCTCTGACCTACTGACCACCCCCTTCTAACCCACCCCAGGTACCATTGGCTTCCTGGCCACAAGGGCCCAGTGCTGGCTCATGGTCACCCTGCTGTCCCCAGGACCCCCAGGTCCCTTTCCCCTACACTGCTCTCTAATAGGTCATTCCCCAACTTATACTGGAACCTGGGGCTGTTCCTGCTCAGATTCAAGACTCTACACTTGCCCTTTTTATATTTCATTAAATTTCTCCCTGCCCAACTCTCCAGCCTGTCCAGGTCTCTGATGGCAGCACAGCTTCCAGTGTCAGCCACTCCTCCCAGCTTGGTGTCATCAGCAAACGTGCTGACAGTCACTCTATTCCCTCGTCCAAATCATTGATGAGTATATTGAATAGTACTGGTCCCAGTACCAACCCTTGAGGGACTCCACTAGATGCAGGCCCCCAACTGGACTCTGTCCCATTGACCACAACTCTCTGTAGCATTTGATTCTGTGGAGATCATGTGGGTTTACTCTTTTTCATCTGCAACTAAGACCAGAGCTGGCACTCCATGCCCCCAAAATACCTGCAGCTTTGGGAATGGGAACCCATACCATGATCTTTGCTTTTCTCAAGAGAAACAGCATTAAATCTCATGTTTTGCCTTAGGGGACATGCATCCACCCAGAAGTGTCCCAGGCAGCTCCCACTGCAATGACCTTATTGCCCTGACTCACATCTTCCTGGCCCGGCTTCTCCTGCTGGCAGGGTGCTGGAGCCCCTCCCTTCCCAGTCCTGGGCAATGGGACCCATGACACAGCCTGGCACCACCTTTACCATCCATCATCTGAGGAGCAAATTTGCCCCGTGCTGTTGCTTGTAGCCAACCCAGCAGCTCTCATCCTCTGCAGGACCTCTGGGCAAACCCGGAGGTGTTTGTACCCAACTGAGTAGTGGCCATGGGTTAAATTTGATTGCAACGATTGGGAAGGTCACAAAAAATAGGCTGGGTGAAAGCTAGCATCATCCTGTATTCAAGGAAGGCAAAGCCCAGGGATGCAGGCTGTCTCCTCGCCCTTGTATGCAGTCTGTAGTTCACCATTCCATCCCCTGTACCAAGAACACAACATGCAATACCCCAGGTTTGGGTGGGGAAAGGGTTAATGGGAGTCCTCATCCCATTTGGAGCCAGACCTGGGTGATGGGGAGGAACTGGGGACTCATGAAGAGGGGCTGGAAACTTGCAGCATCTGAGGCAGTGGGATGTGGGGACACGGTCCTTGGCCGGTCCTTCTGCCCTCTGGCAAGGGGCGTGTTGCTCTGGAACTGAGACTCTGATTTCTTGCAACAATGGGGAATGGGAGAAAGGGCTTGCAAGTGAGGGGAGGCACTTGCCCCAACTGGGGAAGATCATTTGACTTGGAGGCAGCATCCTTGTTGATCCTGGTGGCCTGTCAGCTGATAGTGGTCCATTAGCTCATACCTGGCTGTGGCACACAACGCTGAGGTCTGTTAGGCTGGGCTAATGAGGTCCAGGACCCAAGAGAGGCTTTAAGGACCGGGCATCCCTGAGCATCCCCCACCACCACGCACCCTTCCACGCGCAGCGGTCTCAGGTGGGAGACTCCTGGGTGACCCCTCACTGCCAGGTGAGCCCTTGTTTGTGCAGTTGCCCGGCGGATGAGATGTATTTATAGCTGTTGTTAAATCATAGCCTTGCAGCTGAGGGACTGGGCTGCTTCCAAGGACTGCTCACGCCGATCTGGCGGGGGATGGAGGCAGGTTACATATTTACACATTAGTTTAAAATGTGGATTCTTTCCCTCGGGGGCCCAGAATGGCTCATAGGCAGCTGCTCCAGCCATCAGCTCAGCTCGTATTTATTTGTGTTTTTCAAACATTTAGTCAGTATTTACACAATAGACGCAATATTAGTAATATCTGCAATAATTTATATGATACCAAATGGGATTTCTCGCGGCCAATGGGCTGCCTGGGGACTTGGCCCTTACTCCCCGTTAAAAGCTCGAAAAAGTACAAATTAACAAGCCGTAAAATAACGTCTTCATAAAAGAACAGGGGAAAAAAGGCCAGATCCTGGGAGGTGAAGAGTGATCGTGACAGCCCCGAGGGCTGCTGGGGATGGAGAGCGCTCAACACCTGTGACAACCAGGGCTCAGCTGTCCTGCGAGCAGGACGAAGGATCCTACGTGGAGCTCCTGGCATGGACATTGTCATTCCTTTGTGTCACGGTGGGAGCTGCAGTGAACCGTGTCCGGGTGCTGGTGGCAGCAGGGGAATCCCTGTGTCCTCCAGGCAGTGGCCAGGGACCACGTGCCACCCAGCGTGGAAATACCTTGGCTTCCCCATCTCCCCCTTCTGCAGGTGCTCGTGGTTGGAGGACGCAGCGTAGCTTTGGGTCAGGGATGGAGCAGGGGGCAGGTGCCAGCAGCAAGGCCCAGGAGGGAAACCAGTGCACATCCATCATCTCCACAGTTGGACCCAGCTTCCACCCTGCTGCTCTGGGCATGGTGCTGCTGCAGCGACCAACCAAGTGACCACCGCACCCTGGGGACACATTTCCCGGCAAGACAGACTGCAATGAGAATGTATGGGGAACACCTTAATGTAGGCTGATCTTTCCCCAGCTTCCTCCTGAAAAGCAAGAAATGGAAGCACTGCATAGAGGGGGCTGTGGTTTGGGCTTGGCTGCTGTTTATTCCTGAAGTTTTGGGTCATCCATGAGCAAAAACTATTTTGCCAAACCCCAATGTTGTGCATCAACACCAGACCCTCTTTTTATTTCCTGGGCATGTTTACCCTTGGAAAATGTGGTTTCCCAGCCTGTATCTTCCCCAGCATGTGCTTCTCTCCGCCAGGTGCCCCTTCACCGAGCGCCCTGCCCTGCACCTCCAGCGTGGCTCCGTGCTCCAAGGGGCTCTCTGCACGCAGGTCTTGAAGGCTCTGTATCTTCATGCAAAGTTGCAAGGCCCTGAATCTCTCTTCCTTTAGCGGATCCCCTGCAAAGTCTCCAACCTGTGCTAGAGGCAGATCAGGGTGGGAATACTGGGAAATATGGGCCATCCCCTGCTGTCCTGCCACACCATCCTCAGAGGCTGCCCTCAGCACCTTGCACCCCACAGCAAGAGACATTAGACCAGAGGTTACTTTCCTCTGCTGAAATTCTCCTGGCAAAGGCTTCATTTCCCCCCTGAGGCAGTCTCAGCACCCTGGGGACAGCTCGGTCCCACTCGCTGCAGCCCCGGCAGTGATGGCACACGACTGCTCACAGTCTGCCAGGGGCTCTGGGAGGGTTAGAGAAATCAACCGTTGGCACCCACCCTGCTTTCTTTTCCCTTTGCACCTCCCCTCCCACCCTCTCCCGACACCAGGGAATGTTGCCATTTCATCTGTCATCGACAGCCATCCTGGCCATCACAGCCCACTCTTCGGACATTGCCCCTGGTCCAAGGGGTTGTCCTCCTCCTCCTCCATCTCCCACTCCTGCCTTTTGGCCAGGGGTACGAGCCGCTCGGCCGTGGCAGTGGCACAGGCCAGAGTGACGGTGGCCAGAGGCGATGGTGTGTGGAGGTGGTGGCAAATGCTTGAGGATGCAGGGTGGGGTCTTGCAGGATAACGTAACTGCAGGGCACATGGTCCAGGGGGGGCCGGGAGCGTGAGGAGGCGTGTGTTGTATTTCAAGCAGCTCCACACTGTCTCTGCCTCTGCAGCCACTTGCCATATTCAAACCAGATGCAATATCCGCTTGTCAGCAGTGTAGCGTGCATGGGGGGATTTCATTCATATGTTTTGGACCTATCCCAAGCCAAACAAATGATGGAAAGGCGCAATTAACCCAATCTCAAATCTAATCCGCTCTGAGTGCCTCTCTGTCCTGGGCTCTGCCGGTCCACGTGGTGGTGACTTGCCTCCAGATATGTGTGAGGAGATGTCGGACACTTGGGCAATAAAGCAAATGACAGGAGTTGGAAATTGGGAACGGGTGGTGGTGCTGCTTCTGGGGTATGCTGAGCCCAAAGTGAAGTGACATGCTCGGGTGGCAGGAGCCTTGCAGCAGCATGTGGCTGGGGAATGTATGACATGAGGCTGAGATCATGAGTGGGAAGGGACCAGGTCACACATACAACCATCTCCAAGACCATGGTGATGGCTGCGGGACAGCAGAGTAGGGACAGAGGTGATCTACAGAGAGCAGGAGGTCTGATGTCTTTGGTGAGCTATGGCAGGTCCAAGGTGATCACAAGAGCCTGTGGTTGGTCTCATGTGGACTCCCCAGCCCTGTTCACCAGGTATGTTGCGACGGCCAAAGCGGATGAGAAATGTATCTGTTTCCACCAATGGCTCTGCTTAGTTCAGAGCTGACTCCACAGAGCCATCAGATGAGCCCTCTGAACCCTCTCTGGCTTCAACACACCAGTTCCCCTTTTCATGTTCCTCTTGCTGTGAGCCGCTTGTGTCTCCCACCCCTGCCAGCACCCTGCAGGAGCACCCTTCCAAAAAGGGTGCTTTTGGCAGATCCGTAGGCTTTGCTTTCTCTTCAGCATGGTGTCCATCCTGCAGGAGAGAGGAAAGGCTCTTGCACACCTCTTCCATGGCCGTCCTGACAAGGGATGTCTTCTAAATGCAAACTCTCTTCCTAGTTTTCCAGCTTTCTATCTCTTTGTTTAGGATTATCTGAGAGGCCCTTGAGCTTTGAGTCCATCTGAGTCTCATGGGTTATCCTGGGGGATGCTCAGGGCCCTTTTGGGAGAGCATCACTGTGGAAATGTGTTGCATGAAGAAAATGGCTGTGGTGCTGCACAGGGAGCCCAGTGGAAACATCCCTGGGGGCACCACTGGCTTCCCTTCAAATTCACAGGTTCTTCATCTTGAGTGGACTCCAGGCCTTGGGGAAATGCTGTCTCCATTCAGGTCCCAGGGAAGGTGTCTGGATTTGGGATTTTCAGGTGGGGAGGCGGATTTGGCATTATGCTGGGTTGGGCTTGCCAGCTCAGAAATAGCTCAAATTTTGCAGTACAGAGCTTCCAAGCTGCTGTCAGAGCTCAGGGAACCTCCTGACCTTGTGCACAGCTTCTCTGTATGACAGGGACACTCCAGCTATGTCCTGGGTCATGGGAGGGACCTTTCTCATCCAGCCCTGCTCATGATAGAAAAGCACATCATGGTGGACATGACATAGGTGGGATACTAGGAAAGCACATCACTGAGAAATGGACCCAGGATGCTCACTGATCCATCACCCATCCTGACTCCATCCTCACCTACTGCTTGGCCAGGCTTGCACCTATCCCTCCCTCTCTGCCTACACCTGCAGATGGACAAATGTCCATCTTCTCCTGCAGGCAATCTTTAACGAGCTCCATCCCATGTGTCTGTGCTCTCCTGTCTCCCCTGCCCAGCACAGGGTGATCTTGCTCCGAGGTCCCACCTCTCCCACTGCCATTGCCCTGCTTGCTCTCTCTCAACTGCAAGGGTGGTCCTGCTCTGCAGCCCCAAGCTCTGCTCTCCTCTCTCAGCTTCTTGCAATGCTGACAGCTCCAAGGAAGAACAGGACAGTCCCTTCATCTCAGGGCAGGCTTGTTCCTGCCAGGGCCTCCCTGTCAGCAAGCTGTTTGGGCTGATTTTCTCTGTCTGGGTCTCTTTATAGCTCATTTCATTAAATCTGTCCAGATGCCTGGCAACCGAACAGGCATTGTGGCCCAATGATGGCAGCCAGCAAGGCCACATGGCCCTCTGCATGTCCTACGGCTATTTGCCTGGGATAAGGATTACGCTCCAGCACAGACGTTCTTTGCCTGAGCCGTCCCACACAGGCATGGCTCGGGCTGGTGCTGGGGACACATCTGACCCTTGTCACAAGCCACAGTTATGATATAGATACTGGTTTCTTCCTGGGAGCCGGCCAATCCAAATGCAGATGAGAAATGTGGGGGACTAACTCCAAGCCCCTCCAGCACCCTGCTCATGGAGCCTCACCCTGGGTAGAGGTTGGGCTCTGTGGGACCTCCAGTAGAACTGGGTGATGAGCGAAGCCCATGTAGCATCTCACATTGTCCCCTGACACTTAGAGCTGCTCTTCAGGACCCTCCACAAGTCCTGAACCCCCTGAAGTGAAGCCTCAATGTGCAGGAATGAACTTTCAGAAACACATTGCCCAAGCCTTCTCCTGGGTCTGATGTGCACAGCAATGACCAGTTCCAGGCCACCTCCCCAGGCTGAGTGTTGACTCTTATGCCAGAGTCATAGGGGTTTATCCAGACAAAGCTCACTGGTGTGGGTCATAACTGGTATTTCATCCAAACTGGATGAGTTTCTCTGATTCTCCCTCTGCTGAAGCTCTGGGCAAGGGGAGCAGGAGGGTCGATGTAGTTAGGAGTGGGATGTACAGACAGTAGATAGCCAGACAAACACTCCAGGGGAGAGGGAAGATGGAAAACAGCCCACACCCCCACATCTGGAAGTGGAAAGAGAAGCTGGTTGTTTTCAGAAAGAGATTGTTCTGATGTGAAAAGGCTCCTTGGCACAATGGTGTGAGCTCTCTTGATGTGGCTCCTCCCAGCAGCTCCATAACATACAAACAGAAACCTGTCTGTAAATGTGTGAAGTGGCTATTCCACCCTCAAAGGGAAAAAAAAAGTGCTATTGTGTCATTTGCAGCCATGCACATTTCGGGTAAAATCATGCTTGTCCCCATCGGTGTTGCCGTACTTGAAGATGCCTGACCACACCTGGGGACAAACACACACAAGCAGAGAGTGCTCAAGTCCTTCAACGCCAAAGGTGAGGAAATCACCAGCTCTCAATAACCAGAAATCCCAGAGCAGGAGTGTCTTTGTTGCTCCACGCACATCCCAGCAGACAAACCTGTGGATGCAGTGTCTAGCTAGCGCTGTGTTCCCTGTCTTCCCACCCACCTTCCTTCTCATCTTCTCACCTCATCTCTGCTGCGCTGTTCTTGGTTTCACAAGCTTACATGGAGAGTGCCAGATGAGTTGCATTCCAAGATATCGTTAAGGATCCCTCGTGAGCCTGCCTCCCTGCCACTTCCACTTCATGACACCAGGTCACAGCCCTGTGTCTGGTGCACACGGCCACATCTGCCTGGACCTGCAGCTCAGCCAGGGGACTGGGTATCACCCATCACTTCCTCCCTGGCTCCAAATCCAGGGAGCCACACAGACCCCAGTAGGGCCCTCCCGAGTGGACACCAGGTCACAGTCCCCCACAAAGACCAGGGGGTCTGCTGGGCGGGCAAGGGGAGCCACAGGGCACCTTTCCTCCACCACGCGGAGCAGAGCCCATGTGGGGAGGGTGCCCAAGGTAGCCAGGAGTCTGCAGAGAGGAAAGTGGCTCTACTATGCACTTGCAAAGTGTACATGGGTGAGAACCTGTCAGGTCACAAGTCTGGCTTTAAAAATTAGATGAAGGCAAGGCACACACTGTCCATGCTCCTTAGATGCCATCTGCAAGTGGCATGCTGCAAGGAAGTCTTTACAGAAGGGGATGAAGAGGAAGAATGTGGCCTTTCTTCACTAATCCCCTGACTCCAGCAGCTGGATCTTGAAGGAAACAGCATATCCTGCAAAATGTGTCCTGAGGGTTGGCCAGACCACAGCATCCTTGGAAACCTGGTCTCTGGATGTGCTGCTGGGATTTACCTGGCCCATCAAGACAAGGGCCTCTGGGCATGGCCATGGCCGTCGGGTCCCTTCATGCACATGGGGCAGTGGTTGACGTTGGAGCTTCCTCTTGTATTTGAGTTGATGGGAAGGTCCTGGATGGGATTTTCGCACTAGGAAAGGCATCGGGCACTGTGGGGCCTCCGTGCCAAGAGCAGTGCTGTGACACTTGCACATGTGTGAGGATAGGAAGGCTTCCTCCGTGGTGAGGCTTGGAGTCCTTTGCCAGTGCTGGACCTCAGAAATTTCCTTCTCCCAGTGCAGTCAGAGACCATCTCCACTGGAAACCACCTCGGCAGCTGGACAGGGACGTGGGGTGGTCGAACTCCATCTAGTGGCACATCTGGGCCTCGGCATGGCTGAACCATCTCCATCCCAGCCGCTCCACAGCCTGGATGCTTGAAGCAACCAGTCGGCCCAGTCCTTGGCCACATGAACTGAAACACCAGCAGATTGCTCCCTGCTCCTTGTCCCTGTCCCCAGGCTGTCTTGCTGTGTGCTGAGCAGTTTTGGAAGAGTGTTTTGTAGCAGCGATCTGTTTATGAGTAAGGTAAACAGCTGATGCAGCGGGGTATCTGCAGTGACGGCTTTGCTTCATCATCCAGTGGGGACAGCCAATGAGAAAGCAAGTTGGGATTTGGCTGTTTCAATGGGACAGTCCAGCTGGCAACTTGTGCACATTTGTCCCTTCCAGGGGTTACAGATGTGTGCTGGACACTGTGGGAATGGGATTTTATAACAGTAATTAGTTTATTCCTGAGGTAAGCAGTATAAATAGGAGAAAAATTTGTTTCCTGTTCCAATGCAAATAACCAACTGGCAGCCAGTTGGATAAGGGCCATCGAATATCAAAAGCTGAACAGGGGACTGTGTCAGCTCTATATCCCCTTCTGGATTATTTGCATGCTGGTTGGTAGAGGAATGTTTCTCTTTAGGTTACTAAATTTACTAGCTTACTGTATTTTTTTAGCTTGGGGCTGGTTATTTGAGTGGCCACTGGCCAACTGGCTGCCTACTGTTTATTTGAATGGCTGGTGGCCAGCATTTGTCACTGGTCCTCTGAGCATCCCAAACCCAATCGATGTTATTGACCCAGGATAACGGGCTGGGCTGACCCCATGTTAGAGGCAGAGCTCTGCCTCACATCCTGACAGGTTTCTCCTCCACCAACCATGAGCCTCTTGCTGCTTTGGCTCTTGGAACAACCGTGTGTTTTCTTTCTGCCTTTCTTGCTAGCTTTTAGTTTTCCCTACAATGTCATAAGCCACAGCTAGAAAGAGCTCCTGCTCCATGGGACAGCTGTTCTCTGCTGGGTGATGCTTTCTTACAATGCCTTGGCCTGTCTCTGTGGTGGGGATGTGACGTCCTCCTGCTCCAATAAACGTTGCGTCTTTGTTTGCCCCAGCCTTCCTTCGTGTCCAGTCCCAGACTTGTATGGGATCCCCAGCTGCTGCACACTGTGGTTTGAGCAGAGCCGGACCCTGCTTGGCTTTGGGTGCTGTCTCTCTCACCATGATGTCCAGCCAGGACAAAGCTTCACTCGTCTTGTGGAGGAGAAGCAGCTGGTTGTTGTCCCATTGACATCCAACCAAACCAGAGGTCCCTTGTCTGGCCATTGATGTTGGGTGAGTAGAAGCAAAGAAAGCAAAGAAAGGCTTTATTTTCCTTCCTATGCTAGAACCACATGGCCAGTTTTCTGGACTTCTTGGCCATCTTGCAAACCCCTGGATTATCCTCCTCCCACTGGTGCCTTCACATGAGAGGACGCAGCAAGATTTTGGGGAGCTTTAGCAATGACTTGTTTCCTCAGGCCCCTGGCATCTACCTCCCTCTCTCCCTACACAGCACGTCCTTGTCTGCTGTCCTGCTCTCACCAACTATCTTTACAGCTTTCTTTATCAGCTTTGCAAGGATAAGCAACTTTTCGCAGTGGGGCAAAACACCAGCCAACCTTCATGTTCCTTCCTGCCATAGTCCCAGTTTTGTGTGTTTGGGGTCTCACTCGTCTCCATCCCTATATGTCCCTGCTAAGTGCATCCAGCTGGAACTCATAGGTCATGTCCTTCCTGTGGCTATTGACAAAGGCATTTCATGGGAGTTTTCCCCCAGCCTGTGGCCAGGTCCATAAATTCCTCTTGTTTGCCTGGAGAAACTGCACCCTTGACAGGCAGGTCACTCCCTATTTCCCACAATGGAAGACTCAGCGTTGAGCCCTTCACAACTCTGCCAGCTCTCATAGCTGAGGCTGGAATTGTCCCCCAGGCTGGCGTTTGGGGGTTGTTTTGCTAGATAAAGTGGGAAATTTGGTAAAAATGATTTCTCAAAATAAGGCCAGAAGGAATGCATTGCATGACCCAGGTCAGGAACAGGCTTGGTGCCTGTGGGTGTGGAAAGTTTCGTGGAGGAAGTCTGGTGTTGGGAAGTTCTTCTTCATCATCCTCTTGAATGTTTCCCATGCGTGGCTAAGAGCCATCTTGTCCATTTTTCTTGCCTTGGAGATGGATATGGTGTGTGAGACGTGACCTCAGCCCCTAGTCTGGCCAGCGCTTCCTTGGGACCTGGCAGGGGACAGGGTCACTGTGGTTCAACACGAGTGGTTCTCCACAGCCCAGAGCAACTGAGGGTGGTGCAGGGCACTGCGCAGACACCAACAGTCCTTATTTACCAGGATAAGCTCCCTGAGATCTTGGGAGGGATTAACACCAATCCCTTTGACTTGCATGGGGACCTTCATAAAATGTTCTTCACAAAGCTGTGGAAAAGCTGTGTGTTCCTAAATGTGGCCTCCCTTTTCCTGCCTTGCATGTGCATTGTGAGAGGCAGATGCTCCCATGATGAATGATGGCACCAAAGATGCACAAGATGATCCCTGTGTCCCCAGGGTCCCTGCAGACACAGCAGGGAATCACTCCAGTGACACCAGTTTCCAAAACCCAAGTTCGTGAGGGTGTTTGGGTGTGTTGCAACATCTAAGCCCCCTTGCAAGTTTGAGTCCACATCTCCAGCTGCTCTGGAGTGAAATGAAGAGATGCCTTCATGCTAAAATACTTTGGGAGAGGCTGTTTGAGTCAGTCTTAGTGAAGCCTTTCCTTGCAGCGATGGTAAATCCTGGTATTGCAGAGTTGCACTGTGAAGATGGAGGACCCGTAGGCTCCAGCGCCACTCATGGCTCTGGTCAGCAAGGCTGGAGATCCTTGTCAGCACAGCCCATAGCAGAGCACTTTATTATTTTCCTTGCTCCCTTGTTTCTACACACACTGCGGTACTGGCTGGATCCACATGGACTCCTGTTCCAGCATCTACCAGCAGATGCTGGTGAGTCGATAGGGCTCTGGCTGCCAAGGAGGGGAGGAGAGGAGAGACCCTGTGCCCATCCCTTCCCTTCCATCACCATGCAGCTCCCATGGCAGATGAGTCCCCTGCCCTCCCAGCCCTCTCCTAGGACATGGGCTGGCACCACTCCCTTTTTTCTGAGCTCGGCCTGGCTGGATGCTGCTGGAGAGTCTTCCAGGGACTGAGAGGAGAATTTGTACCAGCCCATCGAGAATAGGAGGTGGAAACCCAGACATGAGGTGCCTGCAGAGGCTGAGACCATCTCTGCCATTGTGGGCTGAGCTGCAAGTATATAGAGAGCCCCAGGTCCACCCTGACCTTCCCAGGACCCCAAGGCTCCATGCCAGGTCAGAGGGAGGATGGCTTGGCCATGCTCACACCTCATGGAGGACCCGCTCTGAGGCGCCAGGGGATTGTCATGGTTCCTGGGCCAATGCAGGACTGTCTCTGGTGGGGATGAGCTTTGGAGTCCCTTGTCCCCAGCGTCAGAGGTGGTCTGGGCTCGGCACAGGCTGGCGGCTCCTCTTTGTGCCCAGCCGCTGCTGTTGGCTTGAGCTCAATGAAATGCCTCCTCGCTGTCCTCCCATTGAAGAGAACCCCCTGCCGAGCTGCCTGGTGAATGAGGAGCTGCCATCCCCAGCCTGGCGGCTGCAGGAGACAAGATTTCATCTCCTCGCCCTTAATTCCTCCGGCCACTCTGCCAAATCCAGCCTCCACCCTGCCTGCTGCTGGCTGCCTCTCTGGTGCATTCACAGCCCGCCATGCAAACCCGCTTGGGATTGTTTTGAATTTAAAATCCTATTAGTCTTAAATTAATTGCCTTTTCTTGTGGAGCAGCGGGTTGGAACTGGCGGGCCTGGCTTGTAATTATTAACTGGGAAAAGTCTTGTGTGGAGAAAAGCTGCTTCTCTCCCGCTGGGTTGTGCTCTATAGGCACAGGCCTTCTGTCCTGCTTTCTTCTTTGGCTTTTATTAACCAGCTCATCTCCTTTCGCTGATCAGCCTTTTATCTGGGATGGGATAGGGAAGCTTTGAACCTTGGAATTAAATTCTCCTCAGAGCTGTGACAAAGGGGCAAGTTTTGGTTCATTTCACTCTCGGGGACAGTGGAAAAGCTCTAATGGGAACCCAAATATGTTGGCAGGGATGTCAAGGGGTTAATGCAGGGCGGAAGGACTGCAGCACCTGGGGAGATGATCCGTGTTCATGCTGGCTGTGCTGAGCCTCTGTGTAACGCCAGGACCCAGCATCCCTGCTTGCTTCATGCAGGAGAGCTTCCCCCGGCACCAGCATCCTCTCCCTTGTTCTGCCGTAAGGATTCTCGGATCAGGCACAAGAAGGAGCCCCGGGCTGTTCCTGCAAACAGCTCAGACAGCAAGCAACACTTTTTTTTAAGATGAAATTGGATTTTAGGAAATTTCTGACATGAAGACCCAATGTTGGTGCACCTGTGGGATCAAGATAAAGAGGGTTTGCAGGCCTGGGTCAAGGCCACGTGAAGTTGTGGGTCTCCAGACCTGCGGTGCTGTGCTGGTGTGGTGGTGGCTGTCCCCACGGAAGTGGCCAGGGCGACCAGGGCACTCCTGTTGTGTCTCTGCTTGTGGTCTCATCCGTACGAGGGGCAGGAGCTAGTCCCAAAGCACCCAAGGGTGCCAGGGGCTGTGCTGGCTCCAGGGGGGTGCCGGGTACAGAACAGCCTGTGCCAGGGGAGGACACAGACACCTCCCACTCAGGGCAGGAGTGGTGCTGGTCACATTAACAAACTGCTTTGGCTTTTTTCCCTTTCGGGTGGAGTTGAGGGCTGGCTGTGCCAGGTCCCATCCGGGCGGTGCTGCGTGGGACCAGCTCCTGCCAGTGGCCGGTGGCCGGTGCTGCTCCTGCTGTGGATGTGGGTCCTTGTGCTGGAGACATCTCAGCTTGCTCCTTCCCCTGCCCAGCCAGACTGATGGGATTTTGCCATTTCCCAAGGATGCTGGGGGTACCTTAGGGAACATCCTCATACTTCAAGCCCAAGTGACCAGCTGGAGCAGCATCAATCAGTAGAGATCAGAGCAGCCCCACTTGCCTCCATGTCCATCCCCGGGCAGACAGCGCGGTGGGGCATAGCAGTCCAGCAGGCAGGGCAGAAGCCCTCTGCACTTTTCCAGGACTTTTTGATTCCCAGTGACAAATCTCTCTTCAAGTCTGTGCATGACTGAAATTCATCTTGGCTTGTGGGAGCTCAGCAAGCCCAGCCAGGGAGGAAGGGAGGGGAGGGCCGAGCAGCGGGCAGCAGCTCAGCCTGCCTGCTGGATTAGGCTCTCGGGACAGCGGCTCACGGGCAGGGTGAAACAGGAACTCCAGCTTCACAGACAAAGTTATTTTGGTAGCTGTATGCAAAACCCCCATTGGAAAATGTGACACGCTTCTTATCCCCTTGAATTTGCTCACAAAACACTAATCAAGGCATGTAATGAAGACAGGAGCATCCACTAATAAAGAATCATTATGGGGATGGATTAGTGAGCTTATCGGAAACAGGTGGAAGTGAGCTGGGAGTCTGCTCCAGGCGGCATGTGCAGCCGGGGCTGTCCCAGCCCTGGGGGACAGCGCCGGGAGCCGCTGGGGGATGGACGCCTCACCCTCTCATGGGACGCATGGGGTGGGAGGGCCTGTGCATTCAGGGAGACCCCCTGCCCCAGGGTTCATTTTGGGACTGAGCTCCACATCCCTCCCCAAGCTGCTCCGCTGCCTGGGATGTTGCCACTGTGTTGGGTCCCTGCGGGAAGCCACATCTGTCCAGTGCAGTGGGTAGGAGCTGGTGGGGACCATGAGACTCATCCAGCCCCTTGGGAAAGATGGAGGTGGGGAACGGCTGGAGCACAGGAAATATTCACTCTTTGGAGGAATCATAACTTCTCAGGCTGGGGCAGCTGATGTCTGTCATGCCCTGGTTCGCCCCTGACACCTGCCTGGCTTCTGCCCGCTCTTAGCACAGAGGTGACTCATGACCCCTGCAGCCCCTCTGGGCAGGATTTCAGCTGTAAGATGCTCAGCCTGGTTATTTGAAGGTGTGTTGCACCTGTTTCTGAGCAACCTGGCTAAGGTCAGTGATGAATAAAGGAAGCTGGGCTCTCCCTGGACTTGTGACCTTTATTCAGGAGATAGTCCAGTGTCACCCTGCACTGCGACCTTTGTGGCTGGGGGTCACCTGCCCTCCTGTGAAATGGGGATGCGGCAGCCCTGCTTCCAGCCACAGACCTGGTGGGACACCCTCCCACACACTCTGCCACTGGCTCCCATCGTGTTCATGCAGGGAACTCACTGCCCACCTCCAGTTCTTTGCCAGCTAGGGACCCCCATGCTCACTCTGATCATCTCCTCCTTTGAGCTCTGGGGTCCCAGCCCACCCACACAACTCTTCCCCTACCCCCAGTTATCTGCCCAGGTTGACTCAGTCCCCCACCCCAGTACCTGCCATCCTTCCACATGCTCTTTCCTTACCAATTTGGCTTTGTGGTCCCATCTCCTGCCCCATGGATGGCTACACCTGGGCTGGAGGTCAAGCAAGCCTTCAGGAAAAGGGCGAGGAGGTCTCATACAGCACTTTTCCCATCTCCTCCACAGGCAGGCAAAAGTGCCTCTGCTCCCACAAGCATCCTCCCCGTCCTGCTGCTCACACTGTCCTTCAGCCAAGACTGGTGGAGCTTCTTAAAGTGTTGCCTGGGTTGCAGGGGACCTGGGGGGCCTGGGGCTGTGGTCCCTGGTGGGTGTCTGGGGAGGGAAGCGAAGCAGCAGGTGTTTTTTCTCGCTCAGGGCATGATGCCCCGTGAAGAGCGGAGGAAGGTGTGAGCCAGCAGCTTGGCCTCATGGAAACGGAAACCGGAGAGGGGAGATTTATCCATGGGCATTATGTGTGGTCTCTACAGAAAGCTGGTAATGCAGAGAGGTCATGCGTTTAGCAGGAGGGATGTTTGGCTGATGGCTGGGGAATATTTGGTGTGCTCTGGTTTTTGCGTACCTGTTACCACGGCAGAGGAGCTGGGTCTGGGCAGCCCCCCTGCAGCCCTGGTGCTGGATCCCAGGAGAGCATCACTTACTCCCACGTGGGCCACCCAGTGCCCTGAGACTGGGAATGTCCTGGCTTCATCTGGAACACCTGGGAAATAGCATTTGAATGGACAGAGAGTCCATACCGGCATGCAGAAGGACAGGACTCTGCACCCCGTGGTGCGGCCAGACCCTGCCTGGCTTTCCCAGGTGAGAGGAGGATTTGTTGTCGTTGCTGAGCCCCTGCTCTGGTGTCTGGGCTGCAGCTGGATGGGGACACCTGGGCAGGTACTTAGTCCTCAAGTGCCAGAAGAGTCAAGAACTTCACAAGTTTTTACTTGTCACCTTTTGGTCTCAGGTTGGTCCCTAAAAGTCTAATCCTCACCCTCCAGCTCCTCTGTGTTTCAGTAAATGGAGAAGGATGAGGTGTGACAGGTCTCACCCAGGTGTTGGTGTCAGGGCAATGCAACGTGTGGGCAGCCTGGAGACCCCTGCACCAGGAAAACAGCTAAGGGAACCCCAAGGCAAGGGGACGGCAACAGTGCCGGTGGGTTCTTTTATGCCAAGTGCTCCTCTTTTTTTGGTAAGCACTCTCCTCCAGCAAGCAATGCCCAACATCCACCCTACAAGGACATGCCGAAGCTCACCCAAGCCTTGGAGGGCCGGGACAGGAGTGCAAAGGGTGAAGATATTATTTGGATTACATTTATTTCCATGTCTCCGAAAGAAAAGCAAAATCTTTTGTTTTGGCGGATGTTTACGCCTGCCGGGAAAGCCGTGGCTGGTTGGCAGAACGTTCCCGGGAACCGATTTCACGGCAGATCTCATGGCAGTGGCTATCTCCCAGCTCGGCCTCTCCAGCTACGCGTTCCCACCGGCCGTGCCGTGGCCGGGATGTTCAAAGGAGCCTCTACTCCCACTGCATTCCTGCGCCTGCACTCATCTGCGAATCAGGCTGGTCAGGAGGCACCGGCAGGAAAGGAGGAAATGCCTGCAGTTTTCTTGCTCCAGACCATCTGCACATCTTCAGCCCAACACGCTCTGAAATGTTTTCCCTGCATGAGAGAGGTGGTCTCCGCTCAGCCTGGCTCGCAGCATCCTCCAGTTTTCTTCGCTGGGGGAACTGGGCTTTGCAGAGGGAACGGATCCTCTCCACCAGTATGGCTATTTCACAAAGTATTTCCAAGACCTTTGGTTTCTTGGAGCTGCAGAGCAGAGCTTGACCACCATCCCCGGGTGCCTGGGCTCATCTCCGTGCATTTCTCCATGCACCTCTGCAGAGATGTCTGACAGGGACTCTTGATGGCGTTCCTGCCTGACTTTCATACTCCCAGTTTCCAAGCTCCTCCTTGTAAAATTTGCAAGGATAAAATTTCCCAGGCAGAGAAGACCAGGGGAGGGTCAGGAGAAGAGCAGCAGCCCCTGTGATTTACTGACTTGCTTTCACCTCTCCTGGTGGATTTCCCTTCTCCCTTTGGCTTGTTGTTTCTCCCTTCTCCTGTCTGCTCGTGGTTTGTGGTCTCCCCCCCTACCATCCCGTGTAACCTGAGTAGATTAAGTGTTTATCTGTGATTACCCGACATGTTTTGGCTGCCTCCTTGGTTTCTGAGGTTATTTGTGGAGCCTTAGCCCTGGCCAGCCCCAGGTAATTTGGGGTCCCCCCGGCATGACACCCTGGCATAGCACAAATGGGTTTCCGTGCCTCATGTTGCCCTGTCCCAAGCACCTGTGGGAAGGAAGAAGTGTCCTGCAGTTACCCAGGCTGGTGGGGAAGAGCCCAGATTCCCCCTGTATTGCAAAGCATCCCTTGTTGCACCTCTCAGGCTCTTCCTCCCTGCAAAACCTTCTCCTTCAGCCTGCTCTGCCCTGTTCTGCTCAGCCTCTCTCCTCCGAAAGACCCTTTCTGTTCAGCCCCAAAACGGACCATTGTCCTCCTCCCACCCTCCAGCCCTTGATCTCCCAGCCAGCGAGGTTGGCCAGCCCACCCCGGCGGGCAGCTGCCTGACGGCTCTCAGCTGTGGGCTGCCCAGCTGTCGGTCCCTGCTGCTGGCTCACTGCTGCCCGCACCCTGCCCGCACCGCTGACAGCCCAGGACCCTGCCTGCACCCTGCCTGCACCCTGCCCGCACCGCTGACAGCCCAGGACCCTGCCTGCACCCTGTCTGCACCGCTGACAGCCCAGGACCCTGCCTGCACCCTGCCTGCACCCTGCCCGCACCGCTGACAGCCCAGGACCCTGCCTGCACCCTGCCTGCACCCTGCCCGCACTGCTGACAGCCCAGGACCCTGCCTGCACCCTGCCTGCACCCTGCCCGCACCGCTGACAGCCCAGGACCCTGCCTGCACCCTGCCTGCACCCTGCCCGCACCGCTGACAGCCCAGGACCCTGCCTGCACCCTGCCTGCACCCTGCCCGCACCGCTGACAGCCCAGGACCCTGCCTGCACCCTGTCTGCACCGCTGACAGCCCAGGACCCTGCCCGCACCCTGCCTGCACCCTGTCTGCACTGCTGACAGCCCAGGACCCTGCCTGCACCCTGCCTGCACCCTGCCCGCACTGCTGACAGCCCAGGACCCTGCCTGCACCCTGCCTGCACCCTGTCTGCACTGCTGACAGCCCAGGACCCTGCCTGCACCCTGCCTGCACCCTGTCTGCACTGCTGACAGCCCAGGACCCTGCCTGCACCCTGCCTGCACCCTGTCTGCACCACTGACAGCCCAGGACCCTGCCTGCACCCTGCCTGCACCCTGCCTGCACTGCTGACAGCCCAGGACCCTGCCTGCACCCTGCCTGCACCACCGACAGCCCGGGACACTGCCTACAGTCACCTGGCTCCACGGGCCAGAGCTGTGGCTCTTGCTGCTGCTCCAGCCCTGAGGTGCCGTGGCCAGAGAGCGATGGAACGGGGCTAAAGCTCTCGGTCTAAGGGATTCTGTAGTCTCCTGAGTCCTCCAGATCCTTCAGGGCTGTAATGCTCGTAATCCAGGGGAAACCTCTTACTAGTAGAGGCTGTGGAGCATGTCTGAGAGGTGTTTCTTTGTAAAGTAAACTCAGTGAATTCACAAGCACTGCAAGGAACCCCAATTTACTATCGAATGCACCTGTTTTCTCTGTGCTGCTGGCTGGGGAAAGCATCATGCAAGGTGCTGCTGAGGTCTCTGGGCTGACATTGGATCTATGTCCAGCTCCCCAGGAGACCCTATGAACTTATTTGAACTTATTAAAAACTACTGGCTCTGTCCAGCTGGGTAAAACTATGAAGAAAGGCTGGGAGAGTTGGGGTTGTTCAGCCTGGACTGGAGAGTGCTGGAGAGACTTTGTTGTGACCTTTCAATACTTCAAGGAGGTCTATAAGAAAGATGGGGACAGACTTTTTAGCAGGGTCTGCTGTGATAGGACAAAGGGTGATGGTTTTTAAATAAAAGAGAGGGGATTCAGAATAGATTTAAGGAAGGATTTTTTTTTACAATGAGCGTGGTGAGAGCCTGTCCCAGGTTGGCCAGAGAGGTGGTGGATGAACCATCCCTGGAGACATCCCAGGCCAGGCTGGACGGGGCTCTGAGCAACCTGAGCTGGTGAAGATGACCCTGTCATGGCAGGGGGGGCACTGGATGACTCGTGAAGGTCTCTTCAACCCAAACTCTTCTATGCTTCTGTGCCTCTATGCTTCTCTGCACCTTGCAGAGCTTCTCCACCTGGCTGTGCACACCTCTGTCTCCCAGGTCCTGTTGCCCTAGAGGACCCCTTTTGTTCTCATTAGACAGAAGATAGAAAAGGCTGTGCTGTCTACCTCAAGGTGTTTTTTTCCTATTGACACAAAAGGAGCTACAGCTCATTACTCTCTTGGACTTCTTGGACAACCTCAGCTCCTCAGAGGTGAAGCCAAGCTGAGACCTGTCAAGAAGTGCATGGGCCAGGTCTCCTGCTAAGAGGTCCCCATGATCTGAAAGATCAGCCAGTGAGCTCCTGCCCTTCTGCTCCTACTCTCCTGATAAACTTTTCCCCCAAGCATCTCACCCTTCAATATCCATTGCTCCAATTTATGTCCCATGTTGCATCTCTAGGGGAGGATTTATTTTCTTTGCAGCAGCCTTTTAGACGCTTGTGGACTTCCCACTTGGTGAGAAGTTCCATCCCATGGTTCCTGAGGGTGGAGGGCGGGATGGTCCCACCATTCTCTGAAACCATCCCATCCCTGCTCTCCAAAGGCATGGCTGAGCAATGCACTGACCAACACTCTGCCTGTTCAAAATCACAGGCCTTTTTTCTTTGGAAACATCCATTTTTTCTGTTTAGGAGGAAAAAATGAAGACATCCTGGATTGCTGGGAGGAGGGAACACAACTTCAGCAAGTTTGAGAGCGACACCAAATTGAAAGAAGTGGACAATACCCTGAAGGCCAAAGCTGCTGTTCAGGGGAACCTCTATATGCTCAAGAATCATGCTGGCAGGAAATTCATGAAGTTTGGGGCAAATGCCACCTGGGGTGGATTAACCTCATGCAGCAGGATGCTGGGAAGTACAAATCGGGATCCTGTCCACTGTTTTGGGCTTCTCTACAAAAGAGAGGTATCTGCAAACTGGAGTGGGTCCAGCTGAAGGACACAGAGGTGATCGGGGTGAACATGATATCTGAGCAGAGGTGGAAGGAACCAGGTTTGCTGGACATGGAGAAGATGATCTGATGGGGATCAAACTACCTGTGCCAGTACCTAAAGGCAACTGTACGGAAGATAAATCCAGCTCTGGTGCACAGAGGAAGGAGAGTGGCAATAGGAACATGATGCACCAAGAGAAATTCTGATGGGACATTAGGAAAAATCTATTCATCCTGGGGCAGTCAAGTGCTGAAACAAGGGCCCTGAAAGGCTGTGGCCAAAACCCCTCTTCATCCTTGGAGATTTTCAGCATTCAACTCTACAAGGCCCTGAGCAATCAGATTTAAATTCAAATTTAGCCCTGTGTTGAGCAGGGGGTTGGATGAGAGATCTCCAGAGGGCCCATCTGACCTACTTTTTTGTTCATTTCTAGAATTCATTGTGTAGAACTATTGGCAAATTGCTTCTTCTGAGGTACCTTCACTTGTACACATTCTGCCTTGCAAATCACAAGCCATGCAGCTAGAGGAGCAACCTGCAGATTTGCCCAGAACATCTGTAATTACTCAATGCAATTCCAAGGTGTGCATTAAATGAAAGATAGCAGGAGAGGGAAAATGAGCTGGAGCTAAGGTATTAGACAGGAGTGCCCTGTAGCTTAATTCAGTTCCTGAGTTTGTCCTTTGTTCCCTGAGGGATTCCGGATAAGTTTCTAGGTAATAACACTTTTTACCCTACACTGACTGTAAGTGCATTTCCAGCACCTAGTAAAATGAGGGCTGGATATTTTTTTTGTGTAGTGGGGATTGGAAAAAGTACTGTGGGAACACCAGGAGACACAAATCTTCCTGGTCTCTCCAATATAGAGAGAGGTTTGCACCTATGCAGTGCTCTGCTTCACATGCGTGAGATTTCCCAGCAGCTGTGAACACACACAGGGGGACAGGGAGCAAAACTACATATCGTCTTTACATAAAATGGAGATCCTACAGGTCTTATAACCTTCCCATGACAAACGTAGCAATAATAAATCTGGCCCATTTCACTGCCTTTCAGCTGTTTCCATGCAGGAAAATCTGGACGTTTTTCCTCCAGACTATTCAAGTCATGACTGGCTTTTCAGGCACACTGGCCGTACCTCCACCTTTGCAGACATTGGTTTGTCATATGGGAAAGCCTGTCTGGCTGTCTCTCCCACACTTCAGCATTTCTACTATTCATCTTCAGTCTCCAGCCAAACCCACCCCTACACTGGCCAAGGTGCTGGGAGGAAGAGCGTGAGAAGCCCCTGCTCTCTCCTGGGTGGCAGGACAGATGTTGGGCTGTTCATCTTGGCCTTGGAGGAAATATGGACAAAACCCTTCAGAGGGATGATAGTGAAATCCCTTGAAATCTGCCATGTCTACTCCATTTCTCCAAAGTCTGCTTGCTCTTGCTCTCATGTAGCTGTACTAAGGGAAAAAGACTTGGTGGGGGGGGGTCTTCTCCACCCTTAAGTGCAAATGACCCATGTGTCATTCCCCATTATAACATCTGTACAATAAGACTTGCAGATGTTCCCAGATCCTACTAGAGCCACCCAACTTCTGGCACAGCCTCCTCCCCAGGGATGCAGGGACAAGGCCATGGGGTGCAGGACCACACAAAAGAGCAGAGGTGAAAGTGTTTCATAACAAACAGTCTGGGCTTGGATAAAGAAAGGGGTTTTCAGCCTGTGAAAGGGATGATTAATCACACCGTTCTGTATACTTGTCTCTTGCTCTCTTTCTATTAAAAATATCCTTCATACTTTCAGCCATCTACAGTCCAGGAGGTTCCTCCAGTGCATTGATGAGGACTTCCTGATGCAAATGGTGGATGAGCCAACTAGGAGTGGAGCACTGGACCTCATCCTCACTAACAAGCAGGGTTTGGTTGAAGCGGTGAAGGTTGAGGGCTGCCTTGGCTGCAGCGACCATGAGATGGTGGAGTTCAAACAGAATCGCAACCCTGGACTTCAGTAAGGCAAACTTTGGCCTTTTCAAGCAATTGCTAGGGGAAATCCCGTGGGAAAGGATATTTGAAGGTAAAGGGGCCCAAGATATTTGGTTAGCATTCAGGGACTGCTTCTTCCAAACTCAAGATCAGAGCATCCTGACATGTAGGAAGTCAAGGAAGGGAGCCAGGAGACCTGCGTGGTTAAACAGGGAACTGCTTGGTATGCTCAAGTGGAAGAGGAGAGTTTATAGATCATGGAAGGAGGGGCTGGCCACTTGGGAAGAATATAAGGCTGTTGTCAGAAGATGTAGGGAGGCAACTAGGAAAGCTAAGACCTCCTTGGAATTAAACCTTGCAAGAGGGGTCAAGGACAACAGAAAAAACTTCTTCAAATACATGGAAGATAAAACTAACACCAGAGGCAATGTAGGCCCACTGATGAACGAGGTGGGTGCCCTGGTGACAGAAGATACAGAGGAGGCAGAGTTACTGAATGCTTCTTTGTCTCTTTCTACTCTGCCGGGGGCTGTCCTGAGGAGCCCCGTACTGCTGAGGCCCAGAGGAAGGCAGGACAATGGAGGAGTTTGCCTGGGTTGATGAGGACTGGGTTAGGGAGCAGTTAGGCAATCTGGACATCCATAAATCTATGGGTCCAGATGGGATGCACCCGCAGGTGCTGAGGGAGCTGGCTGAAGTAATTGCTGGACCACTCTCCATCATCTTTGCCAAGTTTTGGGAAATGGGAGAGGTGCCTGAGGATTGGAGAAAAGCAAATGTCACTCCAGTCTTCAAAAAGGGTAAGAAGGAGGACCCGGGGAACTATAGACCAGTCAGCCTCACCTCCATCCCTGGGAAACTGGTGGAACAACTTCTCCAACTTCTCAAGGCATATCAGGGATTAGAGGGTCATTAGGGGCAGTCAACATGGCTTCACCAAGGGGAAGTCGTGCTTGACCAACCTAATTGACTTTTATGAGGACAAAACCAGGTGGCTAGATGATGGCAAAGCAGTGATGTGGTCTATCTTTATTTCAATAAAGCATTTGACACAGTCTCCCACAGCATCCTCACAGCTGAACTGAGGGAGTGCGGTCTGGATGAGCGGGGAGTGAGGTGACTGTGAACTGGCTGAAGGGAAGAAGCCAGAGAGTCGTGGTCAATGGGCAGAGTCCAGTTGAGGCCTGGACCTAGTGCAGTGCCTCAGGGGTCAGCGCTGGGACTGGTATTATTCAATATATTAATCAGTGATTTGGACGAGGGAATAGAGTGACTGTCAGCAAGTTTGCTGATGACACCAAGCTGGGAGGAGTGGTGACACTGGAAGCTGTGCTGCCATCAGAGACCTGGACAGGCTGGAGAGTTGGGCAGGGAAAAATTTAATGAAATATAAAAAGGGCAAGTGTAGAGTCTTGAATCTGGGCAGGAACAACCCCAGGTTCCAGTGTAAGTTGGGGAATGACCTATTAGAGAGCAGCGTAGGGGAAAGGGACCTGGGGGTCCTGGGGACAGCAAGGTGACCATGAGCCAGCACTGGGCTCTTGTGGCCAGGAAGCCAATGGTACCTGGGGTGGGTTAGAAGGGGGTGGTCAGTAGGTCAGAGAGGTTCTCCTGCCCCTCTGCTCTGCCCTGGGGAGACCACATCTGGAATATTGTGTCCAGCTGTGGCCCCTCAGTTCCAGCAGGACAGGGAACTGCTGGAGAGAGTCCAGCGCAGCCACCAAGATGCTGAAGGGAGTGGAGCATCTCCCCTGTGAGGAAAGGCTGAGGGAGCTGGGGCTCTGGAGCTGGACAAGAGGAGACTGAGGGGGGACTCATTCCTGGGGATCAAGATGGAAAGGGGGAGTGTCAGGAGGATGGAGCCAGGCTCTTCTGGTGACAACCAGTGACAGGACAAGGGGCAATGGGAGCAAACTGGATCACAGGAGGATCCACTTAAATATGAGAAGAAACTTGTTGGGGGTGAGGGTGGCAGAGCCTGGCCCAGGCTGCCCAGGGAGGTTGTGGAGTCTCCTTCTCTGCAGACATTCCAACCCGCCTGGACACCTTCCTGTGTAACCTCATCTGGGTGTTCCTGCTCCATGGGGGGATTGCACTGGATGAGCTTGCCAGGGCCCTTCAACCCCTGACATTCTGGGATTCTGTGATTTCGTAATGGGCTCATGGGATGGGCGCAAACAGCATTGGTGGTAAAATCTCCAAGCAAAGACCAGACTGCTGTTCCTGCGTCATTTGGAGTGGCTCCCCCTGCCCCTGTGGGTTCCTGGCCTCTCAGAGCCAACCAGGAACTGGAGATGAATACAGAGCAGGTCTGTGGCTGTTCCCAGACACTGTGATGTCCCCTGTCCTTAACCAAATTAGAGCAGATGTCAGGATCTGAGCAGAGCATGGCTTCTCACCCGTGCAGGCTGAGCACCTCGCATACGTCCCAGGCTGTGGTGCCATCCCAGGCATCATTAAATGCTGCCAGACAAGGAACATGGGAAACAGGGAGGAGGAGGCTGGTTTGATACCATCTTCCCTTTGGTAAAGCTGCTGCATAAATCCCCTGTGGGCAGAACGCTGGTCAGGGTATGGGTGTTTGTGATTTAGAGGATGTTTTCTCAGGCTCTCGGGCTTGTGTTTGAGTGGATGGGCCTGGAGCAGCCCAGATCTGCATTCCAATCCATCCTCTGCTTTCAAACCCATCCTCTGCATGCAAACCCATCCTGACAGCCTCGTTCACAACCGCCTCCTCACCAGCTGTCTCTGCAGGGATCGCTAACACACCTATCACAACGTTTCTGTAACATATCCTGAAATCACAAGCCAGCAGAAAGACAGAAGTCTTGCGTGTTGTTGCCGTGTGTGGGTCTGGCTGGTTTGAAATCCATCTCTATTTGCCCAGGATGGTCTCTCCCGGGGGGTCAGAGATGGGTGCTCAGCTGTCTTGCATGGTAGGCAGCACACAGACATGTGCATGGAGATGTAGCACATACTCATATGCCCTTGACCTCCACCCCTTGTGCTGTGCACATATATGTAAGAGAAATTCTTCCCCAAAGCTTCTGGGGACTGGCAGTACCCATCCAGAGAGACTTATCCAGTTGGAAACGGATTTAACTTAAAAACATGGGGTGTTAACAGAGGCACTTCCAGAGCATCTTACATGAATGCATCAAAGTGGGAGGAAGAGGAGCTGGGTGAGCAGGAAAAACCTGGCAGTGGTTGGTGCCTGCAGCTCTACAGGGACGTGGGAACCACCACAGGAGTGGAAAAGGGTGGAGGAGGTTATGGGGACAGCAGGACAGCAGCAGCACCTTCCCCAGCGCCAAGGGGCTTCCTCCGCTGCTGTGCTGACCCGGCTGGGTCATGCTTCTGGACCTCAAGAGGATGTCGTGGTCTCCCAAGATGTACAGAGTTGCGAACACCAGCCATCAGGTCCCCAGAGTTGCAGAAACCAGAGGCTTGGGGTTGTCTCTTTGGGATTATGGTTTTCAAGCTCTGTCTTCTCACAAAGCCCAGAAAACTGTGATCCCAGGCTGCTGCAGGCCTCCTGATGCTGGTTTTGTAAGAGAAGCTACAGTATTTCAGGTATAAGAGGCACACAGGATAAATCGCCCCATGTTAAACTCAGCCCTGTGGTCTCTGTCAAACCCGTCTGGGGCTGTAAAAAGCAATCACACTGTATTGAAATCGTCTTAACTTGTTCCCAGTGAAAGGTGCTGGGCTAATTCAATTAAAGGCCTACTGCAGATGGATTTAGGAGCTGGGGTGGAGGATGAAAGAAAGCAGAGAAAGAGGGAGAGCTGCCTGCGGAGGCGGGGAGCGGTGCTCCCTGGGCTCTAAGTCCATCACCTAATTGCCCTCTGCTTTGAATCAAAGGGACAAAGGCTGGCCCTTGCCTCCTGCCCCCAGCATGGCCTTTTGCAGGGGAGAGGTTCGGGGGTGCCCCCTCTGTGTGTGCAAGGACAGAGCTGCTTAAGTCGCCTTTGGTCTGAAAGGATTTCCCCTAATCCTGACCTCTCCCGGCGCTGCTCAGACGCCGCTGCTGAGAGCCGGGCGTTAGTGCCGGCTTTAATCCCACCCCACCGCTCTCCCCTCCGTGGGGGCACTCGCCCCCTTTCAGCCTCTGTGTTTGGGATTGAAAGGCTTGCAAAAGCCTTTGGAGTTCAGTTCAAGAGCCACATTCCTCAGGACACAACCCGCTCCCCGGGAGCCGGATTGCAGCGGCGAGGATGGAGCTCTCCTGGAAACCCCGCTCATCTGCCGCGGCTCTGCCCGTCTTCCCCCAGCTGAGGGTGTAAAGCAGCATCGGGATTTGGACTTGCTGGTAATGGAGACGGATCCCCCCTCTTCTGCTTGGGATGCTCTGGATGAGCTGTTTCCAGCTCCTTCCATGGGGTTTTGTCCCAGGAGCAGCAGACTGAGCCCTGGCAGGATGGTGTGATCTGACTAAGGATGCTCTGCTGTCAGATTTGGGAGTCTCATGCTGTTGAGGCTGCTATTGCCAGACACAGCTTCTCCCATGCAGAAGCGTTTTCTCCCCTGCAAAGCCTGGCAAGGAACGTGCTTTGCTGAGGAGCAGGAAGCACAGATCAAAATGACACTCTCTCCATGGACTTTTCTGTTATTTTTCACCTGGTTAATTGCTGTCTGCTAATGTGGGAAGTCCTGGGCAGCATCTGCCATGAAAGGACAGGCTGGTTAGCCTGATGTGCTGTCAGGCAGCTACTGAGGCTGATCTGTGAATACCCAGAGGTGTCCCTAGGGAAATGTATCACTGCATATGTGATGACCATGAAGGCCAAAGAAATGCAGCATCAGGGCTGCAAGATGGTGGGAAATGGGTTAAAGAGGACATTTGCTCTATGGTTCCCTGGCAGGTCTTTCTGCCCATGGTGTCTCAGGCTGGAAAGATGAGAGGCAAGTTCATGGGAAAGCAGAGACCCTACTAGGGAGGTAACTACAGGGTTATGAAGTGCCATCTATGAGCTGAGCATGGAATGAAATAAGAGGACCTGCAAGTAAAACAGCGCTGAGGCCCTCATGGAAGTGACTGTTAGCAGAAAGGACACAGGGACAAGGCCATCCCATGCACACGGCTGCTCCACTCCATCCTCCCACGTTGGGTTGCTCTTCTGGTGAGGGCCAAGTTTGGACATATGTGCTGCAAGAAGCGATCTTCATGTGGATGCAACGGTGCCATTCGACTGCAACTGCTGATCCTCAGTGGGTGACAGAGCGCGGCTCTGTCAGCTCTGCTGCCATGACGTGGATAGCCATGGAGCGGGGAGGTGCTCTGAGGTCTGAGAGCTGTCTGAGCAGCAGCAGGACAGTCTGTGCATAGGGATCATGCCCCTCAAGTCCTGCAGTGATACCGGCGGGCCTTAAGGCACTTGCTCTTTCCAGAAAGCCAATATGAGTGGTGATGGGGGAGAAAACTGCTGTCTGCTCTGCAGTGCCAGACGGCAGCATCTTCTGCAAGGCATGGAGAGAAATTCAGCGTCTGGATTCGCATGACCTGAGCTGTTGGCTCACTGCAGTTCACTTTGTCCTGAGCAAGGGACAATATCCCACCATCAGCCCAGCCTTAGGGCTGGCATCCAAAGAGGCATCAGACCTACTGGGAGAGGAACAGGCTGCAACGTGAGGATTCCTCCTCATCTGAGACACTCCTTTGGGGGCAGGGATGGCACGGGGACATTTTGGGAGTGCTGCGAGCTCTGGGTGGTGCTGGGGAGCTGAGTCAACCCTAAATGAATCTGCAAAGGCAGTGTCAGATTGTGGTTGGATATAAGTTAGGGAGTCACATTCGGCACGTCTGGTGGCCGAGGGGCTCTTTGCTTCTTCTTGTCTGGGCTGTTGAAGGCTGCGGAGATCAGGTTTCCGAGGTGCTCTGGGCCATTCAATAAGGGTGACCCATGTGTGAAGCTGCAGGGTAGTTTTCCTGCTGCCAGCCGTGCTTCACCCAAAGACATGAGATCGGGCTCTGAAGAGATGGGGGCATTTTGGACTTGGGCCATACCAGCACATTCAGCTGCAGATGGTTACAGGAACAGATAACTGGTCCTGCAGAAATTCCAGGAAGTCTGATCACCCTGGAACATAGATCCTATTCACATCGTCTGTAACCTGAGAGCAGCTCTTCGGGGCCGGGATTAGCAAAAGTATTTGGCTTCACCTGCCCTACTCCCAGGGAGCTGGTGGGCCAGCGCTAAACCCCTGCTGATGGGGAAGAAGAGGAAGGGCTTTCTGCAGGCTAATGCTGGTCCTGGCATGGGAGAAACTCTCTTCTGCTCTGGTAATGGCCATGGAGAGGTGTGAGCAGGGGCTTTACCTGGATAACTCCCTGCCTGAAACAGTGAGAGGTACAAAACCTATGTATGATGGGTCACATATACAGACACCCAGACTTGTCTGCAGGGTCAGGCATCTGCATGGATGTGCTCTTGCCTTGCCATCCCAAAATATCACAGTCAGCAGAGGTGTGAGAGCAGGGGGCTGTGTGGTAGGACGGGGTAAGCTGGGCATATGAACACAAAGCACACGCTGCCTCTGGAGCCACTAGCAGGGGAAATGCTGAAATCTGCACCTGGAAAATACCCCTTTTCTTTGCTGGGTTTTATACTGCTCCCTGAGATGAGGCAGGGATCCGGCTGACTGCCCCAGCCCCTGCCCTGGGGATGGCACCTGGTCCCAGAGCAGATCCAAGGAGGAGACGGGGCTCCCTCCCCAAGGTCAGGGCATTAGGCGTCCCCAAAGTGATGCAGACTGGGCAGGGAGATGCTCTGTGCCCATCACTGGAAGAGGTGAGCACATCTGTGTAGGAAACCCCTGCCTGTCTCCGGGGTTTGCAGCATTGCTTCCCAGGAAGAAAGAGCTGAGAAATTGCCTGGTGCAGAGGAGTCAAGCTGGAAAGCTGCAAAATGGGCTGATAAAATAGACAGAAACAGTCACTGGGGCATATCACACTCATCAGGGTTCCAGCCAAGTCAGACGTTTTGTGGGCCCTGCTATCTAAATTTCTGTCCCAGAAGACTGGAAGCTGGTGAATATTATACCGATTTTTGAAAGAGTGACCTAGGAAACTAAAGGTCAGTGAATCTGACTTTTGCACTGAGCAAGTTATCAATGATATAATAAAAGATCAAACGAATAGACATGTGCATTTTAGCCTGGAAGAAGGTTAAGATGATTACGCTGCAGAAGGGGTGCTTCTCCAGGGCAGCTAGCTGAAGGAAGACATGTGTGTGCAAATTAAGGAGAGTTCCTTGAAAAAGTGTCCTTGATTTTCCAAAAGGTTCATCACTAAAAGCTCTTATTTTGTCACAGTCTGAGCAAGAATGTCATTTCATAAGTTAGGAATCGGTGCAGAAACAGACTGCAGAGGGGAGATGCTAGCAGGTTTAAATCAAGCTAAAGGAAGTATTTCTCTATGGTGTGTTACTGAACAGTGGCACTCCCTGCCATGCAGTGTTTGTGAATGCCAAGTGCATTAAAGGCTCTAAAAAGCAAGCAGATAAAGCCACAGGGGACAGATTCATCCAACATCCACTGTCTGTCAGCTGGGAGGTATCTGAAGCACAGCTGGGACACATATTTTAATTTCTGTGATTTGTGCTGACCCGTACCGTATCTTACTGGCTGTGAATAGGTGGGATCAGATAAGTGAGCTTGACTTTTCTTGATGTCCCCTCACACAACATCTGATGTGTTCCGATGTTCCCTGGGCTTTTCTTGGCATTTTTTCCTCAAAGACCCATTTTGCTCATGCCCGAGCCCATGGCTGGGTGCAGAGGCATCCCTGTGCCGCTTGAGGGGCTGGGGCAGGTGGTGGGTCAGGGGAGGGGATGAACACAGGGAGATGATGGGAGCAGGATGTTCTGGTTCTTGCAGAGCCACTGGAAGAGCTCAAGGGTGACAACGTCGTGTCTCAGCCCCTGCAATGCTGGGGGTCTCGTGGGGGTGAGGAAGGATGCGCTGGAGGATGGATGCCCCTCGAGCATGGGCAGCGCTGCCACCCTGATGATTTCTTCCCAAGCAAACCCTGATGGACAGCACTGGCCCCTGAGAAACCTGAGGCCACGCTGGGTTGATGACAGTATCGGGGAGATGCTGCAGGGTCAGAATACCAGCCCCAGCCCCTGCCATACCAGAAGGGTTTCCAGACACCCAAAACCAGCCATCAGAGATATGCTCTGCCTAAAAGCAGGCTCTGGAGAAGACATGCAAGCAGGTTGGGCGAGGGGGGCCACGTATCTGGGGAGAGACGAGCCTCTGGATCAGTTGCCAGACAAAGGTGGGCAGGTTCGAGTGCTTTACCCTGCTCTGCTCCAGCAGACAAGCCTGTAGAGCAGTTGGCCTGGGGGCAGCAGCTGCATTAATCCTGTCCCTGTTCTTTATCTAAGTCTCTGTCCAAAAAAAACGTGTCTTGCACACCCTTCTGATCTTTCTGTGCAAAGCAGAGCGTGTGGACAGAGGGACTGGTCTGATCTCCTGGTCTCCCCTTCTGCCAGTATCTTGATGAAGAAGCAAGCTCAGGTCCATGGCCAAACAGAGAAGTGAGCAACTGCTTCCCAAATCACTTGTTCCCATATTTTATTGCTTCCCCTGCTGCAAAGTGTGCGTGTCTGCTGTGTTTCACCATCTGGTCTCTGCAGAACTGAAACCTGTCTGCTCTCAAAAACCTTTCTGCAGGTGTGCGTGTCGGGCTGCACCTCGAGCATCTCTCCGACAACCCAAAGCTGCTGCTGCCCTTCACTTGGAGGCAGGTTTTCCAGACCTCGAATAGTGCCTGTGCCCCTCTCCTGCATTTCCTCCAGGTTGTCAACAACTGCTTTGAAGTGCAGACAGGGGAGCCGTGCCCATACCGCAGTGATGGACTTGCTCCAGCCATGCACTGAGATAGGCTGCTTCCCCTCTATTCACTGCCCCTTTGCTAAAGCCCGTCAGATTGTTTGCCAGCTAAGCCCCCTTTTGTCCTGCAAGTTTATGCTCAGCTCATGTTGTTTCCACAATCGCCTAAGGCCCTTTCAGTGCTGCTGCTTTCCAAGGGAAAAGTCCCTGTCTTGTGTGACCCCTGGTCATCCTTCTGAGGGGCGTTTGGCCACGTTCAATGCGCAGCCCGTGTAAGCCCAGGTTTCCGTTGAGTCTGGAGCAGTGGGGAACGTACTCCGTCGTGTCATGGCTTATAACTCTACCAGATCTCATCCCTTGCCTCTATATACTGCATTAGACCCTTCAGATAACATGCCCTCAGCATCTGGTCTAGCATGCTCAGGCAGGATGGTTTAGGTTTGAATGACCAGGTTGATAACACTGTGCAATAAATGTATTACAGCCCTGCAGAAAATCCACCATTGCTGTGTCCAGAGCTGATTGTGCAGTCTCAGAAAGGATGGAGGAGAACTAGAAAAGGCCCAGAGAAAGGTGTTGAGTGGACCAACAGCATAAGACCATGCTAGTCCAAGTCCAGGCCAGCATGGGGAGCCTGGCAGTTGGAGAGCTGAATATTTTGTTAATTCAGGCCTCTATGTCTCCCCATCAACTCCAAACTGGTCATTAGAATGGAGTTACCCAAAAGCACTCCCCTGGTCCTGAGTCCCTGATCCATTTCACATGAACAATTTGCACAAATAATGAATTGTGCTAATGGGTTCCAGCGGTGGAGACCCAGCTCTGGAGTGTACCACGTACACCTTGTAAGCAGGCTGATACTGCGCTGAGGACGGAATTTGTGTCTCAGTGAGCTGTTTTTCAGAGCTGCTGTCTGTCCATCTATGCCTTGGGCAGTCTCTTCTGCTTGCAGGCAGAGTGTTTCCCATGGAAGCTGCCTGGGCCAAGCAGAAATCAAGGGCTTTATGCATTGCCTGCTCCACCCAGGTATGGGAGACACCAGTTTGTTGGTCTAGATGTTCTCAGCTTTGACTCCAGCTCAACCAGCCTAGAGAGAAGGCAAATCCCTGTGACCACTGGAAAGCAAAATCTTTGGTTTTAGGAGGACACATTGCACCATAACAGGGGAGAGATGGTGAGGGGAAGCTGATATGTCTCTGTCCCTCAGGAATATCAATCTGCATTGACTCTGAACTGAGGAGTTGCTGTCTGCACAAAGCCCTGGCTAATTTTTGCAATCCCACTGTACAGCACCCTTTCACTTTGGAATAACCCCAATGAATGGCTGGATGGCCATGGTCACCATGGGTGGGGTGCTTCCAGGCTGGAAGGGAACTGAAGGTGTGCGACCGGGATGTCATCAATCAGGGCCGGTGTCATTGTTTGATGAGGGTTCTCCCCTGCCAACACAGCCATCTCTGACTCACAACTCCTTGGACCTGGGCAAGAAGCTGCCAACCTGTCCATGCAGCCAGTCTCAGGCTGCCCGTGCTTGCCTGATGAGTTCTGAGCTGCTTCATGGAGGGAACAGAGATGGGACAGAAGGAAACACAGATCTGGGAGCCAGGGGCAGGGATGATTGCAGGGCTGGATGTCTTGGTTTGGAGATACAAGGTTCAGGTTTGTGCAGAGGTCCTCAGTCTGGCAGCGCCAGCCACTGACTGGCGCAGCCTATTTGCTTTAAGGCCTCAAAAGCTCTGGAAGGAATCAATGGGCGCAGGATCTTGTACCTTTGTTTGGACAGCTTCAAAACTGTCTGTACTTGAGGGATTCAGTGCTCTTGTGGCAAGTAGGATGTGAGGACCAGATCTGGATGCTGGACCAGTTTTGGTCCCCGTTCATGGTACTCTTTTATGCTCTTCATTTGAGTGTTAGTAGCTGATGGGTGTAATTAATGACCCCTCCAACCCTGGCACCAAAAGAAGGTCCCAGGCTTCCCAATTCTCTTTACAGGTGCTAGAAATCACCTTCTTTTCCTTCCTTCATGGTCCATTCATGTCCATGGGCTCAGTGCCCATACCTCTGTGCCTTCCTGGTACCAAGGGGCTGCAAAGCATCCAGGTCTAAACATAATTCTCAACACAGCTGGGACAAATACTGGTTCTAGATCCCAAAGTCCTTTTGGGTGGGAATGAATGAGATCTCCTTGCAAATGCTGGGCAGATACTGCCCAAACAAATGACCACAAATATTCAATTACAGTTTGAAATGCATTTGCACCAATGTGCTCCCTTGAGAATGATCTTTCCTAGGCAAACATTCAGAAAACCCACATCGTAAGCTCAATTGCTCCCTGAAAACAAATTTCTGAATCATTTAAGTAACCACTAATGGTGGGAACTGGGGATCTGGCATCTGAGACACTGTCTTCAAAAGGCAATCAAAGCTCACTGCTTGGAAGGGATAAGCAGGGCAACCAGTCTTTCTCACCCCAGACTTCACCTTCAACCCTTCTTCCCCATCCTCTTGTCCCACAGGATGGCGAAGGTCATACCCGGACTGAAACCATTTCTTTGGAGTGTGTGTCCTTTGTTGCATTTCTGCTTCTGTACTGGCCCAAACAGGAGGCCATGCGTATTGACGACGGGACTGGGAGCACCTGGCCAGACACAGGCAGGATCCCATCCAAGTGGCAGCCTCTACCTGGAGGCTGGTCTCTGCGGGATGTGGACGTGCTTCTTGCTTGTCAGTTCCCCCACCCCGGTGCTTTTCCGTGCCCTGGCATCCCGGGTCACCGCCTGCCTAGTGCCCAGCACCCTCCCAGGGTGGCTGTGTGGGGGACCTGCCGCAGACCATGGTGTGATGGGAGACCGGGAGCTCAGCGCTGCCATCGCCTTGCAGAGCCCGCTCTGCCAGTGGGGGGAGCATGACCTTGTGGCTCCCCACAAATCCCAAATTAATTAATCCCGGGGACGCTGGGGCGGCATGAACAGCCCGTTTGATTTCTGTGCAGTTTTTTCCTGGGGCTCAAAGGGATTAGTGCAGGCGGGAACAGGGAAACATAACAAGGGGCTCAGCTTTCAGCTCCCGCTCCCAGCCAGCAGACTTCTGTTCTTACCAGAGGTATTAGCAGCAGTAATCCACAATGTCTCCAAGTGCTATCTGTGTGCGGCATCCTCTTCCTCTCCCCCTGCCCCCATGTGTGTGCTCCCACACTCAGTTCACTCGTGTGTGTTTGCATCCTGCCTGACAAATTCATGTCCTCACAACCCTCTTGGACACACGTCCCACCACGCACATCCCACACCCCTATATCCTAAGGCATATGCGATGCCCCACACGGTGCCCACCCAAATTACTGTGGGGCTGTGCACTTCTTGCACATCTATCTCCATGGCCTAACACACTTTCTGTGCAACCCATTGAGTGACCTCATGCACACGTTCTTTATTATGTATACCTTTGGACATGTCTGCATCCCTTCCCTGCATGCATGGTCTCACTTGTGTAAACTCGCATTTTCTCGCAGCCCATCATAGTCTCATCACCCTCCTCACATGCTCCACACCAAATACTGGCTCATCTCTGCAAGGTCAGCCTGATCATGTCGTAGTCTGTGGGCTCATTTCTCCTACGCCATTCTTCCATGACTCCTTGTTGAGAGTGTTTGGCATGCTGGTTCCCACTGAGAACAACACTGTGGACGTAGGGCTCCAGAGTCATCATATGGGGCTCAAACCTGTTCTTAGAAGGAGTTTCATCACAGTGTGAGTAGGTACCAACTACAAGGACCTATGAAGACAGCTGGGCTTGGTATCACATCAGTGTAAAGAAGACTTCAGCAGAAACGGCTGAGCTGCCACCATCTTCTTCCTCTGACAAATCTGCCAGCACCATTGCTGCCTGGCACACCTTCTAGTACCCTGTGGTAACAGGGACCAGAGGGCATCCCTGCAGCCCAGTAGGCTTGGGCATCTCTGGGAACACCTGGGGTCACTTGAATGAGTCACCAGTTCCAATGCCTCGCCGTGACCGCTGAGGTCCCAACTAAAAGGGAGGTGAGGATGGATGTGTTTAGTGGACCATGGGCGCCGTTTGCTGCCTGGTATCCAGTGCCTCTTCATCCTGCCGGGAAGATGTGAAGACCCAAGGGAGCCCTGAGCACAGTCACCCTTAGGATAAGGAGAAACTGAAGAGCGTGTGGTATACAAAAGCAGTAGGATTTTGTTAAAACACCAAATCACAGGGGTGTGAGAAGTGTTGCTGACTGGACGAGGAGGAATAAGCCCTCCAGAAGTCACCTGAGCTCATGTGCCTGCTAACTCAAAATAGACCCATGCATGATCTCATCCCTGTGCCTGAAGACACAATTAAGGGTTGCTGCAGATTATTGGGGCCCTCCTAAAAATTGATCAAGTTCTCCACCAACCAAAGCTTTGCTCAATGTCTCTGGAAAAGTGACTGCTAAAACAGCAGGGAAAGTCTGCAAAAGTAAAAGAAAATTGTCTCTCATGAATCTTTTCCAAAGGTAAATGGATGGACTGAGTGTTGATGAGAGAGGGAGGGATGGCAAAGCTACAGATTGAGCACGTACAACGGTCTGGCTGTGGGGAAGCATCCCATGTGTCTTTGGGGAAGCACCAAATATGTCTTTGGGGAAGCACCAAGGGTGGGGAGATGAGGAGCTCTAGATGGGTTCAGTAGCCTCATGGTCTAAGCAGGGACCTGGGGAGGAGACAGCTGCTGCTTTGGGATGCTCTGCCAATGGGAGAAGTGTGGGTGCTGGTGGTGCCACTGCCACCTCCCAAAGGGAGGCCACCAAACAGAGCAGAGGCCCTTTTGCAGCAAGAGCTGTTTAAGAAACTATGTCTCTGAAATCTGTGTCACACCTCTGATGGGAAGAGATTCCTGCTGGGGGATGATTGTTTAATTCTATAGAAAAAAAAGAGAAAAAAAAAAAGGAAAAAAAGAGGGTGTAACAGAACCTTGCAGCTTGAAATTGAAGTTCAGCAAACTCTGACTAGAAATGAGGCAAAGATGTTATCACCCAGGGGATTAACCACAGCAAAAATCCACCGAGGTATTCAGCGACCCTCCAGCACTGTGGAGGCCAGGCTGCCCCCACTTTATCCCCACCCTGGTGTCTCTTTTACTAGAAATTCTCTGAATGTCAATGCCTCAGTGACAGGAAAATTGCCAAGCTCTGAGACAGCCCAACTTGGCTTTATTGTTGCATCCTCATATCCTTTTCAGGGTGGGCTTGGGATATGGGGACGGACAGCAGAGGCATTTGCTGATGTCTCACGCTCCAAGGGAAGCTCACGGTGATGGATACTTCCCTTTCCCCACCTTCCCATATGGTTGCTCTGCTCCTGTGTCAATCCCAGGAGCATGAAACCTGCAGAACAAGTGCCAGTGTGAGGCTGATGCCTACTGAAGGGCAGTAAATCCTCCACCACTGCTCCAGACACAGGCGCAGGGGAAGAGATGGGCATTGTCCACTGAAAGTCAACCTCCAGAGCCTGGTCAGCAGCGCTCGGGCTGGGGCAGAGGATTGCACAGCAGATGGTGATGCTAAGCAGAGTCAGAAGCTCCCTGGATCAGGGTGGTTAGCAGAATGCAACACAAGACTGAGTTCAGCCCCAGTTGAACCTCTTGCACACCACAGCTGCATGTCTTTCTTGGGCTACCTCGCCAGAATGGGTATCTCAATTCCCTTTTGTACCCCAGCTATTCAGGAAAAGGACCCACCTACCCTGAAGCCTGTGTTAGGCTGGGGATTCAGCTGTGGAGAAGACTCTTGGATGCTACATTGGGCTCAGGAAAACTGGGAAGCAGATGACTATAGGAACCACTTAGTGAGGCATTTCTTCATGTGCTGGAGACAACATACTCTGCTCCCAGGTTGTGGTGGGGAAGATGTGAGGGCAGACATCTGTCTGGCTGCAGGGACTTGTCTGGATGGAGGAACCTTCTGCATGGTCCCCAGTGCCTGCTGTTCCTAGGCAGAGTAGGGGACTCTGAAGGCAACACTAGAGGCTGCTGAGCTCCAGATAAGCTCCATGGAGAAGCAGGTGCTGCATATAGGTGTTTCGAACTGCTCTTCAGAGATACACATTATCTAGAGAGCTGGACCAGATGCCTGGCCTGAAAGCACTTCACTGCTGGACATGAACATCAGGATGTGGCCCTTGTGCTGCAAACACATTAAATAACTAAAAATGCCCCCAGAAAACTCCTGTAGCACTTACACATGAGCTGGCCTTAAAGATGTTTATTTTTCAGAGGGTGAGTGAGGGGTTGCCCAGCTGCTTTCCCATGGGCATCACTGCAGGAGAGAGCTGGAGGGAGCACTTGCTGTCACTGCTGAGCATGGGAGAAGAGCTGGGTGGAGGTGACGGTCACAGCACAGGATGGAGAGAAACCAAACTGCACCCTGAGGAGCAAACTGGTGCCTTGTGGTCTGGATGAGCGGGTAGTGAGGTGGACTGCGAACTGGCTGAAGGGAAGAAGCCCGAGAGTCGTGGTCAATGGGGCCAACACAGTGAGCTTCATACTGCTGATAAGCTGCTGCAGAGGTGACACCACCAACTTCGTAAAGAAGAAAGTCCCCCATCAAGAAAGTTTACTTTTAATGCTTTTTTTGTTTTCCAGGAAGAAAAATACTTTTTCCTACAGTTGCCAGCGGGAAATCGCAGGATGAGGTAGAAACTCAGATTTCCAGTTTGTGTCTCAAAGCCTTTCTTTCGAAACTGGAAATGGGAAATTTTCCCCCTTTCATCTCAGTTTGCTGCTGGGGGCAATGAGATGATTCATGGCTTGGAGTTTTTCTTCTCTGCCTTTTCCCCATTTTGTTTCCCCTTCATTTTCTGCAACTACAGAAAAGCTGAAGAAAGTAGGAAAAGGAACATTAAAACTGTGGAATCTTGTCACCTAGTGACTTCCCCAGCACTGCTGAAATTTGGAGACATTTTAAATGTAAAATACTCAAGAAAGAGGGAGGGCTGAAACTGGTGGTTTATCAGTAATAAAGAAACTTCTCAGAGACCAGCATTAACATTTCATTCACTTCGAGGCAAAATAACTATTCTGATTTGCTTCACATCAAAATTTGCCTCCCCACAGGGAACGTTTTCTAATAGAAATGACCTCACTTTAATATTTTGGCAGGATTTTCTTGTGTATTTTTTCTCCTTGGAACTGTGCGAACGCTGGGCTGTAAAGGATGATGGACTGGTGAGCTGTGTGGGTGCTGAAAGGGCTGAAGCTGCTGCTTTGTAGCTGCAAAAGTCACTCGTACGTGTAACCAGCGGAGGTTTTGCAAGGCCGGGGTTATGCACGAGTCAGGAGCAGCTGGGGCTGCCCGCGCTGCCTGGTGCGAAACCTTCACATGGAGCTCGGTGCTGATGCATTGTAGAGCAGGACCCATTTTCATCGCCGAAACTGAGTCCAGGAGCGATGGTTGCTGGAAAACCAATGCACCCATCTCCCCCCACCCGGCGGAGAGCGAAACAGCTGCAGTTTTCCTAGGAATTTTCATGGGTACTTAGTGCCAAAGGGCTACAAGAAAGGGTTAAAGTGTTTTCCATTACGCAGTGCACAACAAACAAAGGGGATGTGGTAATCCCTCCTGCCACGGAGTGAAAAGTTCACTTGATATGCTACTTTACACTGATTCTCACAGACTCTGGGATTAAACCGGACACACTCTGACGTCCAGGTTTTCTAGCAAAGGGCTCCAGCCCAGCCTGCCACATTCACTTCATATTTGGGAGCATATTCTCTGAAAATCCTGCTGACAGATGAAGAGCAGGAAGACAGCCAGTTTCCCATGGAACAATAACTCCATGCAAACCGCATCTCGCGGCGCCCAACCTGGTCTCACCAGGGCGGCTGCTGGGGATGTCGGCTGGAGCAGCATCTCTGGGTCCCGGCCAAGCCCCAGGTGCTGTCATCCAGGACTCTTTCTGGTGCATGTTGCAGGGTCTTGCTTATTCACCCCGTCTCCCTGCCCGGCTTTGGGGCTGAGGTTTGTGCCATGTTAATGAGTTACATGCTGGGGACCTTCTGCTGAGTTGGGGAGCAGAGCATGTGGAAGCCCAGCACTGGGGTGAAGCGAGATGCCTTGTGCAATGGTTGGGCTGGGATGCTGAGCGAGACACTACCCCTGGATGGCCTGGCATTGCTTATTTTCTGATAATATGACTGAAGTTCTTACAGAGTGGCCTCATGTATAGGAAAAACTAACAGAGCTCCCCTGGTTGCAGTGCCAGGCCCAAACCAGTTCAAAGGCCAGTCACACACAAGTATGATCAGGACATTTGTTTTTATGGGATGTTTGAGATATTTGGCAAAAAAAAATAAAAATCTGACTATTAAAAAAAGGTTATCTTTCCCTTTCATAAATGTCCAGAAGGACTTTGCTCCAACATCTCTTGGGCTGAGATGAATCCAAGTTCCAAATTCAGGTCACAGCAGTGGTCCCAGTGTTGCCCAAAGCCCTTTTACACTTACCTCTGGTGTGTCAGGGGAAGAATATGTCCTGTTTCACCCCTTCTTTGTGGCACAACAGCTCTGAATGGAGATCTCCTTCCTAAAACTGATCTTCTCTCCTCTCCTAGACCACTGCATCCTACAGGGGCTGGGGATGACTCCTGGGGACAACCAGGACATCCCCCTGTCTGAACCAGGAATGACATTGCCCTGGCATAGGACACCTACATGCTGTGGGATTGGATGGGGAGATGCCCTCACCGAGCAAGAACCATAGAGATGGGATCTCCTGGTCCATGCACAGGGCAACCCCTTTGATCGCCTGCTGTAGCATGTACCACCACCTCCCACCCCATCACACCATGGCTTAGGTGATGCTGAAACCCAGCCTGTACAAAACAGCAGGATCTTGATCCTGCAGGGCCTGGGGAAAAACAGGCTTTGCCTGATCCTGCTCCATGCTCTGTGCCCCCAATGCACCCTGATGGTAAGCTGAGCTGGGGGGCTGGAGGTTTGCAGGTCCTGCCCCATAACAAATGTGACAGGGGCACAGCCGCACGTGAGCTGCTCGCTGGACTGATGGAGCTGGGGTGGCATGGGGTGGTTGGCGTCTTTGAACAGACGGGGTTCTCCAGCTGCCTGCTCCCTGCTGTCCCCTGGCTGGGGGAGGAGAAGGTACTTGCTTAACCTCCAGCTGTCCATCCTGTCCAGGCCAGGGTGTCTCTAGTTATGGGGTTAGTGGAGCAGTGAACTGAAAAAGTCAGACATGCCCTGCCCCATCCTCCTCCTCTCCTGCTTGCCGTCCTTCCATCATGCTCTCCATCACTTGCCTCTTCCCAGGGTGACCCACCACACCCTACTCGCTCTCACCAAACCTTATCCTTCACCCTCACAGTGTGTCCCCTCTCTCATCATAATCACAGGGATGAGGCATAAGGAAAAATATGGGAAAACAGGTTAAACTGGTGGGGAAGAAGCCATGAGAGGGACTTGCAGCTCCTGTCCCTTTGGGAGCTGCAGGGGAACATCTGTCTTCCAGGGAAAAGGGAGATTTGGAAAGAATAAGCCACTAAGGCACTTCCCTCCCTGCTGAAAAGCCTCTTGGAAGTACAAGACTCCATCCTAAGGCTGGCCTGCAGAGACCCCTGTGCTGAGGCGCTCCCGTGGGGGCAGCCCCGCGCCAGCGGGGGACGTGTGGCACAAACACAGGCACTGTGAGAGCCGGCGGGGGGTTCCCAAGCCCTTTCGTCATCCTCCCAGCAGCACGGCCCCAGCCGGGGTTCCAGAGAGCGCCCTTCGGCGTCGGGAGAGGCAGCTGCAGCCGGGTGTTGGGGGACGGGGTGGGAGGGAGGACGGAGAGCTGCGCGCCTCCCAGCTGGGGAAGGCGGCTTTAGGTCTTGGCTGGACCTCAACAGCAGCTCTGCTGGCAGTGTCGGTCTGGGAGACGCGCTGCGCCTCGTCCTCCGGCCAGAGCCCGCCGGCCCAGGCCCCCCGCGCAGCCACTGCTGCTACTGTGCGCTGCCAATCCCACGCCGAGCAGCCGCGGCGCTGGGCTGGTGCCACACACGCAGATGGGTCCTGGCCACCCATCTCCCTGTCTCTGCAAGCAGGAGGGGATGGCGAGCATGGCCGCGCTCCTTGCTTCCTCCCGCAGAGGGTCTGGGATGCTTTTGAGGTGCATGATGGGGAGGCAGCTGGGGTGAGGGGTTTGTGCCTGTCCTGCCTGGGACCTGAACTGGGCAGCAGGGTGGAAACAGCACATAGGGCAGATTTCGACCATGTCACCTATTGGGCCGCTGGGAAACATTCAGACACTGCAGGTGAAAGAGTGGGAACAGACCCTGAGAGGAGACACATCTCCAGCCCTGGCTGGTCCCAGTGTCTGGGTAACAGAGCTGCGGTCCCACTGTCCCTGTGGCCGAGTGGCCTCACAACGCTCCAGCGGCACTGCCGAGCGAGTGCCGGGGGATGTGGGAACAGCTGCCGGACAATGCCGTGCAGCTGTGTGCTTTCACGCTGGGTAATGCACCAGAACCACTCTGCAGTGGGCTGCTGTCCTGCCCGTTCCTATGGAAACCCCTTTCAAAGGAGAGAGGCAGACAGACAAACACCCGCCGAGCAAGCGGTGCCGGGTGCTGGTGAGCCCGGGGGTGCTGGGGTTCGGATGCTCTTGCAGCCCCAGTGCTGGCGGGGCTGGTGCAGCAGCGCTGTCACCCCAGCTGGGGGCTGTGGGGCATGGCCAGCCAAGGAGGGCAATTCCTGCAGTGCCTGGGACCCCTGGAAGGACTTTTGCTGAATGGCCATCCTTGAGCAGCAATGCAGGGGGTTAAATAGGGAAATGAGCTGTTGAAGGAGAGGAGGCCATTCACAGCCCTCTGGCAGGTTTGGGGACTGGAGCACCATGGCATTGGGAGGGAGGATGTCTGAACATCTACAGCTGTCACAGGAGACCAGAGGCAGCAGGGAGAGATTTGGAACAAAGAAAGGGATCAGATGTGTTCCTTATCCTAGTGTGTGGCACTTTCCATCCCTGGAGGTGAAAGGCTGCCCTGTGGATGAGAGGCTGGGGTGGTTATCCAGAGCCATGCTGGGGGAGTGCGCTTCTGCCGCAGAGGCTTTGTCCTGCGTTTGCAGCCCAGGAAGAAAGAGCAAAAGAGCCTGCAAAGAGCCTGCAAAGAGCCATGGTGGGGTCTGCAGCCAGCTGGTGTGGATGCAGGAGGGAGGGAATCAGAGGTGTTAGGTCAGCACAGTGAGGAGAAAGGCAGCAGTCAGGCAACCATCACACAGGCCAGGCCAGCACACACTCTCCAGTTAAACCGTGCTCTTCCTCACCCATCCTTCCAGAGCGGATCAGCTCCTGCCACCAATCAGTGCAGAAGTGCATCATGATAACTCAAACTATAGTCCTGGGGGCCAGCTCCATCCAGGGAGACAATGCTGGGGGTGATGCCATCCCTGGGAGGAGCCTGGCAGGGATAGTGTGAATCAGGGCAGACATGAGGGTGAACTCTGGCATGAAACATTGCTTGGAGCCTCCTGAAATTAATAGTTGTCTCTCTGCTAGCAGCACCTTTTGCCCTTTGTTTGCAGTCGGTTGGTGGCACCTCTGCAAGCCAGCCTGGGACAAAGCTGACAGCGTCAGCCTTGACACCCCAGTGCACCCTCCAAGCTCAGACTGCCCGGCTCGGCTTTCCAGGGCCAGGGCAGGTGTCCTACAAACATCTAATTTACCCTGGCACTTGGAGGCACTTGGAGAAGCAGTGCCTTGGGCCAGCCAGGAGCTGCTGGAACGGGAGGCCTCCTCCCAGGCCACCCGAGGGACAGGGCAGAGCTATGGGGACACTGTGGCCTTTCAGAGCAGGACTTTGCTGGCCCAAGTGGGGACTGCAGCTGTGTGGGACGGGTGGCAAAGCTGCTGTGGCTTTACTGGCATGGGGGTGTGGAGGCACCTGCTTGTGCTGAAGCTAAACACAAGTGATGTAAGGCAATGAGTTAATACCGTCTTGGCTGGGATGCCAAACAGATTCAGATGTGCCTTGGCTATTGCCTTAATGAACCCATTTCTCTGGGCAAAAGGGGTTGGATGTGGGAAAAAACATCTTCTGGTCATGTTTAACTGGGTTTCTGTGTTGGTCAGATCTCTGGCTGCTTCTGAGGGCTGCTGGTCAGTAAGTCTCTGTCTTCAGAATGTTGGCAGCATGCTCATCAGGCAGGTGTTACTCTCCTGTTCCATCACAGTCCAACTCTGGAACAAGATCCATACCTGGCTATGGAAGGTGGTGAGCAAGTCTTTCATTCATGATCCAAACCAAGTTTTTGGAAGCAGGGAGATCAGATGCTTCCCAAAATATTGATAACTGCTGAAATCTGAACTATTATTAATTTTTAGTGAGGCTTCAGCATTGAAACTTCCTGAGTATACATTATATCTTTCCTGGTGAGCTCTGAGACATCTGGGCAGACAAGCATGCCCACAGGTGACATTGCTGCATCTGGTGCCCAAGTCAGAAGACTCCCTGATGGACTCAGCAAATCATTTTGGAACCATGATATCCAGTCATCTCTTAAGAACCTTGCAGATGTGCTATCAAGGCCATGCATCTGTCACAAGCTTAATCCTTCCAAGATTATTGGAGATACCCTAAGTCAACTGTGCAAACTTGGGCAGAGCTCACCTATGAGCTCATCCTTTTCATTTGTGTTGAGATTTCTTTCACCCCTGAAATAGCCCGGTTGCCACAGAGCCCAGCAGGAGTCATTTTGCATCACATAAATGTCTTCCCACCTCGTACTGCAATTGCCCGTGCAGCATTTTGGTGGTGCACAGAGACACCTTTTTCATGGGAGGCTTTCTGCTGGAAGGGACTGAGGGGCAGGTGAAGATGGCTTAGCTCTTGTTGCCACAAGTTGTGTTGTAGGGATGTGATCTTACCTGCATCATGTTAGCCTGGGCAGCCTTAAATCTTGTCTTTGATTGATGCAGTCAGTCACATCCAGCCTTGAAAAGATGTTGTCCTGAATATACAGAGGCACTAGGACCAAAAACATTTCTGATGGGTACGTTTCTTTGAATTTCTTTTGTAAACTCAAAAGACTTCCATGCCAACAAACACAAAATCAGGCAAAAGTGCCAGGAGTCTGTGTGGATGAACCAAGAGCTTCCAGACAGACTTAAGTAAGAAAAGGAAGCATACAGAGGGTGAAAACAAATATGGATAACCTGGACGGAATTCAGGAACATTGTCCAAGCATCCAGGGATGAAGTTGGGAAAGCTGAGGCCCAACTGGAATTGAATCTGGCCATGGATGTCAAAGACAAGAAGAGCTTCTGTAAGAACGTGGGTGAGACAGGGAAGACTAGGAAAAATGTGAGCCCATTGCTCAAAGAGATGTGTGACCTGGTCGCAGAGGACATGGAAAAGGCTGAGGTACTGAATCCCGCCTTCACCCCAGTTCTTTACCAGCAAGACCAGCCTTCAGGAATACCAGGCCCCAGAGACCATGGGGTAATTCTGGAGCAAGGAAGACTTACCCTTGGTGGAAGAGGATCGGGTCAGGGAATACTTAAGGAAACTAGACTTATATGAAGGGATGCACCCATGAGTGCTGAGGGTACTGGCTGATGTAACTGTGAGACTACTTTTGAGGCTGTTTAATTGTTCATGGTGACTGGGAGAAGTGCCTCAAGCCTGGAGGAAAGCTAGTGTCACTCCTGTCTTCAAGAAGGTCAATAAGAAGGACCTAGGGAACTATCAGGCTCACCTTGATACCTGGGAACGTGATGGAGCAGCTAAACCTGGGAACTGTTGCTGGGCACACGGTGGGCAAGAAAATCATCAGGAGTAGTCAGCATGGCCTCACCAAGGGAAATCATGCCTAAACAACTTGATAAACTTCTCTGATGAGAAGACCTTCCTGGTAGATGAGTGGAGAGCAATGGACATTGTCTACCTGAACTTCTGTAAAGCATTTGAGTCTGTCTCTCATAACATCCTCCTCTATTTGGTGGTCTGTAACTAGCAGTGTACCTCAGGGGCCAATGTGTTGGGTTAAACCTGGATGCACATCTGATGTCCACAAAACATCTATATCCAGCTCCTAGGAAGCAACTGCTAAAAGTCAAAATCTACTCGCTTTTCAGGGGACCGGTTGCTCACCCCAGGCCCTCACCACAGACTTCTGACAGTCAGTGGTAAGGAACATAGCCCTCTGCAGAGTGATCTGGCTCTTCCCAAGGCAGATAGTTATATATAGGGATATAAAGGGAGGTAAGTGACACATTTAGATATGGGCTGTTAACTTTTGGGCATTTGTGGCTGAGTGAGATGGAAATGGTGACTTTACAGGCAAATACTCATAATTTCCAAGGATGTGATAAATCCAGTTAGTGCACAGTTACAAGTAGCAGAAGTTTGCCAGCTGCTTCTCTCTGACCAATTGCTATCAGACTATTGACTGAGTTCCAGTGGTCAGTGTCTTAGGGTGGATGGTGAGCGCATGGAGTGCAGCAGCCCCTGTAGAAAGAGTAAATTCCAGTTCTTTTGCATAGCATATCAGTTGTTAATTTTCAGCTGCCTGCTAAGACTTGATTTTAAACTGCTTTTCCAGTGTGGGTATCATCTCCTGACAAGCTGCGAAGAAGCAGGCGGGTGTGAGCGAGGCTGTGCAAGGGGAAGTGGGAAGTGGAGAAATGCAGAATATTGTCTTCAAACAGCACGGAGAAATTGAGGACACCCCTCACAAAAGCAGCCTGGAGTGGGCAGGGTGTGAAATGTCTGCCCTGGTTGACCCACCAAACCTGTTCAAAGAACCAGTTGTGTGTCTGTGACTGCAGACCCCACAGGAGCACCGGGCTCAGTTGGGCTGGGGACCTTGCTTGATGCTGTCCTGGGTGTTATCCAGCCTCTCCTAAGGGTCATCACACTCCCTGTCCCGTCTGTTGGATGCTTTCCTCCGTGTTGTGGTAAGCCTTCATCTGACTCTTCCCAGAGGGTTGTCCGGAAAGCCAGCACTTGGCAATGCAGTGGAAACTCTTTGCTGCTGCTGTTTCCTCTATTGGTGCTTGTTTTTCTAGCTCACCAGAGCATGTGCATGGAGCAAGGAGGGGAGAGCTACCAGAAGTTTGGGATAAGGCCAGGCAGCCTGGGTCAGCCCTGTAGGGTCCAACATGGACTTGGGGGCAGCTGCTGCCTCCTGGCCTTTCAGTGCTTGCTGGACAAAGCCCATCTCCTCAAGCTGAACCCTTGGATCCTCCCCTTACACACTCTATTTTCAACTTAGCACTGCTCTGACCTGAGATCAGAGTAAGGCATGGGTCAAAGTAGCCTTTTCCCTTCATCAGGGTCCAAATCGGAGCCATGCCGGGGCCGCACCACCTGTATGTTGAAGGTAGCCAGGACATGGTGCTGTTCCTCCTGCCCAGGTGAGCCCCTTGCCTCAGGGCTGGAAGCAAGACCTGGAGAAGACATGTGGGTCTCTGGGTATGGAGAATCACCCCGCGGAGTCCGTGCTGTAGCATCACCAGGGCTGCCCCATGGCATGAGCCTAGTGCTGGCAGGGCTGTGCCCTGCTAGGACCTCCCACCCGAGAGAAAGGACCGAGAGCAGGCAGCAAGCGGGGGGGAAGAAGGGGAGAGGAGCCCTGGGAGGGAGGTTCGGCAGTTTTTGGAAAGCGCTGTGCTTGCACAATTCAAACGGCCTGAAAGGAGCAGTGAAAAGAGGGGGCTGGGCTGGGCAGCAGCTGCCAGGGGAGTGAATGTCCCTGCTGCCTTTCCCTCAGTCTGCCTTTGTCACCTGCCCACAATTAGCTACAATTTATCACCCCAGGAGCCTGCAATAAGTCACTCGGCCGCCTGAGACTGCCCAGCCCCTCCATTTCCAGAGACCAAGTCTTCTCTTTCCCATGGGCTGGCAATTAGGCGGCCGCCTACGCTTTGTGTGAGCTCAGGGAGGACATGGCTGCTCCTTCCCCACCAACCTGGGCTCCCAGGCCAGGCGAGACCAGCTGTCCTCACTGTCCTGCTCATCCTGCTCATGCTGAGCAGCAAACTGTTGTTGGGACTGAGGTCTCTGCATAGTCTGGGGGAGAAGCAGGCACTCTGGGGTACGGCTCCTCACAGGAGAAGGTCCAGTGATGCTTTCTGCAGGCAGGATGCAAGGCTCCCTTTGCTGCTCTCTCCAGCATTTTACCCTGCTTGTTTTGTGCTTTTGGGCTCAAGATCATGGACAATAGTCTTGGACAAACATCCTTCTTCCCCTCATACAGAGAGCTGAGCCTTAGTGAAAGACTCATGTGAGGAGAGCTAGGCTCAGTGAGGATGCTGGTGACGCTGTGATGAGATGCCCTCAAAGTTCAGCTTTGTGTGTTACTGAGCCTCAGTTTCCACATTTTGTTGATGTTTCTTGCTACAGAAAAGCAGCAACCGAGCATAAAGGCTGACAAGACAGTGCCTGGCATGACCAGCTTAGGACCAAAATTCACATTAGCAAGGGCTGCCCCGGAATAGGATGTACAATCAGTTCAGCAGGACCTGTAGGAGCTGGGCTTTTTCCTCACTCACCTCTGTCTGTGCATCTCTGCTGCAGCCCTCATCTTGCACTGCAGGTTCCCCTGGGACACCTGGTCCCCCAGATGGTGGAGACAGGATGGTTTGCTCAGGTCGTGGAGAGCATGCAGAGGGAGGCTTGGAGCTGCCGTCCTGCTCTCCCCCTTCCACCCAGCCCCCGCTCAGGCTTTTACACAGTGCTGCAGAGAATGGCAGGACTTTACACCCTGCATGGACGCCAAGCCCCTGCCCCTGCCTGTTGCTGTCTGGATGAGGAGATGATGGGTGACCAGGCTGCTACAGACCCTCCAGCCCCTGTAAGGTGCTCTGTCACCCTCTGAAGGAGCCAGGCTGGGAGAAAGCCCTGCCTGCCTGTATCCCCCATCTCCACACTGGGACCCAGTCCATGGGGATGCTCCTGACAGAGCCCTGAAGATACCGGGCTGGGTTTTGCAGGGCTCTGCACACCACGGGAGTCTGCCTGTTCAGACTGCTGTGGTAGATGAGTCACCATGAGCAGCTAAAGGTGCAGGACAAGCAGGTCTCTCACTGTACCTTCACACCAACACACCTGGCATGCCATGTCTCTGTGCCTGGCACCCAGCAAGGTGATGGGCACATCCAAGGGTGCACATGGTGATGGCTGGTCCAAATCATGGCATGGGTAAGCAGAGCTCCCCAAAACTCCACGCTTTCCCTGCCACACCTCTAACCCAGCCCTCCTTCTCCCCAGAGCCTGCTTCTCTGCTGCTGCTTGCCTGCAGGAAGGAGAAGTCTTGAGTTGCCTCTGTTATCACCACAAACACCATGGCAGCGGGGAAGGATGGGTGGTAGCCCTGACAACACAAGTAAGCAACTTGTGCTGCTCAGTGTGACCAGCAGCCAACTCATCCCACCAGGTAGACCCCGGGGCAGTGACTCATAGGGGTGTCACAGCCAGCGCAGTCCAAGCTGGTGTGTGGGAAGTGCCCATGGTGCTTGGCAAAGCCTCGCTGACTGATGGGATGAGTGCTCTTCTGCTGATAATATTTACAGCTGCCTCCAGGGAACATGTCCAAAGCTCTGGTTTTGCAGGCTTGTTACTCCTCTGCCACTTTCCAGCAGTCATGTTGCAGACACAGGCTGTGGTTAGCATCCTGACCAAGGACCTGGAGCACATCCTTCCTGCTTCTTCCTCCATGAAGTGGTCATGCAGTGGGTGACCTCTAGTTTTCATAAAGCTGTGTGTGCTCTGTTCTATCCCCTCCCCTCCCATCCCATCATCATCTCCCCATATCTGTGGTTGCTACTGGTGGCCATAAGCCACCAGTGACACTTATTCCATCCTACAAAGTTGGGGTCTGAATGGGAAACAGAGAAGACCCCAAGGTGCTTCTGTGAGCCACTGGTGCCTTTGAAAAACCACATTGCTATAGTGGTCAGCGCAGACAGCTGGAAGAGGGTTTGAACATTAATCTAAGAAGAATATTAGTGCCATGTCCATCACGCTTTCATTCTCCAATGTGGGCATGAGCTTCTGCCCTTGTCTAGTGGGTTCCTGGAGCACCCTAAGGGTGCTTCACTGCATGTTGTTCAGGTGATTGAGCTCCAAATTCTGCCCCTCTTGCCTCCAGTACTTGCACCAACACTTGTCCCATCCCAGGGCTCCTCTCATTCTCATGTGTCCTCCCAGCCTTTGAGCATCTGCTGCCCAGGGAGGACCCGGCCTGGAGCCAAGTGGGGTGATGCAGGGCAAGATGGGTGGCTTTTCTCAATAGGTCCCAGCCCTTGTCCTGGCCATGTCCTATTCCAGTGAGCTCTTCCTGCCCTTTTCACCATGCCGTGCTGGAGCTGGCTGGTTTCCTATGAACCTGTGGAAAGCTGGGCTGTCCCTCCCAGGGTTTGGTGGCAGCAGTTGGAGGTCACCTTCCCTGGCCCTGCCAATGGAGGTGGTTAGTGCAGCCCATGCTGGGAGGTGCTGGGTGGGTTTTCAGCACCTGCCTCTGACACATGGCACAGAACAGAGCACTCGCCGTGTTGTTCCCCATGCCATTCGATCTAAAGGGCCTTGGCAGGCACAAAGGCTGCCAGAGCTGCCGCACAACCCCACCGGGTCTCTGGTTACCAGCACCATGTGCCTTGAAACAATCACAGCTCCATGCTGGGGCCACCAGGAGCAGAGTCGGGGAAGATGCACTGCCCAGGGTGTGAGACCAGGCAAGTGTCAGCAGTTCCCTCTCCCTCCCCCAAAATAACCCACTCACAGGGGAAACTACATCACTGGGCAAGGCACCCAGGATCAGAAACGCCCACCAAGCAGGCTGAGCCAGCATGTGCAGCCAGTCACCCTTTCCCATTGCCATGGACGTTGGTATTTGATTTATTGCCTATTCAGGAGGAACTCTTAGCCTTCCCTTCAGAGCTGGAGGCAGGTCTGAGCAGCTGTGTTTGGCATGGCAGGGTCTCGCGGTTAGAGCCGGAGACGAGACGGCAGGACTCCTGAGCTCATTACTGTAACGAAGCTCAGGGAATTGGTTGTTGGTTATAGAGCTTTCCATTTAAGGAGGCCAGACTAGATGATGGTCCCTTCTGGCCTTAAAATATATGAAGCTACAAATAACTCAGCCAATAATTAGAAATTTGAGTCTCATTCCTGTGAATATTACAGGCTTGTTGGACTAGAAGCTACAAAGGCTGCACCGAGTTTTCCTTGTGTTTAAAGAGAAGTCATTTCCTGGTAGTTGGTCCCCTGTGCAAACCCCAAGACTGATGTCATTGGTGTTGGTATGGGAGCACGTGCAGGTAAACGACATCACCGTGAACTTGTGTCATGCCCTAAGTCATCCGGATGTGGCAAATAAGGATTATAAAGAGGGAAAGACTAGACTTCTCATGTTCATGTCTCCTCTGTAGTTGTAACTGACGTTGGTACCCCCATCCCATCCCCACAGAGCCTCCTGAGAAGCAAAAGTGATGCTGGGTAAGATGACCTGGAGGAGGACCCGCTATGTCGTCACCATACAATGATCACCATCTTCACCTGCTGGTCAGAGCATGTCTCTGGAGGAGCCTTGTGTCCTAGCATGTCCTGACATTGCTTTTGGCTGTGCTTCCCATCGTCTTCACTTTGTTATTGCCTTTCACTTCCTGAGATCAAGTCTATGTGCAGGGAAACCTGGTGTTAAGGCCATGGGAGGCCTCTATGTTGGATGCATGTGGGGCACGGGTTGGTAAGGCATGAGGGAGATGGGGGACTCCTGTTGTTCTCAGCTCCAGGTTTGTGGACACCTGAGCCTAAATGGAGCTGTGAGGAGAGGTTTGATGGCATTTTCTGGGAATTCATCACCAGATACACCCCGCATTAGGAAACATCCTTCTCCCTACTCTTTATGCAGCCCCACTCAGTGTTGCCTCTGTCTTCCTTTTGCTCCTCACCTTCCCCTCATGCAGCTTGGTTTCAACACAAGACACTTCAGACATTCTCCTTTGTTTTTTTTAGTTTTTCTTTAAACTTAAATTCTTTCACTTTTCACCATTTTTTTCTTTCCCTCCCTGTCTGGAGCAATAGTTGCCAGGAAGATGCTGCATCCCCAGTGCTACAACTCAGCCCTGCCTCACACAGTGGACCTTGCTGATGGGGCAAGCTCAGAGCGTCAGGATATAAACCCCTGCTTGGCTGACGATAACCAATATTTTTTTAAAATATAGGGAAAGGTTGCAGTGAACCAGAAGACCAAGTCCCTCTCTTCTTCCACTTCTCAGTGCCTGTAGCCTCCAAATGGGACCTAGCGATGGGAAAGCATATCCCTTGGGACCGGGGTAACGAGTGCCATGCAGAGAAAAATGCACAAAGAAAGGGAGGAAAAGGGGGTGGCCATGTTACCTAGGGGATTCGCTCCGCAACAAACAAAAAGGTGTGACGAAATGCTGTGTTGCACATATGCAAACAGCAGCCAGAGGTATTTCCTTGAGCAGGACCTGAATGCCGAGACTGAATGCTCGACAACTCGGCATTGCACAAGTGAAGGATTGGAGTCTAGTCTGTTCTTGTTTTCCTAGTTAAATGCCATTTTTGAAATGTTTTATCCTTTGTGTTGTTTAATCTCTGCCATAAACTATACAGGACACATCATGAATTAGTGCTACAACAGATGCCTTGGCTTGGGGAGTTTCCATTTCTTGAATAAAACATTGCTTCTCCCTATGGTTTCGCAGTTTCGGCACACACATGCCTCTTTAGATCTAGAAAGCAAGGGCAAAACCAGGGGTCACAACAGCCATCGAGAATCTTTCATTCATATCTAAAAAGACCTAAAAACCCCTTTCCTATTCATGTCAAGCAATCTTCCCGAGAAATCCTTTCTGCATTGTTTTTTGCTGACATCTGTACTGCCCCAGGTATGATTAATTCTTCTGCTCACAATAAAATGCTTCTCCTTTGCCTCTGGAGCAGCCTGCAATTTCACAATTAGTTGGTAAAACACACCGCGCATTCACCTTAAGCAGCAATGTGAACCCCAGCGGCTTTGCTCCTGACAACACGAGGGAGATTTGCCCTCGAGGGGAAACTGCTTGGCACTTGCAGCTTTCTGACGAAGGATGTTCCTGACAGAGTTCAGAGGTGTTGGAGAAAGTGGTTTAGGTTTCTCAAAGGGCCGGTTGTTCTTGGGAGGCTCTTCCCGGGGTCTGCGAGGCTCGGGGTGGGCTTGGGAGGAGAGTGCGTTAGGGAAATCACGGTGGGCTTGGGGATGGGCCGATCCCAGCTTGGCCCCCCGCATCCCCCACCCGCCGTTTTGGAGCATACCTCTCATTCCTCCCACCTCAATTACTGCAGCTGATCCCTTCCCCACCAGAGCCTCAAGGACACAAACTGACACCCACTGATCAGGCTCGGGCTCCTCCGGATCCCCAGGGCCGTGTGGGAGCAAAGGGACCTCTGCTGGTGCTCCCACCCATGGCACAGGTTGACTTGCAGCTCTGCACTGTGACTGCGGGGATCCTGGGGGTCCCTCCAAAGTGAACCCCAGGCACAGATGCTTTTGCTAAAGGGGAGAGGGTGTTGCGGGGCTGGGGGATGCTGGAGTACCGCTGGGTACTGGCTATCGTGTGCAAGGGAGGACAGCGGGGAGCAAAGCTGGTGCCAAGGTCGGGACAGGCTGAGCTGAGACCAGGGTCCCTGGGAGTCTCTTGCAACTGTCTGAGTCCAGGAGAGTCTGCGGTGCTTGTGCTGGGGTTGCTTGGTGCCTTGCAGCTGGGAAGTCCCCCTATAAATCCTGCTGCTCTCAGGTCTCACTCAAATTTGACGATAAAAGATGCTTGTTTGGGGGGAGGCTGGCAAATATTGCCCATTACCTCTGGAAGCACTTGAGGCAGGACCATGGGGTGGTCTGGCTGTGGGGAGAGTTAATCGGGGTTAATACCAGGAGGTTGCAGCACAGGGCTGTGGTAGGGCGGGTGCGTGCAGCCTGGCTCATAATTTATCACTTTTGTTAACTGTGGAGAGCAGGGCCCGATTACCGAGCAAGCGTGTGAAGCCAGCGGAAAGCTGCGAGAGCTGGCTGACTGGTGCTGGGTGTAAAGCTCCTCTTATGGAGCCCAGCGCTCTTGTTAAAACTTTAGAGCTCAACTTCTCCTCGTTGGCCACTGCAGCACGAGCATGCAGCCTGCTTGCAGAAGAGGTGTGGAGGGATGGTTCAGCGGCTACATCCCACCACAGAGTACCTGGGATGGTGCCAGACCCAGTGTCTGAGCCTCCCCTGGGAGAGCTTGACAGGGAGAGACAGAAATGGGTGTCCTCATCCTGTGTGGCTACTGAATGGTGACCCCAAGTCTGCCTTTGGTCCAGATGAACCTGGGAAACCAACAGTGAAGCAGCAAAGTGATGCTTTCCTGAATCTGTGGAGGGCTTGAAGCAGTTGCTTGAGGAGATGTGAGTTACTTCAGCAGGAACCTTCTGACCGTGCTGACAAGTGTGGCTGCAGCCAGCACTGCTCTGCAGGGAGCACGTTGTTCACACAGATGTTGCAGCAGAATGCGGGTGGGCAGAGAGTCACGGCGAGTAGGTACCTGGCTGCTAACACACCCTGACCACCGCTGCGCTCAGGAAGATGCCAGGAAGGGCATGTCTGAGCACTGGGAATCACTGATTATGAAGTGACAGGGCGTTACTATAATGCAACTTCTCCAAAACAGGCATCTTCTGAAGCTGGAGAGATGTCAGAGCTTCAGCAGGACTACTTAATGGGAAAGGTGTCTGGTGCTCAGGGAGCAGGCATGGAAGATGCTGCACAAAACCTTCAAATTAAGTGTGAATGAAAAAGGTGGTGACCTAAGTCTGGACTTCCCATCATGTAAAGCTCCTCCACAGACCCTCAACCCTCCCATTCCCACAGGACACAGGCCCAAACTTGGGCAGAGCCATCCTGCAGGCATGCACAGCATCTTTTCCAGTCATATTGGAGGCTGTCTCTAAGGTGAATCTTCCTCTATGCCACTGTAACCCGTCTTTATCATCAGTTAAGCCCATGCTGGCTTGTGGTTGCCCTCAAAGGTGTGTGCCTTGATCACGTATTTCCCGGCGACATTCGTTTGTCCAACTCCCAAACACAGCTCTCCAAAGGAGTGTTTTTTCCCCTGTGGCTAATGCATGCAAGTCCGTATTTTGGGAGTGAAGACAAAGCTGGCAATGCATCTGGGTACTGGTAGAATGGCCTGGGCCAACTGGAGTGATATGCAGGAAGAAAGAGATGTAACAAGGCAAAGCGAAGACAGAGAATAAACCCATAATGAGATCTGGCAAGAAGATAAAAGATGATGGTGTAGGCACAGATGCAGATGGAAAACTCACAGCCCCCTGTGCTGAAAAACCTCAGGAGGGACCAGCGTGGTGGCTTCTGGGTTCTACATTGCCAGGCCAGACTGAAGGGAAGGACCAAGGGAGAGCCCAGCCTGGAGAGGCAGGTGGAGGGTTGGGGACAACCTGCGAAGGGAACAAAACAGCCTTGGCTGTCGTCCCTCCCTGCTCCGTTATCGCAGGAGCAGATGGTCTGAGAGCTGCTCTTCTCTCTATTCTCTTGTGATGTTTTTCCCTCCCCAACTGATGTTTGTGTTTGCATTTCAGTCCTTGTTTAGGCTGGGATACTAGATGATGACAAGGGAAGTAAAACGCTGACACTACTGAGCAGAAGGGGATGAGATCTAAGGTACGTGTAAGGAACCGGACTTTTCCAGACTCCTTTATCTGAGGTTTCTGTGAACTGCAGTGGCCTAATTAGTATTTTGACTAAAGTGAGCCTTGACAAATTCTCTCTCCTTGTCACAGAGCTGTGAAGACACAACACGCAGCAACCCCTTATTCCTCTTTAAATACTTGCGTCAGCTTGACTCACCCAGGTGGCCCCATTTCCACCTTCCCAACATTTCTAGGGGAAAAATTGTGCAGAATACTCTCTTCATGAAATGCAAATTCCTGCCACTCTTTTTCCCCATATCAGAAAGAAGGAGGGGGAGGCATAAGCCCATGGCATAAATCCTTTGCAAGTTCCCTACCTGTCCCACTTTTAATTAAATGTTTCTAAATCATCCTCTGCATCAGCAGCCTGGTGGCAGAGGCTGGTGCCTGGAGCAGCAGAGTGGAGATCCTCAGGCAGGACTCAAGGGGAACATGGGCTTTTACACTTTAATTTCCTGAGCATTCTGAATTCTTGTGCTGTTGGGTAATAAAGGCAAGGGGACACAATAAAGGTGAAAGGATGGTGTTTCTGCGCAGCCTGCGAGTGCTGAGGAGTCTCAGACATCTTTCGGTGTGCTGTGGTCTCCTCTGCGGAGCTTTGTGGTGCTGCTTGCTGTGCTGTTGCACCCCAGGTTTGCACACCCATTGAAAATGCCCGGAAAACTGATTGTACCAGCACTGCAGGGCAGAGGCAGGTGGGTGGCTGGGGTCTCCCTGCTTGTCCTCACCCCTGGGCAGGAGGGGGATCTGTGCTGCCCTGGGCAGCTCCAGCATGGCCATCATGGCCATCATGGCCTGTACCACATGATGTCCACTCTGGCCAACTGACTGCTGTGTCAGTGGAAGCATCGAGCCCGCCATCCAGCCGGCTGCTTTGTCCTCCCTGTGCCCATCCCTGCAGCCACCCCCGGGCAGCTGCTTCCTCCTGGAGCTATTTGGGGTGTTGCCGTGGGAGGCTCAGCATATTCCCTGGGGCTGTGGCTCTCCAGGAAGCCAGATACCAAATCCTGTCCCCTTCCCAGACCCTCCCAGAGCCAGAGCCTTGCCTCAGCATCTGTTTATAACTCCTGGAGCTGGCCAGGCTGTTTGGTTTGGGATAAAGCGCAGTCTGGCAGGGCTCCTCCCTGCCACCACAGTGGCACGTGGTTGCCTTATCTCCCATGACAGACCATTTCCAAGAGCCCTGGGAGCTGGGCTGCCCTCACTGGCCCCAGAAGGCGTGTGCCCGGGCATGGGTGTGGGAGGAAGACTGCGACACCAGCTGGGTTTAATCATCCAGGATGTGCCGAGGAGCTGGGTGGGACGGGCTGCAGTGGCAGGCGATGGAGCTGGGAGCAGGAGATAGGCCTGGGCTGGATGTGCCGTGGGAACGCGTGTGGGGAGACCTGGAGTGAAGAGCAGATGTGGGCTTACAGGACATGGAGGCTGCAGGGAAGTCGGGATATCAAACCCCAAGAAAGCGTCTTTGCAACTGGATGAGTTTGGAGAAGGGCACCAAGTCTGCACCTCAGCATTCCAAGACGTGCTTGGAAGTTCCCAGACATTTTGGGAGTGTCTGGCCAAGCAAGGCACTGGCCTGGCCACTCACTGGCATGAAGGCCTTGTCCTGGGGTGCTGAGGTCATGAAAGGACCGGTGGCCATTTAGAGGGGTGTGCATATGGGGCCATGAGATGCTCTGCCCCTTCCCTTGTTCTGCCCCATGGAGAGCATGGAAGGGCTCTTCCTTGCATGACAGCAGAACCATCAGGGGAGCTTCTCCACCAGGACAGCCCAGGCGTCCACAGGAGATGCTGAGGTGCAGGGGACAGTGTCGGCCTCATGGACACAGGCTTCCCCTGGCACAGGGGTTTGAACTTCATGCCCAGCCCCTCTTCTTGCACAGTTGCCCTACAGCACCTTGGCACAAGGCTGGGGCTGGTCTTCTCCCCTGGTAAAGCAGATGGTGCTTTACTGTGTGGGTGGGACAAGCCATGGGGGGCTGGTGGGTTGCACAGTGGCATCACAGACACAAACACCCTCCTCTGCTCCCCAGATGTGGCCATAGCAGGAGAGTGGTGGCCTGACTGCCTGCACAGAGGATGCTATGGAAGCCATGTAGCCCTGGGCGGCTACAGCCCATCTCTACCATTCTCTACCACCCTCTGTACGCTGGGTCACTGCACTCTCAGACCTGCAGCACAGGGCAGAGCCCCAAACACAACCTCCCCCAGGCAATGAGCTGTGCAATTCTCTCTTTTCCCAGGCTGGCAAAGGGGCAGTGGCTGCCTCCTGCCACGCTATCAGCACCGGGTGATAAAGGCGGCTTCCTGTCACTGGAGGCACTTGCTTTCATCTCTCACATGAGTTTATGGACAATATTAGCACGAAACAGCTTTTAACCCTAGACTTTCTGCTGCAAAGCTCCAGCCCTCATCTGGGAATAAGGCACAGGGCCAGTACCTGCGTGATTTAACGTGCTCATGGGGAAAGCAGAGCCTGAGGTCAGCCTGGACCTCCTGGAGAGGGGCGAGAATCAACCAGCATTCACTTGCAGGCAAGTCACAAAACCTGCCAACACCTTTGCTGACTCATCAAAATTGAAAAGTTTTCGAGGAGAGAGTTTGGTTTTCTGCATTTCTGATGGGAAGCAGGCAGAAGGCCAAAGGAGACGTGCCTGAACCATTCCAGCCGCCCACCTTGCTGAGGGCTGCCTGCCAGGACCTCGGCCTGGCTCCATCATGGGGAATGTGGAGATTCCTGGGTCTGGGTCCAAATCATGGCGAAACCAATACCGACATGTACCAGTGCCCCGGGGAGGGGGTCTGCTGCCTCTGCACAGCTCTCCTCACGCCCACACAGCTGCGAGCAGGCAGGTGAGATGGCTCCCATGAGGTAGAGGGGGAAGTGCCCATTTCTCCTGAGCTGCACAAAGTTCATGTAGTATCCCTGGGGTGAATTCAGCCCTGCTCCAGGTAATTATCTCTTCTACAAAGCCTTGCAGCCTATCTTGCTCTTCAAAGCCATTGCCTAACTTGGGGCCTATAAGAAAGAAGGGGACAGACTTTTGAGCAGGGCCTGTTCTGCTAGAACAAGGGGTGATGATTTAAACTAAAGGAGGGAGATTCAGGCTGGACATGAGGAAGGAGTTGTTGGCCCTGAGGGTGGTGAGAGCCTGGCCCAGGTACCCAGAGAGGTGGTGGATGAACCATCCCTGGAGACATCCCAGGCCAGGCTGGACGGGGCTCTGAGCAACCTGAGCTGGTGAAGATGTCCCTGTCATGGCAGGGGTGGCACTGGATGAGCTTTGGAGGTCATTTCCAACCCAAATTATTCTATGACTCTACTTGATCCATGAGATTCTGTGCTTCTGCACAGCCCACAGATCACACCCTAGTGGAGTCCATTTCATGTGTGAGCACTCTAGATAAGTACCTCTCATTGGATTATGTTTCTTTGCAAATATAGGAGACTTCTTTCTGATATAGCATGTCTGAGCCCTCTGCAAGCTCTTGGGATGAGTCACCGGGCTTGTTTTGCAAACCTAAGATCTGAATTTGCTCAGATACGTGGAGGCCAGGCGCTCTGCTCTTTGGACACTGAGGTTCCTGCAAGACTTGGCTGAAGACATCCTTATGGGAGCAGCTAGGAGATGTTTGTCTTTCAAAATCTGTCATCATCTGCAATTACACTATTCTGACCAGCTCAGTCGCTTTGCCTTACGTGGAATTTTTTCACTGTGTTTGGAGACTGGGGGCAAAACTTTTCTGTCTGTGCAAAACACAGCACATAGAGGCTGGTGACATGTCCCCTCTTACCGTACAGTGGCTGTCAGCCGGAGGGAACAGTTGGGCTGTAAATCCCAATGCAAACTAGGGCAAGGGATGCTTGGACAGCCAAGGCCTGGAGGGATGTCTGAGGTATGGAAGGTGAAGGGGAGGTTTGCTGGGCCCAGTCCCTGTGGCCCCAAAATCCTTGAGCTGAACATTATCGGTGTGAGACTGACGCTTGTTATGGAACAGGTCATACAGACAAGGGACTGGATCAGATGTGACGTCTGGGAAACAGGGCAGGAGGGCGAGAGGCAAAGAGCCACAGAGTGAATCCCATCCTGGCAAGCTGGGCAGAGGGGAGACTGGGACCTGTTGGCCACAGAAGCGCAACTTTCCTCCAGACACCACAAAGAAGAGATTTTGTGGCACCCTGTACATGAAACCCCCTGGCAGGGCATGCTGTCCCCTGCACTTCTCACTCCTTTTCTAGTATTTCTCCTCCTTTCCATGCTCTTCCTTTTCTTCCTCCAGCACTGAAACATGGAGGCAGAGAGATACATCTGAAATACTATGGTGTTATTTCTTTGTACGGATTAGGGAGCAGAGTGAGAGACCACCAGATCGGTGACCCTCCAGACTGCTCCTTCTCTGGAGCTCAGTGGCAAAAAGGGGGCAGAAAATGAAACAAAACCCATCAAATCAGGCCTTCCCCTCCCCCCTGCCTCCCAAACAGTGGTTTTAAATCAGCCACTCTGTTGACGGGGTGTCCACAAGCAGCACCCCTGCTCTACAGACCTTCTCCAACTGTTTGGTATCTATAGTCTACTGCCTGTGGTGGTGACTCATCTGCCCACATGTAGATCTCTCCCATGGAGGTGTTTATATTCATACAGCTCCTTGCATGCCAAGGTGTTGGTCTGGATCGCCTCCAGATGAAGTTGTCCATTATGTGTCAAAAAATAATCCTCCTGCTGAATAAACTCCACCACAACCTCAGAGGAGGATTGCTGCCTACCTTCAAACAAAGGCCACGGTAGCATGGCCCATGTTGAAGGCCCAGCATGAAGCTGTCTGGTTGTGCCAGGTTGGAGCAATAAGGTCACAGCAGAAACAAGCCCAGAGAGGTGTCTGGCAGAGGAGGTGATGTGGTGCTGGGAATGGCCTGAGCGGGGCATGAGGTATTTCTGCTGGGTAACACTTTCCTTGTTTCCCCTGCCAGGCCTTTCCAAATCACAGCGTAACGAGAGGCTGTTCTGGATAGTCTAGTTTGGGCTGGCTGAGAAATGGGCAATCAGAACATTGTGCGGGAGAGGGAGAAAAAAGTTGAGATGCAAAAAATCCCTGATCCTCCAAGGATGAACAGCTTCGGTGTGAATGAAGCTGCAGATGGCAGAAAATGGAATGAAAGCTACATGGAGTGACCACTTACACCAAAACTCTGCTAGGGGCACCAGGATCAGCATCTTCTTCAAGCAGCCCATGGGGTGCGAAAATGGATTAGGGCCTCAGACATGAGGGAAGGTCTCCCATTGTCTCAAGAAGCTCATGCCAAGCAGTCTGGGAGCAAGGTCCTGTGGGGGCAGCAAGCGGGAGCATTGGCTTTGGAGCAGGCAAAAGAGGCCAACTTCTTATGAGGAAAGGGGTCTGAGTTCATACTGGAGAGCTGGGAAGATGGGACCACAGTGTTGCAGGAAAGCCAAGGAGTTTAGGGCAACCTGTTGGTGGAGAGTAAAAGAGAGAAACTCCTGAACCATCACGAGTAACTGAAGCCATGTCCTGAGCCACATGCAGCCCTGACCTGAAGACAGGAGGAATGGGCACCTCAAGATGAAAAAACAGATGTGACACTGAATGGATCCATCCCCACCCTCAGCTGACTGCAGAGAGAGGGTTCAGGTTCACCATGCAGCTATTGCACTGCTTCTGGTCAACAAATTAAGGCACCTTTTGCCTCTGGCCACGAGCTGGTTAATGGTGGGGCATGTGGTGCAGCAGTTCTGCTGGAGCAGGACGTGGGAAGCACCTCAGGAGCACTGTGAAGTGCTCATGGGGCTTTTCCACAGGCTCACATACAAAAGGTCAGTGCTCCATTTTGGGCCTTGACCAAGAGGTTCAGATGACACTCAAACGCTCTTTCTCCTACATCTCTGCGCAGACATGAATCAAGTGGTAGAAGGTGAAAGAGGGGTTGGAGAAATAAGCCTGATGGAGTTTCAGGAGTGTTATTTTAACAGCTCCAGAAAGCACAAGATCATCAGTATTTTGCAGAGATGGTACCATACACTGACCAGACCTTTCCTATCAATCCAGGCCTTCTCCAGGTATTCCAACACAAGCACGGGGTATTTTTAGGACAGAAATTGGAAGAGATAAAGAAAGAAAATGCAGAACATTAAGAAAGAACCAAATAAGGAGGTCTGTAGACCTGTCCCTCTTTGTCCTCTCTGTCCTTCCTTTAGTATTGAGTGACTTTGTGGCAACACTTCTCTGTGTCCCCAAGAAGTCTTGCTCTTTTGTCACCTCTGAGGCCAGGCTGTCCGTCTGTTCCCTGCTTTTCTCAGCATTTTCACAGCCTTTGCTAGCCCTTTCCTGGAGATATTATAGCCCAAATCACATCTTTCTCCACCCTCCACCCTCCTCCCTTAGAGGGGCTTATCTGCTGTTATCTTTCCCTTTTGAAAGGAACGTGAGGGCAAAGAAGCACGACAGATCACCTCCATCACAGATGGACACCTGCAAGTAAGCTCCAGGTGCTCTGGAGATGATTGAGGCTGGGACAGGAGAAGGGAAACTTTGGTGTAGGCACAGTGATCCAAAGAGATCTAAGTGCAGTGGGACCAGCTGCCACCACCACTGGAGTGGGTGCCACAAGCTGGAGCGACTACTCCCAGAGCCCCTGGCAGGCTGGGAGGAGATGGAGCTTCCTCAAGTATGGAAAGGCATCTCCTTGTTGGTGACAGGAAACCTGAAGGTACCTCAGACCTGGCACAGGACCTTGTGAGGAGCAGGAAGGTGACAGGAAGGTGACACCAGCAGCCAACATCACCCCAGTGTCTCTGTGAGCTTGTCAGTGGTGCTGGAGGGCAATGCAGGGGAGCTCTGCCTATGAAACTGATCCCCCAGGCGTGAGGCACAGGGCACACCTCTGAGCACCCCAGCACGGACTGCATTGCGCAGATGTCCAGGGGGCCTGGCTGGAGAAGATGCCCCTGATCACCATGATTCTCCTTTCTTTCTTGGCTTTCTGAATCTGCAGCCTCCAGCATTTTCACATCGGGGCATTAATTCAAACACAAACATCTCTGCCTTCCCCAGCTTTCTGCAGCCCATTCAGCACCTCCCACCACTCCCGCACCATGTGTTCGTTCATCAGCTTTCACCCCATTCCTCACCACCCAGCTGAAGGGGATCTGGACACCAAGCCCTGCTAGGGGCTTTATGAATCTCCTACTTTATAAACCTCTCTGAGTCATTCTGCTCCTGCCCGACATGTCCAGAGCATCACCTTATTTCGAATCTGTGGTGGGAGCCTGCATGCGTGGACAGGGGTCTTGCTCCTCACCAGCAGACACAGACCACTGCTGCTCTTTTTTTTTCTTGGGGGAGATTGTGTGTTCTAATTTTCATTATTTATTTTGAAACTACTCACGGCCATTCCCGTATTTAAAACATTTGGGGGACCACACTTAAAATACCTGCAGGGACTCTGCAGGAGCTGCCAGCGCAGGCAGGAGAGACTCAGGCTCACAAGCCTTTAACTCACCGTGGGATTATTTGTCCTTTCAAGCTCAGTGCTGGAATGCTTCAAGGTGTTTAGGCAAGGCCAAGGCCAGGGCATGGGAACGCAGGGCTTCACCAGGCTTTGCTCGTAATTGCCTCCACGCCTGCACTCCCTTGTCCCCCGCAAAGCAGTGAGGAGGGAGCTGTGCAGACGGCCAAGGAGAAGGGTGAAGGGGAGGAACTGAGTGAGCTCCAGTCCTGGGAAAAGCAGGACACAGGGTAGGGGGCTTTGCAAACACTTGGCGTGTGATAAGATGGGGCACTGATGCACGGAAGCGGTCCCTGGTTATCCTCACGAGCAAAACACAGCAGAGAAGAGCTGGAAGAGGGGCTGAGAGAGCCTGGGGTGACCAGGCACCACTTGGCTGGGATGCTGAGCACCGGCCGGTGGCACTCTGCTCTCCAGAGCTGCTGCCTCCCCAGGCTGAGGTCATTAAAGATGTCAAAGAGCTGTTTATAACAGGAGGGGGTGTTTGGCTCGATGCCTGGCTCTGCTCCAAAGGGAATAAAATCACAAGCTCCCTGCCTGCGCCACGTGCAGCTGCAGTGCCCAGCGCCGGGGGCTGCAGCTCTGACATTGCTGGTGGAGGTGTTTTGGAGGCCCCGGGCAGCCCCTGAATTTTGGTAGCGCTTTGGGGTCTCCATGGGGTGATGCTGCAAGTTGGCAGGTGGCCAGAAGGTGCCCAGGTTTTGAGCTTCTTTGGCTGCACCTCGGAGGGTCCGGGACATGGGAGTGGTACACTGAGCAGGGCCCTGGGGGGCTGGGGGAGGGTGCTGGAGGCCTCTGGAGAAGGCAGAGCTGCAGAGGCTGGGGAGATGGCGGAAAGCAGAGCGGAAGGCAGGTGTGAGCAGACACTGTGGCGAGGGGAATCCTCTTGTCCTGTGGATTACCGTGGGAGGACAGCAGCATGCTGGCCGTGTCCCTTGGTGGCCAAAATCACCTGAGCCAGTTGCCGTGTGAGGTGGAGACCTGCCCACGCTGGTGGCTTTGGACTGATGGTGGTGGACATGAGCTGTGGATGGGGACACAGAACCCAGCTGGATCAGGGAGAGGGCTTGCAGGGAAAAGGAGAGTGGGACTTGTCAGGACGGGGCGTGGGTACCACTGGGACACCCCAAACTGCATCTTGTGGGGGTGGCTGGTGTGAGGAGGGGAGAGGGTGCAGTGGAGGGGACAGGGACAGTCCAGCGGTGGGGGGGGCTGCCCTGCACCTGCAATAACAAGCTCCGGGCGCAGGGCCTGACAGTGGGACGGGGCCGAGTTGGAGTTACAGCCCCCGGGGGAGACCCTGGTGGCTTGGTGCCCGGGAAACACCTCTAAGTCAGCCCCCCCTCCACCAAGGAGCCCGGTGCAGGCGGCTCTGCCGGCCCCACACCTGCAAGGCTGGGAGCTTTTCCCCCCTGCTCTGGCTGCCCCCATGCACCCACAGTGCCAAACAGCCCCTGGGACCCCTTCTTCTCCCACCCCGGGGGGAACATCTGCTGTCAAAGCCTCCCTGCTCCCCCCAGCACTTGAGGCACCCTATGGCTGCCTCTTGACCCCAGACACCCTTGTGACCCATGTATCTCCCCCAAAATTGATCCATCACATGTGATGTCCTCTGCCCACAGCTTGTCCCTGCCTACCCCAGACCTGTCCCCACTAGCCCTCCCCAGTGTGAGTTGTACCCCACTCCAGCACCCTGAAAGGGTTTAAGCTGTCCTGCTGCCCTCTCCGCACCGAATCCTGACACTGCTCACTCCTTCTCTGGGTCAGCAGACCAGCGCTCCCACCTTAACCCTTTCAAAGCCATCTCATCCCCCACCTTTCTCCCAACACTTCCCTCTCCTCCATCTCCCCCTGTGCTCTGTGCTCAATCTGTCCCCAGAGCTTGGGTAGCCAGAAGCCACAGCAATGCCCTTTGCTCCTGTCCCATTCTCATGGGTGTGCTCACACCATGGAGGATGTTGAGGAAATCCCATCTCAAGCAGTTGTTCCACTTGTCCTGGACATGTTCCCAGTAGAGTCCAGACCTGGTCCTCACCATGGGGGTATGAAAGTCACCCCAATCTTGCAAACAGGACTCCTCTTCCCACATTTCCCTCCTACTGTTGGACCTTCCCCAAAGAATGGAGGGGGATGGACACCACCTCAAACCCTCCCAACATCAGAAGCTCCTGGATTCTCCCAAGCAAAGGGGTTAATGCAGACCCTTTGGTCATACCTTTGGCTTTTGCACCTGCTGGGACCTTCCTCAAGCCAAGTTTATGTGGGTGCCTGTTTCCAGGGTTCAATCCAGGATCAACAATACCCAGCTGCTTTGTGGGGGGTCCAATCCATTCCCACTCCATTCCCAAGGACCTGTCTGTAGTGGTGGAGGTGCTCCTTGGCATCTCCTGGCTCTTTCCATGCAATACAAAGCTGTTCTCTGTTTTGCAAGGGGTAGGCCAGGCAGCAGAGCTCCAGCTCCTTCATAGGAGAAGGCTGCAACACAAGGTTCTCACATTTTTCCACCAGATGATGAAAACTACACTCCTGGCACTGCCATGGTCCATGTTTGGTGGGATGAAGAGACTCCTTCTTCTTCCCAATTCACACCTCAAATATCCTCCAAGCCAGCGCACTCTTGGGAGATGGACCGGGAGATTATGGTGGAAGCTGGGCCTGAGTTTCCCACCTCTCAGCGACATCAGGTTTGGAGTGCCTGTCATGCAACCCCACCTCTGAGCTGGGGGCTGAGTGTTTCAGGCTGGATCTGAAGATGGTAAATCAGAGGCACCCCCTTTCTGCATTACTGTCAGCCTTTGGGAAGAAGGAGCTGCTCAAAGACCTTCCGAGATCGAGGGATACCAAGCAGGTGTCAAGCACTGGAAGAAAGACTTGCCAGAAATCTTAAGTCTGCATTTTGAGGGGGAACTATGCAAGTTAGATAGTGTTCTCTGGAAAGGCACCCTAGATGTAAGCTGCTTGTTTGTCATTTAGTAAATCAGCTACCTGCTTGGATTTGGCCTGAACTTTCCACTGGTGACCCGAGCATTGGGAAGAGCACTGGGAGACGTGTGGAGCTTGGCTGTTCCTTGGGTACTGGGTCTCTCTGTGGTCAGTGCTGCTCCCAGTGGTCTCTAATCCACCTCACCACATGGGAGTGGATCTTGGAGCACTGCCGGAGGATGGACAGATCTGTACAACTCACTGGGGCAGCTGCACAGTTAGCAGAAAGACCTGGCTTGTTCCAAACCCTGCTAAGCCCATCTTGCAAGTCATTTATTTTATGATTGCAGATGCCAGCATCAAATGCACAATGTGGCCTGATGGGAGCACGGGGGTTCATGATGCTTCACAAAGCTCCCCATGAGTGTGTGCTCCAGGCAAGCTCCAGGCACTATTAGGTGTCATCTGCAGCTATTCGCTAAAAAAGGTTTGCACTCAAACACCCCAACAGCCTGGCTATTGCTTCTTTTGTAATTAACTACAGGTGATCAAATAAGGAGGAAGTTAATGAGACTTAGGAGATAGATCTCCCCAGTAGGACCTGACAGCCTGGTCTAGTTAATTAAGGATTGTCACAAAGTCCAGATCCTACTCAAGCAGGTGACGTGAGAGTCTCTGAGTCAGAAAGTCAAGAGGGTCTAAATCAAGAGCCACCTGTGTCACCTGGAAATGGGGAGATGGAGCATGGTGCTTTCCTGTGGGTGAAGACAAGCAAGGAGGAGAGGCTGACAAATGTGAGAGCTGACGCAGGCAGCATGCAAATGCCAAAAAGGAGATGAGCCCCTTCCTCATGGTAGTTTGTCTTTTCTGCATAGATAATGAACCTGGGGAGGGTCAGTCTGCTCAGGTCAGGGATACCCAGACATGGTGCTCACAGGAGGTGCCACTCAGTGTTCCCTCCAGTACCCCTCCCTTCCTCTTCCTCCTCTTCTTGCCTTTGGGCTCCTGCCTCTGTTTTGTGGCCACACTAAAGCCCCTCATATCTTGACACACAGACTGGGGCTGCCAGCACCTCTGCTCCTGACCCACAGCCCCATGGGCATGAGATCTCGCCCAGAAAGACTGAACATAGTTTGTCTGCCCGGTAACCTGGCAACTGCACTAATGCATGCACACTCATAAAACATCCCCCTGAACTGGAGCCAGCACCCACTGAGGACTGTATCCCCTTACACCGGAGACATGCTGCACTCCCTGCATTGCTGCTTCACTGTGGGCGCCTCTGAAGGGCAAATCCTGCCCCATGCTTCTGTCTTATTCCTGACATGTCTTCTCCTCGCCCGCCCCCGTACCACACCTCATGTTGCAGTGGGATGCTCAGAGGTGGAGGAGGCTCTGCGTATGGAGGGAAAGGCATTCAGCTTGGTGTGAATACCACCGAGAGGCATGTCCACCATCAGGAATGCCCACCCCAAATCCACCCACCTGAGAAATGCATCTCAGCAGTAGAACTCAGGGCTGGCTCGCCTCTGGCTGCCTGGCCACCAGGAGGAGAAGCAGTTGCCCCACACCAGAGAGCAGCTCCTGATGTGTCGTGGGGCAAATGCCCCTGCAAGATGTGTGCCTGGTGCCCAGGTCTGGTGCCTGCTCAGTAGGTGTGCAGGGCTGAGCTCCACTGGGGCTGAAGCCTCCACGCCTTATATTCAACCTCTCAGATATATAAAAAATGTTGTTCCAGTGGCAGACAATGAGTCTGAGGATTTAAAGGATTATTTGACTTTTGTGGAAGAGACTTAATCTAACACATCAGATAAAAACAGCCCTGGAGAGAATGGCTCATGCTCCCCACCCAGCATCCATGGGCTCGGTGCGTTTGGAGGAAGGTTTGGGGGCTGCGCTGGGGCAAGTCCCTCCAGGAGGATACGGGAGGAGTCATCTGGATGTTTGAGTTTGTGTCTTGCGGTTCCAGGGGTTTCCTGAGCCTGGAGGGCAGAGGGAGGGAGGTGAAAAGAGAGAGGTGGCTGATTTATAGCTTACCATCTTCTCTGATCTTGATCGCCCTTTGTCTTGGGAGTCTCTCTTATCCAGACATGGAGATGGGAGGAGGGGATCTGTTTCAGAGATTGCTGAACTCTGGGTGTTTGCCGTTTCCTGGAGATCTTTTGATGTTCCCTTTGCTTTAAAACATTTTCAATGTTAAATTTCTCAGCCTCCCGCTGCACCTCGACTCTCGACATCGGAGCACGATCCATCACGACTTACCCAAACAATCTCCAGCAAGGCCAGACCTCTGCATCTCCGGGGCCGGTGACTTGGTCTCTCCCTGCAGGACCAGGCAGCAGAGCTTCTGGGGCATGGCTCTGCACTGCACCCCAAGGCCATGGGCTGCTATGGGCTATCCATCGCTTGTTCCCTTTCAAATCAACTTCATCCTTCAGCCCAGGTGACAAATTCCTGACATATCCATCACCTCGCTGGGCCAGGGATGCCTAGCGACCAAAAAACCATCACAAATCAAAAGGTTTAATGTGGAGACCTTGCTTTTCTCATTACCCATGGACTCTTGGTCAAAGGATGATGAGCTGTTGCTTCAGCACAGCCCCGTACCTGAAATGCACTGTGTCTCCTGGATCAGGTAGAACAAGAGAGAAATAACCTTTGGATTGTGCGTTCAGGTGTCTCTGACCCCCTTTCCTGGGCAGTGGTGGGGGTGTCCTCAGAGCACTGGTGTCTGCAGGCACCCCTGAGCAGGAAGATGGAGATGATGGGTGCCAGTGCACTGCAGAGAGGTGTCGGGAAAGCCGGGCTGCAAAGCAGTAGTGTGGATTGAGGTCTGCGTCTCGCTTTTCTCCAAGGCAGCCTAGCACAATGACTTCTAACAGGATAAAAATCACCTCTCTGGGTGAGATATCGCCAGGCTTGTGCCCTTAAGAGCATCCTATAAATATTGCTAAATGTCAAGAGCTTGATTTAGGACTCACTAGAGGAAGAAGTGCAGGAAAAACCCTTTCTGACCTGAGTCTTTACCAGGCTGAGAAAGGTCTCCAGCTCAGAGATGATCTTCTCTCTTGTCCGGCATGTGCAACTTGTCAGCTCTGGTAATGGACATCAGGTCTGTAATTAAAAGACCATCAAACGGTCCTTTTCCGTAAATCCTCTCACAGCACTGTCAGTTAATAAAATTGATTTCATTTAACTGGTGCCGTTTTCCAAAAGAGACAGGCCAAAGAACAACATCGCCTGTAAAACAATCTTTTTTGTTCCGTGAAAGTAATTAGTTTTGCTTGGACTTGATGTGCTTGGGGGTTAATTATCCTAAAACTGCCCATGGACTCCCATGATGTGGGGATATTTGTGCTGGGCTGCTGGAGGTGCCAATTCTTGCAGCAAGGCTCTTTATGAGCCCTGATGATGCTCATTGTTTTCCTTGAATTCTCAGCTTCGCGGCACTGTGAGCTTGCGTGGAAATTTCCTTTCATAGGCTCTGCCCCAAGAAGTTTCCAGAATCCATGGTTCAAAACCACAACCTGAGAGCACCTGGGAGAAAAAGGCAAATGAGATTTACCTGTTTATTACTGGTTTAATCATGATTTTTATGGTAAAGTCATAACTTGCAGAACCTTGAGTTATGATTTTTCATGGCTAGGGCTGTCAATGCCAGCCTGTCCTTACAATAGCCATAAACAGCGTTTTATGATGGAGATGGACGTGGGTTTGTTTGTAGTAACGTGCTTTCCACGTACACAGTCTGTAAAGGTGAGGTCATGTCAAAACTGCTGGAGGTTCAGCTTCAGCTCAGGAAGGGCTTTTGGGTGGAAAAAGGTGAGAACTCCTGAACTTTCACCACATGTTAGGGTAGAAAATAACCATGCAACCAAAAGATCTCATAAACCGTTTTTCTTTCTGTTTTTTTTTTTTTTTAAAAAGAAATGGCTGTACATGGCCGTTCTTCTTGTAACTCAGCCAAGAACAATTTGTGGCAGGAAAGTTTGAGCATTTGTAAAAATAAAATAAAAATTAAAAAAAAAAAAAAAATTGAAAGCACATTAGAGGATTTTACCGTGAACCCAAACAGAGAGGCGGGTGTACAGAGGGCAGAATAGCCCCGATAGCACGACGCTTTGCATTACTGGCCATGTGTTGAAACAGAGATTTTTTTCGCTTGTTTGTTTTATTAATCACGCTACAGAGCCCGGTGTAGCACTTGCTGATTTTTGTCTTGTTAACATTTTTCTGTCCCACTGGCATTTGGTCTCCACTTGAGCTCTACACCTGCTTCGCATGTGATAAATAGGAGCCTCACATGGTATAAGAGCAGAAAGCCACCTCTTACCCCTGCCCTGGCGCATTTTGGTAACAGTTTACCTTCTGCCACCCTCTTGCACGGGTGCTTTGGACCCCAGGGCCGTGCTGACCACAGCAGGCTCGGTGTGCAGTCCTTGTTCGCATGGGATGAGTCTTCGTGCAGGTGCTTCCCATGGACACCAATGGACTCTGCCATAGCAGATGTGCTGCAAACAGCAGAGCTGACTCGCTGCGGTGAGTTGGGAAGGGAATCGATATCTTGCTGCACCTTCCCCAGCTCACCAAGAAACACAGACTTTTGCAATAAAGGGCCAGGGACAAAAATTCTTGGTGTGGGATGGGAAGCAGGGCAAGGGAGGGCAGCAGAGAAGGTCTGCTCTGTCTGTGGGGTAACGCAGGAACGTGGTGGGATGAACAGGTGGTGGCTGGGCCGATGAACGGGAGCGTCTCCGCATGGAGCAATTGACCGTAGGATGTTGCCGAAGCTGAAAAGTTAAGTGAGATTCCATCCTCGCCTGGACATTTGCATGTCTAACAAGAATATCCAGAATTATAATAGTTAATACTGACACCACGCTCATAAGAGATATCAGATCCGCTGCCCGAGGGCAAACGCCGACTGTAACAGATTAGGGAGAGGCCTCTGCTGGGGGATGGATTTTGGGGGGGGTGGATTAGCTGACACCTGCCTGACTGGGGAATTGCACCTTTCCTGAGCACTGGATGTTAACCCCTCCAGCGGGCAGCCCATCTCCCACCAAAGACTGCTGATTCATCAGGATGGAAATATTCCCCGGAGACACGTTGCTGTGGATGAAATCCTGATGGAAAACGGCTCGGTTTCCTGCCAGCATACCCTTGGCAGCCCGCCTGACCAGCTGGTAGCAAGAAGAGAACATGGGAGTCCAGCTCCCGAGACATTAAACTCTCCCGACCCCCGTGCAGAGCGCTGGGCGAGGGATGGCGGGCTCCCAGCTGGTGGACCATGGCGTGGTGGTGTCTTCCAGCCTCCCAGCCTGAGCACACCAGCTGGGGGAACAGGGGAGCGAGGGGCCAGGCTGCTCTGCCTTTCGCAGAAGCTGCTTCTGGGTTTTCATCTCAGATTGACCCCCAAAGAAATCTTGAGTCACCGAAAAGGAGAGGCAGGGGTTCACGGTCCTGTCTGCTGCCTGACCCTGCTCATCCACTCCTCCTTTCATATCTAATGTACTTTTCCTCTTTTTCTGATCTCTGCCCATTGTCTGGGTGACCAAATGTCTACCAGGGTTGCAGAAGGTCCTGGTGGGCTCCTTGCAGGCTCTTCACCAGGCAGAGCTGCTATGTGTCCAGCTTTGCTTTTGGACAGAGGAAGCTGAGATGGGTCTCTCAGAGTGTGGCAGACCTAAGCCCAGGTCCCTGTCTCCCACACCAGTACAGACATAACAGCATGGGGACCCTATCCCAGTGCTCCTTTGTGTAGGGACCCTTGGGGGTCCCTCATTCATCTTCCTCCCAGGGTCTGGATGAACAGGACATGCTCATGGGTTTCTGCATAGGCACAATGGCAGGAGTCCACTCTTAGCCCGACTCCTCAAGTCCTGTCTCTGCTGTCTGTGTGTGGCTGGCAGTGTAGTTTTTTTCTTGCTTCGAAAGCACACTTGCCTTTGCTAAGACAAACCTGAAACAGAAAATTCTGCCAGAGTTTTCCTCCCTGAGAAGGTCACCTGTGCCCTGGCCATGACAAAACTCCCAGCAGCCCACGCCATCCCTCAGATAAGGTTCGGCAGTGACAGAAAACACTCGGGATATTAAAATCTTGGGCATGAAAGCTGTGCTTGGACGTGCCACTCCTGGAAGAGTACACAGTGCCATCTAGCCGTGCTGGTCCGAAGTACAGAGCTCTCTGCAGGTGCCTTCCCAACCCCAAACCCCAGCCCTTGCACCCCTGGCCTGGTAAACCTTGTCACCCCATTCCATCACTGATCAACCTCAGACCAGGCTGCTGGGAGGTTAACCCTGCTGGCACCTAACCCACGGCAAGGGGATGTGCTTATGTCAGACACCTGTGTTTGTTTTTAGCTTATGGTAAGGTTGGTACCTAAGCAACCCAAGCTGGCTGAAACAGTGATGTTTTTGGTGAAAGCTGGGGCTTAAACTGACTGGTCCCATTTCTTCACGGTCTCCTCCACGGTGGTGGGTATGTCTCCTGGTGTCTCCCTCCTATTTGGTGCTGATGTTCTGAGAGACCTGATCTCCTGTTCCTCACCGTTACCATTCCCTTCTCTGCACCTGATGGGTGGGAGAAGCACAGAGGGGTTCTTGTTGTGGCTTCAAGCATTTACTCAAGTCACTTCTTCAGATCCTGGCCACTATTTCCCTTCTTCTTCACCTGACAGATCTCAGTGCTAGCCCTGGCATCCAAATCTGGAGAAAGATCAGAGATGCTAAGACAACTTGGGGTGCCTTTAGACTCCATCTAGCAATATCCTGAGCTCTTCTGTTCCAGCACAGCCATGCTTAGCAACACCTACCTCAGGTGTCTGAACCCGTGTTCTCCAGCTGGCTTGAGTCTGGGGTTTCCTTTGATGCTGTGGCATTTCACCTGTGAGGAAATTGTGGGTCTTGCTGGTGCTGAGTGTTGGTTCTTGGTGCCCACACAGGGCAAGTCCTGCCTCTTGGAAATTTCACAGCTGGTGTTGACAAGGCTTACACTGTGCTGTTCACCATCTGTGTCTGCTTTCTTCCCCCCTACCATTTCTCCTTCCCTCACCAGATGATGTGATGCAGAGAGAAATGTACCATGCACCAGCCCTTTCACCTGGCACAGAGGGAGATTTAAGACCTGATCTAGCTGGACTAGGACTTCAGTCCTCTGTCAAGCCCTGGCACAGCTGCTGGATGCCTGCCAACCAACTTCAGCCGCCACCATCAGCCAGGAACACCTGCCGGCCTTGCTGCTGGACACCTTACCTTTTTGTAGTCACTTCTGCCTCCAAATCCTTTAGTTATGCTGATTTTCTGGCCCTTCCCAAACCCCAGTGCTGAGAGCATGGGCCTTTACCACTGTACTGTGTCAACCATATTAGTTTTAATCTCACATCGCTTTTTTATTTTGATCCATTTCTATCAGCTCCTTTGTCCACCCACTGCTCCATTGCTGGACTATGTGGAGCAAGTGGAGCATCTTGCATAACTCTGTGAAGAGTTGTGTCTGTTGACCTTGGATGTGTAGAACCTGTGGTTGAAAATGCCCTTCACCAGCTAAGATCCCATCACCATGAATTGTAGAAGACAAATGAGCAGGATCTTTGGAAAGATCAGTTTTTTGGGTCTTCTCTAGTTATTTGTGAACTGAAACCTTTACGATACTCATAACTTGGCAAAAGCTGTGACAACATTGAGATACAGGCACTCACATACACACAGACAAATTATTTAAGCAAAATCCAAACATTATTTCTCCTTGGCCCAAATCTTCTGGTTTATGTTTCCCCCCAGACAATCCAGCTCAAAACAGTACATGAGGGTGGCATTAATTGAATCATCTATAGACACCATCTATGGGAGAACCAGTCATGTAGGCACCTTCTAGAGTGAATGCCAAGAAACTTTGTCCTACCTGCAAAGCTTGCCTGAGGATGATGTGATTTTTTCCCTAGAAGCCCCTATTTCTCTCCAGTGACTATATAGGCAGTCAGCTCTGTAGTTGGCTGAGATGGAAAATAGCCCAGCGGTTGAAGTCTGGTGAAATGTAAGTAACTGAAAACAGTGTTTTATAATAGGAAACACTGCCTTAACACCAGAGCTTGCTGTGAGACCCACCTGTGACAGTGCAGGAGCGGAGGAGGCAGCGCCAGGTCTCAGTTACATCCTGCCCCCTGCGTATTTTCATGCACGGCTGGGTGTTCAGCTGCGGTTTTGCATTTATTCCCCACCTGCCCTGATCGTGCTGGTGGGATTTTGGAGAATGGAAGAGCAAGACGTGCCCTGCCTCTGGCCACACTGAGATACCCTTGAGATAAGGTCTGCTGTCCACCATGTGAGTGTGGAGCTGGTTGGACACCTGCATCACGCTGCTTAGTGGAAGAAAATGAGAAGAATGGGAGAAAATGGGAGAAAAATAATTTTATCCAGAGCTATTTTGCATTAAAATTAAGGAGAAACATCAGCAACAGCAGATGGAAATATGACAAAACTAGGAAGTTTTCATCCAAAAGGTGAAGTTTTCTAGAAGCTCTGAAAAGCATTAAAACCCAAGAATGAAGTGGTGACCACACTTCCAGCTCTATCAGGTGTAACATTGCCAATATGGGTGATATTATGGCAAATCTCTCTGAAATTAGCATTTTCCTTAAGGGTCTGGCTGCTGGAGACAAAAAGCATCTATTAAAGAATCATGATTTTAAGCAAGTCTCATGGTTTCTGGAGCCTGATGTTTTAGGAGACAGTGGAATTGTTTCACATCTGTGACTGGCAATCCTGTAGGTGCCAGAATACACCTGGGAACCCTCAGAAACCCCTGAGCATGAGCACACGCGGGTGTTGGTGTGTGCTGAGGTGCTGCCAATGTGCACGATTTCAGCCAGTTGTTATTTCCCTAATAACCTGAGATGCTGAAGTCTTGTGAATACCTATGACTCTCGGCTTTCATTTCAAATAAAACTCCTTTTCTAATCCTCCCAGTTGCAGAGGAAAAAAGTTGACAGACTGTTTTGAAAGCAGCTTAAGCACCCTGAAAGCAGAAGGCCTATAAACCAAATTAACAAATGTAATATTTAAACAATATTGCAAGTGACTTAAGCCAATTCCACGCTATTTTGAAGTCCAACTGCTCTGTGCCTAGCTTGGCTACAGTTGGGACGTGATGTGGGCGAAGGAAAAGCTATCGTGTGCTCTGTAGCTTAACTCTGTTTCTGTGTCTTGTTTCTTATAAAGCCACCTCTGGGGCACCTTTCTAAAGGGCTTTACAGGAGTAAGGGCCAAGTGCGTTCTTGTGAAATGCAAGGAAATTTTCATCTGGGTAAATGGTGCAATGCACAGGGAGAGGGGCTGGATGGACAGGTTACCTGGTGCAATGCAAACCCAAAAGGATCCAGGTGGATCCAAGCAGGTCCTCTGGCTTCTCTGAGGCTTTGCATTCATGTCCTGCACCTCACTCTCTGCATCTTGGCCTGACACCAAGGCTCTGAACAGACAGTGCGTGTTATAATAGCTGTTTGGAAATAATTAGGGGTGTCTTACTGGGACGCCACCACTGCTTCTGGGAGGCTTTTGGCTTTAAGGCTCCAGTTGTAGCTACAGACATTAAAGGGCAAGAGGAGTCAGGTTAAAAATACAGAATGAAAGTGCACAGCCCAGACAAGCCCCATCTGACACTCATGGCTGCACAGCCCCTTGACCTTGCACAAATGCGTGGTGAGTACATGGGAGTGCCATCACTGCTGGTGTTGTCATGCTCTAAAGGTAAACACAGGGCAAACTTCGTCGAAAGAAACCGTCTTATTTGCTAGGCTGATTGCTATATGCAATCTTGTATGATATATGCAATTCCTGTATGCATAGGACCACAGGATAATTCAGGTCATAAAGGACCTCAGGAGGTCCCTGGTTCAATGTCTTGCTCAAAGCAGTGTCAGGTATGAGATTAGATCATCTTAGTCAGGGCTTTATCCAGTCTGGTCCCCTCATTCCTGGGTGATCTTGTACGAACAGGAAACAAGTTTCTTCTTGCAAAATTAGGGCTTGAAGGTCCTTGTTTCCTGGCAGGATGATTGGCGTGAAGGGTCTTTGGGCTGCTAGGAAGTGAAGGACAAAAATCAGTGTGACTCGGAGGCTGCTTTGGCTGAGTAGGACCTTGCCCTGTGAGTAATGCTGTGGAAAGCAAAAGCAGAAGGTTCAGACTAAGGCAGGTGCTGGTGGATACGGGACTGATGCAGATTAGTTTGGGAATGAGGCCTTCACAGGTTGATGGTGGCAAAGATCAATGAATGCATCATCAAATAAGAGCTGATCCATAAAACAAACTGCCATCGCTCAGGAGAGAGGCTGCACTGGGACCTCCCAAAGAGACAGTGATAAATGGAGCAGACATCCTGCTGGTCTGTGTTATCAATGGCAAACACTTTGACCCTCTCTGCTGTTGGCCAAAGTGTGCTGGTATAACAGAGAACCCTCTCATGGCCACAATGGAGCTATACTGATTTACACTGGCTGAGGCTCACATGGAGTGGAAAGAGGAGCTGGTTCCCCACAGGAACTCGTGACTCTAGCTGGCTGGGAAAAAGCTTCTGAAAACTTTTTCAAAGGAAATTTGATGGACAAAATAAGCAGAGTGGGAGAACAAAGAAAAAGTGTGGGGTGTGTGGGAGAGAAGACCTCGTACAAGCCCAACCGCATGTGGATGAGGGCTCACGGGAGAAGGGAGTGCAGTGGGGAGCAACACATAGTGGCTGAGATGTTCACGTACAGTCGTGACTCAACTGTACTGAAGCTCTGCACAAGTGCATGAAGGAGATTGAGAGAGGCCACTGTAGTGCCACAGGCTTCTTCAGAAATCCGAGTCTTTCTGCACCGACCAATGTCATGCCCAGTCCTGAGGGTACAGAGGAAAGGGTTAACACCTCCTAAAGCCCTGTCGTGTTGGGAATGCAACAGAAAATCTGAAAGCAGGTCAGTACCTCAGCTGCTTCTGAATTCTCATTAATTTGTGTTCTCCTCTCATTTATTAATGGGCTGACTCACACTGTATTTGCTTTCCCTCTGCTGCAATTTGCAAAATTCCTTCTTATTCCCAGTAGCCCTCTTGGCAGTGTTATTTTTCTCTGTTTTTCCCTGGCCTTTATAATTTCCTTGCAGGTCTTAGCTGAGTTTGCATATTCTTGCTCAGTTGCCCTGGTTTTTCCTTTTCAGCCTTTTTCTTTTCATCCCCAGGCCTCCTAACGCATCCCTTGGGGCCATCTCAGTGTCTCTGGGAGCAGCTGGGAATACCCACCACCTACCATGCCCATGAAGGGGATTTCAATAACTCCCTTGGCCTTCCATTCTCTTTTTCCTTCCAGTCCCCTGTGTGGATCCAGATGCTCTCCCAAAGGCTTGGAGTCTCCCAGGGCTTGGACAAACCTGGGTTTCCAGACATGGAACCACAGATCCCAGCAGCCATCAGGTCCTGTGGAGATGCAGCTCTGCTCTTCGTGGCCATCTGCTCCCAAATGCTCTGTTGGGTCGGTTATTGCAGTGAGTAGACTGGTTTCTTCTGTGCTCCGGCCAACACTGACCATCTTGCTCTGACTGTGGTGGAGCCAAATCTTCTTCAACCCAAAAGTCAGGCAGCCTGTTACAGATGGCCCAAGACTGTGGTCCCTGCACTGCCACATGTACTTTGCTCCCCTCATTTGCCTCAGCCCAGAACCTGCACCCACAGAGAGCAAGGTATGACTGGACAAGCCCATTGGGGGGACACTGGGTGACTATATGAGCCTTTTGGGTCTCTACACATTCGTTCTCCCAGATGCTGGAGGGTGAAGCATGCCTAGCAGCGATTCACCACTTGGTGTGGCAATGGGGCGGGGGGTGTTTTTCTGGGTGCCAGCCTTGCCAGGGCTTCCTGGGTGCTCAGCCTGTCCTTCCCCAGATTTGCCCACAAGAGGGAGGCAGCGACTTGTGGTGTCCGCTCCCACCTCGCATGGGTGTCACAGGGTCCCTGCCACGGCACCGGGGCTGCGTGGGGACCCATGGGCTGTGTGGGGGCCGTGGGCTGTGAGGGGCTGTGGCTTGCGTGGGGCCAACCCCACCCTGCACCGCACACGATCATCGCTGGAGCCTGGGTACCTCAATGGGATGGCCAATGGTTGGTGGCTGGGGCTTGTCCATGTCACATCTCCCCTTGTGTGGGAAGAGCTGGGGCAGAGAGAGCATCGCCTTGACTCACTGTCATGTGGGTTGGTTTTTTTTTGGTGACAAAAAGTGGAAAGATGTTGTTGTTGATCATTTTCTTTACCAGAGTGAGATTTCTGTCCTCTGCCAGGGCTGGGTGAGACCTGTTGTGCCTGTTAGCTGGAGACTGTTCATTCACCCATGACACAGGTAGTCCTTTTGCTAGAAGAAGACAGGAGCTGGAGGGTGTTGGCCTGGACAATCCTTTTCCATATCTCTCCAAAGCATCAGCTCTTGCCTATTGTGAAGCAAAGAATCCCAAAGGGAAAAGCTGAGGCACTTCTTGATATATATGCCAATGCGATCCTTGGAAACTGATGCTTTTTGTGCACCTGAGAAAGGCAGAAAAGTCCTGTAGGTGCAGAGACTCTGCTCAGTGGTCCTGTATCCAAGGCAATAGCTCTGCTTCCAAATACTCCTAAACCAGGCTCCAGGTAGCAAGGCTCCAGTGACAGCTTTGTCCTCGGGAAGCTTGCCAAGACCCTTCCCACACTGGGGACCTGTGGAGATAGTGTGGTTAGTTATCTTCAAGCCAGGTGTACAGGTCATCCTTTGTTCTGACATCAAAATAATGGGTTCATCACACAATCATTTACTCAAATGCTGCCTGGATGACTTCAAACATAAGCATATCCCTTTGGGACGGTCAAGGGAAGTTGACAGCAGCCGGGGGTTTCTGTCCCAGGCCCTGGGTTTTTCCGTTGCCCAAGAGACCCCCTGCTCTTTGGGCTGGACTCTTGCAGCTGTGATGCCCTCCTGGCTACCAGGGGCAGACTCAAGGCTTGGAGCTACCGTAAAACGGACCATCTCAGATATGTCTCCCTGTGGGCTGTGGGGTCTTCTCACCCCAAATAAGCAGTTCATTCTTCCGTGCAAAGTGGCCTCACTCCAGCAAGGGCATGGAGATTGCTTGTCACAGAGAGCTGTAACTTCAACAAAGGCTTCCTTTCTCTGAACTGCGACACAATTGTTGGAGTTAAATAAATCTGTCATGCACAAAGCAAACTGCGTTAAACAGCGTCCTCTCCCACTCCGGCCGGATAAAAGCTGGGCACTTTGGAAAGTGTTTAAAAACCATTTTTCATCCCCTTGTGTTCACTCTTCCCTCCTGTTGCATCCTCATTGCACTCACTCATCCGGGAACCCACACAAGGACCTGAATTTCTAACAGGAACAAAAAAAGCAGAAGGCGAATAAACGCAGCGTTAAAACCCATTCAGAGCTTCTATTATTTGGAACCAAAAGGGGAAGGTCCCTTGCAGTTCACTTTTAAATGTGTCTGTCTAGAGGCAAAGAGATTCAAAGTGCATTTATCATCCTTCTTATTCACCCTCTCAGTCATCCACAGCAACCCAGGGATTTTTTTCCCGCTTCGCCATGTGGTGATGGCTACAAAGCTGGCTGGGCTCAGCCACCACGCGAGGAAGGAGCGGTCTCCTCTGCCTCACACATCATCAACGCGGCTGCGAGCTGCATACGGCTGTCGCAGCATTAGTGGTGACACGTGAGGTGGAAGGGGCCCGGATGACTTGTCCCGAAACTCAGCTGGGCTGCAGGGCAGTGAAACCCGGGCTGTGGTGGGAGCAGCCAGCTGGAACCTTTTACGCATAGTAATTCACCAAAAATGGGGTTTCAGCAGGACCAAAAGGAGCTGTAAGTTCAGGTTTCAGTCATTTGGATGTGTGTGAAAGTGTCGGCACAGTCCTGCTAGATGTTTCCAAGGTAAAAATGTCTCATTTCAGAAGTGCCGGAGTATTTCATTAGACAGCCTTGAAACAAAACTCTTTTCCTATTTTCACAGGGCACTTTTATTTAAAGGCTGACCCAAAGCAGGAGAAAATGAGCCTAAGCAAAGCCACTGGGTATCCCTAAGGAAAGGGTTCCTTTTGGGTCAAGGGGACAAACGACTCCAGAGAAACCTCTTGGGGTGGTTCTAATCCCTGGGCTTGGTCCTCAGCCCCAAAGACCCTGACCCAGATGTAGGCTGAGCATGGGGAGAAACCACCGGTGTGGCAGACCCTCGGAGTCACAGCAAACATCAGGACTGGAGGGACGGCAGGGAACAGGCAGAGAGGGAGTCATGAGAAATGATGTGGATGGGGGAGAGGAAGAGGTAAGGGCAGCGTATGGGTGATAACAGAGGAAGAGGAGAAGTGGGAGAGACAGATCTGCTTGGCTTTCAGTGGTGCAAAGGAGGACATGGTGGAAGAGGGAGGCAAAGCCCAGAGTAAGACAAACTGAGGCATGGTTTGGAAGAAGAATGGTTGGAAACTTTGGGGTTTCTTCCCTCTTACCCTATGGGGTTTTGCTGGGAAAAGGACACTGTGGCCCATCCAAGGTGAGATCCACGAGGCTGGTTCAGGAGGTTCATGAGAGAAGTTCGGTGTTGGGGAAGCAGGGCAGCCAGGCTGTGTGACCCAGAGCCTGGGGAGCACAGTGGCCACATCCTGCTGGGCTCTTGGGACAGCTGTGACCTACATGTGCCAGTGGGACAGAGAAGGAGTCATAGGGTGGTCTTCTATGGCTCCAAGTCTCCAAGTCCTCGTACCCTCCAGGACGCTGATGTGTGATGGGGTGTCTCACCTCTTTGGCACATCTGGGCAGAGCCTGCGTGGCCATCTTTCCTCTTGCCCTACTACCCTGTTTCCCTGAAAATAAGAAAGGGTCTTGTACTAATTTTTGCTCTAAAACCTATTTCTTTTTTACACGCATAGCTGCCTGCACACTATTTAAACTGACTTTTTAAATGAACTGTAACTAGGGCTTATTTTTTGAGTAGGGCTTATAGTTCAAGCATCCTCAAAAATCCTGAAAAATCATGCTAGGGTTCATTTTTGGGGTAGGTCTTATTTTCAGGGAAACATGGTAGGAACAACCTGGCTTCACGTCATACCCCCATGGCATCCCTTGTAGCCTCTTGTCCCTTCACATACTGCGCAGGGCTGCTCTTCTCACCAAGGCCAACACTGTCATCTGTCAGTCAACTGGGTGCTAGCCCAGCTCTGGATCCAGCTTGGTGCCTTTTAGGTCCCCCCGTGTCTCTCCAAACAGGTGGCTATGAATTAATGAGGTCTAGGGGTAGTTAGAGAGTTATAAATAACTTCTGAGATGATGAATTTTAATCAGGAGCCTCTAACAAGCAGAAGTTGAAATCAGGAATGAGAATGATGGTCTCCCAATGGGTCTTCATTAACAATTTAAATGACTGAGGTCTTAATTAAAGGGCTCAGGACTTAGCTGAGGGATTAAAGATTGCCCAGGGTGAGAAATCAAAGACTTCTAAACCTCTTTTTTTACACAAGGTAACGAGCTTTTCAATTAGATTAAAAAAAAAAAAAAAAGAACAAGGCCTTGCGGTTTTATCTGGCTTCTTCAATCGTTTGAACGATGCTCAGATCCTGAGATGTCCACCTTAGCCTGACAGCCTCCCGTCATGTGCAAGTCCCCCCACTGCTCCTGTCACCATGTCACCTCCATGTCCCACTGAACACTGACCCTTGGCCATGGACAGCATGAGAGTGTCCATGTTCCCCCTTAGGGAATCCCTTGGGGGCTCCTGGTCTCGAGGGAGATGTCTGCAAGGAGACACTGAGATGGGCCTCATCTCCCATCAGCTTTACAGCGCTCTCCCCTTGCTTAGGTGCTCTGAAATATTTTTCCTAAACAAAAACAAACAAACAAACAAACAAAAACACTGCACATGTTCAGCTTGCGTTTATGAAGAGTTTCAGGGTATACAAAATCAGGATTTTTTTACAACTGCAATGTTTGTCCATGCCCGACCCCAGGCCTGTCACCTGTGGCACACATGCCTCCAGACAGAAGTTCTCCCTCCTAGGCAAGCATTGATCTTCTCTGCAATGCCAACCCAGAAATTGTTCTCCTTCCTGGGATGGAGTCACCGTCTTGTCTCTGTTCCTACCTGCCACCAACACAACTCCACCTCGCCCAGGTAGCCCATTGTGTGATGGCCTTCCTGAGGCTGAATTACTCGGGTGTTACAGTGATGTCTGAAAGTCGGTGACGTTAATCCACCATGGTGGCCTCTGTTCATGACTGTTGTCTCTCTGTCACATCTAGTGGACACGAGGTCATGCTCCAAGGTGGCTGCATGAGAGAGCTCAAGGGCAGAGGAGGCATTTCAGATCGTGGGACCAAGATGAGTGACCAGACCTGATCCAGTGCTTCTTTCCAAGGAGAGGGACATGGGAATCCATGTCCAGAGAGATGGAAGGAAAGAGACACCCAGGGTGAACAGGTAAGGTGAAAGTGGCTGCAAAACCTGTGTCTGGGGCTGAGTCCTGGGTCTGATGGGGCTCAAAAGCAGGTTTCACACAGAGGGAAGGACATTCACAGAAGCTGTTTCTCACAAGAATTGCCATTCCTGGGAACTCCCAAAGTGCTCCCAAGGAAAGAAGCTCAAGGACAACTATCTGCAGGGGTGGTTTGAGGAACCTGTATGAAGAACAAGCCGTTTGGGAAAAGCAGATACACTTGAGTTGGATTTCCTGGGTACTTGTGCCAGGAAGAACAACCTCCATGAAGTTCTTCTGCTGGTTAATAAGGTTTGAACTTCCCCAAGCAGCACACAGGCATCTGTGAAGTCTTACCTCCTCCACCCTCCTCCTCAAGATCTCCCAGGAACATCAGATCGCTGAGAACTGCACTGGGCTTTTGGAGACGAAGCTGGGTAGGATTTCAGAGGGCTGACAGAGATACACAGAGGCACGGAGTGCTATCCCATGACCTCTGTTTTATTAGGAAACTTGGCTAAAATCAACAGATGCACTTGGAAACTGAAGCAGGAGCCCTTTCCAAAGGGGCTGGCCTGACTGAGCACGGTCTGCTTTGGAGCTAAGATAAAGGGCACTATAAAACCTGCAAAAGCCTCTGAACGGGTGTGCTGAGTCTCACCCTGGACTCCAGGTCAGAGAGCTGCTGTTGCTCCGGCATGACGATGAAACTGCGGCTGAGAGCTTTGAATGGCTGCAGAATGGGGCATCACCTTGGATGGGGCCAGCTGGGAACCCCTCATGGACATGGTGCCTCCAGGCTCAGCCACCTCTGCATGGCTCCCACGGGACACAGGGGTGGCACCAGGAGAACAGCAGGTCCTGCACAGCTCCAGGTACGAGGGTGGAAGGATGGGATGCAGCAGGACCAAGTGGTGGCTCTGACAGGGTCCTGCAAGGGAGCAGGGCTGGGTCCCACCCTGGGGCATGGCACAGGGGGTTTGGCGCTGAAAGGTGTGGGAATGCAAAGAAACTGCCATGGAGTCATCCCTCTCCTTCACGCTTTCATAACAGAGCTCTGCAGGTGAGGTGCAGTCCTAAAACCAGTGCCCATGTGCTCCTGTCCTCACTCCCTGTCCCACAAGTACCATGGCCCCAGCATCTTGGCTTGTCCAGCTTCAGGGATGCTGGAGTGAGACGTTGGCTCCTCTTAGGAGCTAAAGGACAATCAGTGAGCCACAAATTGTGTCCTTTGGGAGGAAGAATTGGGCTGTGGAAAGAACAGGCAAAACTGGTGTCCTGAGAAGACGATCAAGAGAAAACAAATTCTTCCAGGTCATGGCAACACTGAGCAAAGGGGATGCTTCACCTTCTGTGCCTGCTCCCTCTTCGGCATCCTTGCCGTTGCTCTTGGCACCATATTGCCCAGGATGCCATGATGTGGGACTGGCTTCTCCCCATCGAGACCTCCCCACCACGGCTGACCCATGCCACCCTGCCTCCCGCCTCGGTCCCTCACCTGGTGAGCCTTGTTGCAACAGGCAACTGCCCCAGGCTGCGCAACCAGCCCACAAATCACCCCCACGTCAGGCATGGGTGCAGGAGCAGCTGATTTATCCTCCAACACTTGGTGCACCGAGGGCTCCTCAGCTGTGTCTCTGGACAGGCACTTTGGAGATGGGGGAGGCAGCTGGGCCGTCGTCTGTCTCAGACAGCAAAGATCTGGCAGGAGGGTCCTTGCTCATCCTCTCATTGGAGCTTGCTGAGGATCTGGGGGCTTTTGGACACATCATCTGCAGCACAATTGGCGGGAAGGTACCAGTTTTGGATCTGGGTAAGGGTAGAGGCTTGTTTCCCTTCCATCACTTCCCAATCAGATGTGGGGACAGGGTTATTATTGCAAGATCAGGGCTGGTTTTGTTGTGCAAAAGCTCTGGAGATGGTGGGGGGATGGGGGTGGTGCTCTAGGGATGTGGTGGGAAGTGGATGAATGGAGCTGGTGAATGGATGGATGGGAAGTGGTGGCCCTTTCCAACCACAGAAAATTGATTTCTTTGTCATGCACAGCAGGGCAGAGGCTTTCCAAACTCAAGGGGTCTGGCCTTGTCCAAAAGAGCCTGCTGTCTGTAGATGAGGACAAGCAGGGTGATGAGGGCTGAGACCTAGCACTAGGCAACATTAATGGAGATGTGAACAACTTTAAAGGGAATCTCCCCTGTTTTTTTCCCTCCTCTTGTTTATATGTTCAAGGCTTGGTGACCATATGCAATTGTGAGCTCTTTGGAATGGACAGCCACCTCCAGCCTGAAGGTGCAAGCTGTCTGTGCAAGCTGTGGTGTTCAGGGTGATGGCCCTTGAGGACACCCTTGATGGGCAACAGCAGATGTTTGCAAACAAGGAGTGACCTCTGGAAAGCCCTACCAGAGAGGATGGCCCATCTGTGACCTGAGAGGGGATACTGGGGTCAACCCAGACCCATTTCTACCTTTCTTTGTAAATGAGCTGAGGTCATGCATTCTCTAAAAAATGCCCCATCCATTCAGTTGTGATGCTGGCCCCATTGCACCTCCAGGAGCTGGGGTTACCGTGTATGTCCCCAGCTGCTGCCTGTGCTTGTCTTGTTGCAGAAACACAGCGGAGTGGTGACCATGGTGAACCCACCATTGCTTGCACTGACCCCATCGCTGTCCCCGCAGCCTGAGGCACGAGGGTGACTTCACTGGCTGCCCGGGGCTGGCTCAGGAGGGGCAGCAGCTGTGAGTCTGGTGGGGACTTACACCTATCACTCTGTAACTTCTGACGGAGGCTGGATTTGCTGAAATGTTCACTGGATTTTTTCCAGCCTGCTGGGGCCCATAAATCTGGCTGTGCCGAGGCTGCTGCAGCTCCTTCCCCTCGGTGAGCAGGGCTGGTATTTTTCTTGGAGGGTGAGACTGGTCACAACCCTCCTTCTAGCACCTGCTGCTCCACCTCGAGCCACATTCCTGAGCGGTGGCGGAGAACGGATCCGTCTCCACCAACCAGGGATGCTGCAGCCTCTGAGCTGGCCCCGCTGCCCCAGCTCCTCTGCAGCAGTGAGGAGGTGCTGCTCTTCTCCCTGCTCCCACAGAAACCCCTTTTCTCTACCCATCAATCTGCTTCAGAGACGGAGAGCCTGGGTGAGCACATGTTAGGAGCAGGACTGTGAAGACGGTCCCTGATGGCTTTTTCTTGGACAGATGAACCACAACCTGTGGATGCCAAATGTCCTGTTCAGCATTGATTCCCAGGGTACTGCCCCGGCTCAGCTGGGTGTTTGCTGTGGAGCACGGCTCCAGGGTATTTCGCAGGACTCTCTTTTGGAGGACTCTTTTTTGGCACAGCTGTGCCTCTCATCTGGAGCTCAGGAGATCTGGCTGCTGGTACGGGGAGCTCCCAGACCCCAAGAAACAGTCCGGGATCCCCAACATGGGAGATATCTCTTGGCTGCATGGGCCATCTTGATGTCCAGGTGGGCAAAGCACCACCTGCACACAAGGGATCAGCAGAGGAGGAGGAGGCTGGGCTGGGGCAGCCTGACCGGAGCAGGTCTGGATCATCATTTATGGGCATGCCTGTCATTTAACATTTCTCTCACAGACTGGAATCTGGGACATCCTGGATGCTTTTCATCCTTTTACCGGTTCCTCATGCCCAGCTCCAGAGATCACCTTTGTGTGAGAAGCTCTGCTTTGGCCCTTGTTGTGATGCACCTGAGAGGGCCATGGTGCCACTAAGAGATTCTTGAATACTGAGCGAGTCTCCAAGCAGCTTCTTCTTGCTCAGCTCCCACCACAGTCCTCTTGCCTCCATCACCTAGGCAGTTTTCCCTGGCTACTGTTAGCAATTTCCAGGTCCCTCATGGTCTCATTGTCAATATGAGTGAGTCCTGAGCTATGTGTGATGCAGAATGGTTGGCTGAGGGATGCTGGATGAGCCTCATGGCTCTTTCTGCTGAAAGCCACCTGAGATGTACAAAGGGACGTATGTGTATGTCAGAGAGGGCACTGAGGCACACCCGTGGGCAGTGGCGCACAGTGAACACTCGAGAGCTCTTCTGTACACCGGAATCCTGTTACATGCCTCACTGTAATTAGCCTCTGGCTGTTCTTGCAGAATGAGCAATCGTTTCTGTGACCTGCCAGAGCTGAGTTATGGGCACAACAGGCTGGCACAGGGGGGCTGTAAAACCAGACCTGCCAGACCCACAGCCGTCATTTGTCAAAATGAAACCACCTGGCTGGAGGAAAAGGAATTCATTTGCTTCTTCCTTCATCCTATTCTTGCAGGCAGAATGGTGTCTCTTTAGGGAGTCCGCAGACCTGCAGCCACATAAAGCAGCCACTGGTGCCTTGTTTGGCTGTGTTCCCTGGTGCTTCTCACCCAGCATCATGCTCCACACAAGTATCCTAAAAACTGGCACTTTCTGGTCCCAGAAATGTCCTGCACTTGTTCCCAATAGCATAAGGACAAATTAGGAGGGTTTTGCATTGGCTTCAATTGTCTCTGTTCTTCAGGCCAGCTCTGCATGGAGATGGGGTGCCTCTGCAGTGGTTTGCCCAGCTAAACACCCCACACTTTCCCAAATCTTTTTTGTCCTGTTTGTTCCCAGAAATGTTTCATAGGTGATGTGCGAAGTGCAGCTGCAGCCAAGGATTGTCTCCAGCAGGATGGCTTTTCTACTCACCATCGCCCACTGAAGTTCATGCACCAGGAAAAGGTCACTTAATGGTCTCACAAGGAAATACCTTGTTCCCCAACCCCCTCCTGTAAGGTGCCTGGTATCTTACAAACAGATCAAGGACTTGGGATGCAACTTCGTTCGAATTTAAAAGCGCATCCCCTTGAGCTGGCAAATATGGCCTGAAAGATTCAGTCAAATTCCTGGTCCTCTGGGGGGACCTCATGAGACCTTCCAGCTCCTGCCACTTTCTGCCCACATCTGTTCCCCTATATCTGAGCTGATCAATGCCAGCAGCACTGGGCGGCATTTGCTGTGTGCCGGGTTGGATGCCCAGTGCATGACGGCATCTTGTCTCATGGTAGATGACTCATTTGGGACCTGTCCCAAGTCCCACTCTGAGATTTCCACTCCAGCCACTTTGTTAGCTCCCAGTCTTGATGGATGCACTTGTTAGCCTTAGGTTACTCATAAAACATCTTTATTTTGTGGTTTCCAATTAAAAACATCTTTCTGTTTCATCTTTATGGGAAGTACAGCGCTTATTGCTGGGCTGCAGCTTCATTTAACCTCTTTGGCCTAAGTTAGCCAAAAATAACTAAACACAGCAGGTTTTCAGAAATATAGCTACCTCTCTGCTGTCTCTTCTGGATGTGGAGTGACACGCTGCTCAAATGTTGGTCGCTTGCCTCCCAAGAGATCCCGCTTGTCTGGGCACACTGGGGTCTCTTTTTCTCTGGGAACCTTTTGTGATTCAGTGGCCATGAAAGCTGGATTCCATGAAAGGCTGGGAAGGTTGATAATGTGTTTGGGGTGTCCCCATCTGCTCTGCTTGGGTACACAGCACCTCAGCATCTGCAGCTGCCCCAAGACTCACCTGAGGTCAGCTCAGCCAAAGGCCACAGATACTGTCATGGCCCATCGTTGAATATTGGTGATCCTGCTCAGTTTGAACGTGAGAGTCTACTGGTGAGAGCGGTTGGCCCGTAACCAGAAGAAAGGTTTTCTAGGCTGCTGGCCACCAGAGGAAACTCCTAGGAAGGGCCTCACATACAGCTTACACAGCTCCCTGAGGAGCTTCCTTATTGGAGAGTAGGAAAAATAAGGATGTCAGACCCTTGCTTAGGGAGGTCAAGCAACTCTTGTGACCCATAAGTGAGAACTGACATGTTGGAGAGGTGCTCCAAAGGAGCTCCAAAAGAGAAAGTGACGGTCCCTGTGCCAAGCAAAATGTTGGCCAAGCACAAAAAGCTGTCTCCAGCTCCAGCCAACCTCCTCCATGCCTGAGACCAGACGAGACAACTCCAGCACTGTCCTGCCTCTGGTATTTCCTACTGTGTCCCAGTGCAGCTGCTGCCCAGCAGGAGCTGAGCCCCACATTTCATGCACAGGAGATGCAGGTGCCTGAATCTGCTCCTGGAGACGTCCCACCAGGTTTTGCCTGGTCGGTCGGTGCGAGGGGTAAGGTCTGCAGGAGAACAGCTTCACCCCGTGCTCAGCTCCAGCAGGGTGACCGTCATGCCAGGGCAGGGAGCTGCAGGTGAGTGTGTGTGCGCAGGGCAGCGAGGCTGCAAGGGCAGGTTTGAGAGGGCTGGATCGCAGCGTGCACCCAGATTGGTGTTTCAGAGTGGCTGGAAGTTCCGCCTGCTGTTTGCTTCCTTTATTTCACCACTTTCAGATCCAAAGAAACAGCTGAGAACTCAGAAAACTGTGAGTTTAGAAGGAAAAAAACAAAACAAAACAACGCCAAAACTAGAAAGATCAAGGGAGCTTGAAGGGCTTTATCTTCCAAGAATCTAGGATTATTTTTGGGAAGGCAAATGGGGCAGAGAAGCAAAAGGCAGCCCCTGCCTCTGATCCCATCCCATCTCTTGGATCCAGTTGGGCAGATCCTGGGCTGTAAAGAGCCAAGACTCAGATTTATTTCTGCAGTTTCCCATTATCCGAATGTCCTACTGGAACGGCACCAAAACGCAGTGCCGGGAGTTTTGTAACACTTCTCTGCTGCAGTGCATGGAGCTTGCACATCCCGCTCCCAGCCTGGGCTTCCTGTGCACTCAAAGGGTCAGATGAGGCCAAAGGGATAATACTTCTCCTACAGCACCCCAAATATTCAGATCTGAGATAAACAGAAGACCCCCCCGTGGTGTCACTGAGAGGTGAGAGAGGGGACAATACAGCGGGATGCTGGCCCAGGAGGAGGGGCCATGTCCTGGCTTTATTGCTTTTCCCTAGGGTGTATGTTTGGGTTGCTCAGGGTGGTTTGTGCCTCTGCCCTGACCCTGGCTGCAGCTTTGCCCTTCGTCTCTGAGAGCCCTTCCTTCCCTCCCCAGACACATTTCACCAGCAGGGAGCCAGGATCTAGCCACAAACCCTGAAATAAGCCAAATTGCCACCCATTGTGTCCACAGTTGGAAGAATCTACAGTGAGAGACATTAGAAACATTACATTTTGGGGCAAATCACAGTGGCCAGCAAAGGATTGGTTCTTACCAGCGTGTGAGCTAAAGGCAGAGATGTGACCTGTTCCCCTAACGATGTTGTTTTTCCTGAAAAACTACAGCACCGCTTAGTGCGGGGACCCCTTTCCACTGCGTGCACACACGGCTGCTCTGCAAACACTGCTGGCCTGGCTGGCAGGTGGAAAAAAATCACCTTGCTGGCCAGCAAAAGCCTGCATATGTTTTTCTGCAACGTTTGCAGTTAGAGGAGCTGGGTAGCAGCTGTCCTCCAAGGAGATTTTTGCACATCTGCAGAACAATGCTGTCTGCACTTGAGGAGTTTTGCTGTAAAGGGTTTCTGAGGTGTAAAAACGTGGCTACTCTGTTTCTGAATGTAGTGCTTTAGTCTTTAAGAACATGATTTAAAGAAGTAACTGGTTCAAAGCTTTTACCCCCTCGCTCTGAGCTCTGTTCAGCAAGGCATCCATACGAGGTGAAGGCACTGGCGTTTGGCTGGTCCAAGCGAGGTGGGTGATTCACCCTTGCCCAGAAGGAGCGTGCTGTCTGCTCCCCTTGCCAGGAGGGTGCTCGGCACCACACACACGCCGTCTCGTACACAGGTTGCACAACCCTGCTGGGCAGCGCAGGCTGCGGGGTTGCAAAACGCGGAGCTGTCGGCCGCAGTCACACTGCAGCGACTCATCCGAGAGCGAGTCACTGAGCCCGTCTGCCCGGGGTGCCAGGCTGTCCAAAAGCATGGACAAAATGCCAGTAAGCAGAGTTTTAACAAGCAGTAAACTGGGAAAGTCTGTATTTCCTGCTGAAATCGGGTAAGAAAAGCAATGGCCCCAGTACTGCGGGTGTCAGGGTGTGTGCAAGGTGCTGGTTGCTGGCAGGGAGAGGGAGGAATGGGGAAGGAGGAGGGATCATTTATCTTCTTTCAATACATTTTTCATGAACAAAGCACCTGCGCGGGTGCACATCGGGCCTGCGGTGCGGCGGGAGCGGGGCAGCACCGCGCTGGGTGGCTGTGCCGGCCCCCGTCACCAGGCAGGGCTGTCCTGATCTGATGCGGTCAGGAGTAATCCCACACAATTATTCTGAACAAGCACTGTTTTCCTTGGAAATAAAGAGCCTGCTTTCAAAATATCCCATTTCTATGAAATATTGTTTTTCTGCTGCCAAGTTTGATTGGGATTTTTTCCAAAAATTATGATATTTTATTTTATTTTTTTTTCTTTTTTTCATCTGAAGCTCTACCAAAAAAACCCCATCAGAGAGAATGGAAAGATCATGGAGAGAATGTGTTTTCTGTTGGCTCGACAGTGCACCCGGGCTCAGCATGCTGAGTAACCTCGGTTCATTAACAGAGACACTGCGCGGCCCCAGAGCGATGCACCTGCTGTCCCTGTGCATCCACAACTTGCTGCTGTGACTGCGAACCTGAGGCAGGTGAAAAACCAACGGACTTGAACCTGAAATTGTTCACACCTCTTCTGATTACTGTTACAGAGCTAAGCAGCCTGCCCTGAGAAATTATGTGGAAGTACAACATTTAGGGTAGGTGTGGTGGTCAGGAAGGGTGACACGTGCCCACGACACTGCCGCTGCCTGCTGGGCTGGCAGCCCCGATTTTCTCACTCGCACCGATGTCGCTGAGATCCCCAGGAGATGTTTCTCTTTCCTTTATCTCCAAGAACTGCCTGTGTCTCTGCTGCCTGCTCTTCCCACAATATTTGTGCGCAGTTTTTCCCAGATAACAGCCCCAGTTGTGGATTCCTCCTGCCTGCATCTACCTCTGCCACGCAACCACCTCCCCTCCTTGGGGCAGCAACAGGGAGGTGCAATTTGTGTCGTCCTCCCGAGCAGTTTTCCTCCCTGGGAAGATCTGAAGAAGGCGCTGCAAAGAAGCAATTCCCAGGCACACAGACATGGGGCAAGAGAAGGGCATGTGTGTGTTATGTTCCCACTAAGACCAAACGAGGACAGCCCTGCGGATCAACAGCACAGACAAAACTGAAGCCCAAGAAGCCACAAAGTGCTGGTACGGGGGAGATCGAATGCTGAGGAGATGAAGGGTCCTTCCCTCGGTATTTCCTCACTGCAGGAAGATGGTGGAAGAGGAGAAACTTCTGTGTCTCCAGCTCCCAGCAGAGGAGAACATGCAACTTCATGCTCAGGCATGCAATATACAGCCAGTAATGCCGTGATAGAGCAGCAGAAAAGCATGTAGAAAAAGGAAAATCCCACAGAGTCAAATCATCAGCACCCACCATAGCATGTTCAGCACTCTTGCCTGATGTATAGAAATTGGATTAGGAGTATATCCCAGAAAAGTAAGATGACGACCTTTTCCTGGGCTAGCTTCTCCCACACTGGAAATGGGGATGGTTAAACTGGTGTAGGACAGCTTTTCCAACCACAGGACAATGGCCATGGTCTCTGTGTCATTACGATTGTCAGCCTGTGCTTTAAATGGCACAGTTTGCAGACTGAACTTCGGAGCTCCTTGACAGGTCATTACAAAGTTTCCTAGAAAATTTTAGCATGTGATCCCGTCATTGGCATCTAACACCAATAAACAAGCCTTGATGCGGGTACTTTCCATCCGCAACACTGCAAGTGAGAACATCAGAGGTTTCTCTTTCCTGTAAAAAGCCATAAACCAGCCAGGTAATTAATTTTCTGCTTTTGAGGAGAGGTTAGTCTGGCAAGCAGTTCAAGGCAGGAGCATTAGCAGAGCTCAGCTCCCGCTGAACCCCGGGAGAGATGGATGTACCTTCTCCTAAGGGTCCACTCAGCTGGGGGGCAGCTCGTGAAAGCAAAATAGGCTTCCTAACGGGAATGGCATCCTGAGTCATTATTTTCAGATACTTGAGCGTCAGCCAAGGACATACGGTGACTATATCCCAGCGTGAGCCCTGTTGATTTTATCGTCCTGTTATTCCGCCGCGCACGAGGTCACTGCCTACCCTGGGCTTTGAGGGGCTGACCCAGCTCTGCCTGACTTCTCACCAGACATTGCTGCCATCCAGCAACAAGCAGGGATCAGTGCACGTCTCAGAAAACAGACATAATGAGAAGGTGTTGCATCCCACGATGAGTTATTGCACAAATTACAGCAGACGTTTCCACCTTCTCCTCTCCGCGGCTGCTTCAGGAGGTGCAGAGTGGGGGCCGGGGTGTTGTTTCTGCCCCCTCTCATTGTTGCAGTAGTTGTCCCAAGGGGCTGGACTAACAGCTTTCTCCACGTGCTGGGATCAGTGACCTGCAGGTCCGTGTGAGGTGATTTGATGAAAGAAAAACACACATTTTGCAAAGTCTGTTTGTGCCGTTTTGCTCTTCATTGGCAAGTGCCGACTGTGCCCCCAACCAGCTCCGCTGTGCAGGTGGGTTGGCTGGTGGCAGGGGGTCACCATGGACATGCTTCCGTGTGCTGAGAGCAAGAGCTCTGAGTTCATGGACGGTTGGTGGTGGCCTCTGTGCAAATCCTGATGTTGCTCCCATGTCAACTGGGCTAAATTGGTCAGTTGGGTCAGCAGGCTGGGCCATGCCTGCCCAGCACACCTTTCCTGCCATGTCACCAGTCTCAGTGCCACGCTAGCTCTTGGCCCCAAGGGGTCTGAGCACCAGCCACCCTGCAGCCCCCACATCCTGGGTTTGGAGCCTTGTGCAGGATCTGGGATGGGCCTCTTGTCCAGGCTTGGCCTTTCGATGCTGCTGTTGAACTGGGCACACACACCAGTTCAAACAGGGGTTTGTTACGGTCCAATGCAACAGTCTGTCATGTTGCCTGGCGGACAAATGCCTGTCTCCAAGTGGTGACACATCTTCCCTCCATGCTGCTTCTCCCCTCTGTCTCTTCCTTTGCCCCATCCTGCTGAGCCCAAAGAGCGGAAAATAACTGTGCATCAGCTTGCTGCATTTCTGCAGGGGCTGGGGGATCCCCTCCCCCCCACCACCGCTGCTGTGTGTAAGTGTTTTATTGTTTGCCTGTTGAGGTGTGAATGAAGTAATGGGCTTTCTCCGTCACTTCATCTGTCTCCGGCTGACAGCTTTGCTTAGACACGTTGTGCTGTTCTGTATAAACCCTGTCACCTTGCCATCTCCAAACAGACAGCTTCCTCTGGGAAACTGTAATCAAGCCCTCCTGAGCACTCAGCTCGCACTGTCCGCGGCTCGTAAATCACGGCGGCTTTCCTGGAAAATCGCGAGAGGAGACAGACAGACCGACACGCATGCACCCGGCCGCGGGGTCCCCTGGCTCCCGGGCAGGGGCTGGTCACGGGCAGCGGGGCTTTCCGGGAAGGAGGGAAACTTTGGCGGCTGGTGCGAGTGTGCCTGGCCGGGCTGTGAGGACGTCAGCGAGGTGAGGACACGTTTCTGCTGACCCCAGCGCTGCTCCAGCCCGTGCTCTGGATGGCATTGCCGCAGCATCTCTGCAGTGCCCGAGGTCGGAGGTGCCACTGACCCGATGGCAGTGGGGAGGATCACTGAGCCCCATGGTCTCCACGTCCAGTCATTAGATGAGCAACCTCTTCCCTTCAGTGGTGCTGAAGTCTCCTCTGATACCAAGTCACTGTCTTCTGTGGGCAGAGACAGATCACAATCATGGCCAGGCTGCTGCTGAGCGCTCAGCCATCTCCAGGGGTGCTGGGCACCCCTCAAGCCCCCAGGTTGGAATGAGCATTCCCTGTGAAGTGCAATGGGAGACAGCACCCGGCCCACAAGTACCAGCTGCCCTGAGGTCATGGCTCTGCTGCTCCCCACCACACTCCGCTCCTCAAATCCCAGCTTCCAACTGCTCAGCTCGTGCATCACCCCTGGTTGCCAGGCAAGCTGCCTCTGCCCAGTGCCTGTCCGTCCTCCCAGGAGCCCAGCCGTCAGTGCGTCAGCAACAGAGCTGCTGCACACACCTCTCAGCACCGGGGGAACAATGTGCGGGGCTTTTCTCCATCTACCTGGGTTTAAGCACCGTGTCAGGAAGCAAGCTTGTTGCTCCCGTTAGCTATGCCCGCCTCTCACTCAGTTAGTTTGGGTACAATGCTTGGCTCAGGTAGGAGACCTGACCACTGCCAGGAGCTGCCACCACCATCCCTGGAGCTGTGCAGGCACCCATGAAAAGCACCCCCCTGTGCAAAGCACCCAACTCATGCAAAGCACCCACCTGTGCAAAGCACCTACCTGTGCAAAGCACCCAACTCGTGCAAAGCATCCACCTGTGCAAAGCATCCAACTCGTGCAAAGCATCCACCTATGCAAAGCTCCCACCTGTGCAAAGCACCTACCTGTGCAAAGCACCCAACTCGTGCAAAGCATCCACCTACGCAAAGCTCCCACCTGTGCAAAGCACCCAACTTGTGCAAAGCATCCACCTGTGCAAAGCATCCAACTCGTGCAAAGCATCCACCTACGCAAAGCTCCCACCTGTGCAAAGCACCCAACTTGTGCAAAGCTCCCACCTGTGCAAAGCATCCAACTCGTGCAAAGCATCCACCTACGCAAAGCTCCCACCTGTGCAAAGCACCCAACTTGTGCAAAGCATCCACCTGTGCAAAGCATCCAACTCGTGCAAAGCATCCACCTATGCAAAGCTCCCACCTGTGCAAAGCACCCAACTTGTGCAAAGCATCCACCTGTGCAAAGCATCCAACTCGTGCAAAGCATCCACCTACGCAAAGCTCCCACCTGTGCAAAGCACCCACCTGTGCAAAGCTCCCACCTGTGCAAAGCATCCAACTCGTGCAAAGCATCCACCTATGCAAAGCTCCCACCTGTGCAAAGCACCCAACTTGTGCAAAGCACCCACCTGTGCAAAGCACCCAACTCGTGCAAAGCACCCACCTGTGCAAAGCTTCCACCTGTGCAAAGCACCCACCTGTGCAAAGCACCTACCTGTGCAAAGCACCCAACTTGTGCAAAGCACCTACCTGTGCAAAGCACCCACCTGTGCAAAGCACCCAACTTGTGCAAAGCACCCACCTGTGCAAAGCTCCCACCTGTGCAAAGCACCCAACTTGTGCAAAGCACCCACCTGTGCAAAGCACCTACCTGTGCAAAGCACCTACCTGTGCAAAGCACTCAACTTGTGCAAAGCACCCACCTGTGCAAAGCACCCACCTGTGCAAAGCACCCAACTTGTGCAAAGCACCTACCTGTGCAAAGCACCCACCCATGCAAAGCACCTACCTGTGCAAAGCACCCAACTTGTGCAAAGCACCTACCTGTGCAAAGCACCCACCCATGCAAAACACCTACCTGTGCAAAGCACCCAACTTGTGCAAAGCACCTACCTGTGCAAAGCACCCACCCATGCAAAGCACCTACCTGTGCAAAGCACCCAACTTGTGCAAAGCACCTACCTGTGCAAAGCACCCACCCATGCAAAGCACCTACCTGTGCAAAGCACCCGCTCGTGCTGTGCACTCCATGGGACCAGTGTGTCCTGGTCAACTGGGCCTGGGAAGAGGTGGCTGAGGGTTTTGCCCTCTCAAGCATTCACTCTCCAGGGACCTTTCAGCTGGAAAAATGTCATGTACTATTTTTTTGCCACTTTTATCCACTGTCTTGGGAATTTCAAGCAGGTGGGAGCAGAAGCAGGGTGGGAATGACCAGTTCAGCACCAACTGGAGAAAGCCTGTCCTCCTTCCAAAGGGACCAGCCTCCCCATTTCCTGACAGACCTCTGTTACCATCAGAGATACCAATTTTGGAGGACAACAAGGCTTTACGGACCAAAGTCCTCATTTCATCCCTCCGTTTCCCTGGAGTCCATCACCGGGCTACCAAGCCTCCCCTCGCCTGAGCCCAAACCTGTGGTGGAGGTGCTGAACTCCAGAAAACAGGCCAGGTGAGTCGCTGGTCCAGCACCATTGGCAGGGAGGCACAGATCTGTGATGATGGAGTGCTAAATACCAGTGAGGCGGGAGAGGAGACAGGGGCCGAGCTGGGGTTGGGGCTCTCTGTGAAATACAAGAGGACTTTATGTCTCTGTTAGGAGCCCGCAGCAGCTGATGTCAAGCTGGAACATGGTGCATTAACCTGAGATTAGCGGAAGACTAATGATCGCCTGCACGGCGCTGTCATCCCTCAGCGTGACGGATGCTTAAAGACTTTGCCGCGTGGTCCTGGAGGATGGACCAGTGTGTGCGGAGAGGCTGCCGGCGGTGAGAGGTGAGAGCCTGGGCCCCGAATCCCCAGCCCAGTGCAGGAAACCATCAGCATGATGTGCAGCCTTAATTAGAGGGGAATAAACTTAGCAAAGAATTCAAACATAAATTTGCTCTTGCTGATTTCAGACTTCGCACACGTTCACTGAGCGGACGGGTTCCCCCAGGACCCTGTACTGAGCTCTGCACTGTCTCTGATTTATAAGGTCCTCTTGGACATGTTAAATATAGTATTAAGTGTAATAAATGTAGATCACTTTCCTAAATATTCTGTGATTTATGCCCGGACTCCTTCCCCTGAGAGCTGGGCTCATAAATCCTCTGTGCAGAGCTGTCGCGGGGGGCACATTTCCTCGGGCAGGTTGGAGAGTTAATAAGCGGGAAGGGAGCACCAAGCGTGAAAAGGAGCTGGGGAGAAAAGCCAACACAAGGAGGGTCAGAGCAAAAGCGGATGGAGCTGTGTGGGAGGAGGGAGGGTTCCCAGCGCCCTTTTTTTGGCACGGGTGGCACCCCTGTGTTGGGCAGCAGGGTGCTGTGATGCTCCTGCCAGGGAAGGGCTGTGGACGTCTCCAGGCAATACAGCCCTAAAGGAGCCTGCGGGAAGGGTGCTGAAGGTCTGGGCACTGCTCCGTGGGTAGGAAGCCGTCGCTATGTTTTGCAGGTTTGCTTGGCTGACCATCCTTCTGTGGCAGCTTAAAACTGGTCACATCCTACCAGCACGGGCTGTTTTTTGCTTCCCTTCTCTGCACAGCATCCACCATGAAGATTAAACAGAGAAAATGCTGACACGAAGGCTGGAGGATGTGCTGGGAAACCCCAGAGTCCAGCTGGAGGGAACGGGAAGAGTTTCACCTACGCCCTGTGGAGCACAGCCCAGGGAATGGGTGTCCCCTCCCCAGGGGACCACGTCCAGACCTGCACACCATGATGCCTTCTGCTAGATGGGGCAGCTCCGAGAGCCTTGCAGTGGTGTTAACCCCACCACAGCCTGGAGACAAGGACTGCTGCACAGCAGGGCTGTGGGCTGTGAAACAACAGGGGAAGACACTCTGCACCCTTCCCTGCAGGGCTATGGCAAAGGCTGGGATGCCTTCTTCAGACTTGACACTTGTGCCTGCTGATGCAGTCCTTCCTCTCTCGCACTCCCATCTCTGGGCACCTCTTTTTCCTCATCTTACTTGCGATTCCCTCCCTTTAGTTCCTCCATCCTCCTCCAGCAAGGCCCAGACTCCTGCCCACCAGCACATCTGTCTGCCAAGCCCCCACAGACCTTCATTCTCCTCCCCACCTCTTCCCACCACTTTCTCCAGCACCCATTTTCTATCCACATCATGGGGCACAGCAGCCGATGGCTTCTTCCTCCCATTGGACCACACTCTCTGAAGCTGTTGCTGCAGTTCGACCACTGTCTGGGCAGTGGAGGGACCAGCAGCTGAAATTATGTCTTCCCTGAAGAAGCCAGACCACCCTTTCAGCTATTTCCCCCCTCCACCCGATGAGAAAGCAGCCTGGGATGAGCCGTACTGCCGATGGGAAAGCAACGCTGCAGGCTGGGAAGGGTTGCAAGTTCAGGGGAGGAACCTCTGGGCCAAATGGGAAGGGGACCCGTTTGAAAAGAGCCTCCCAAAGGGATGAGAAAAGGGAAAAAAATAGAAGTGAAAAAAGCTCACAGATTGTCATCAGCGTGCACTGTGGAGAAAGGCTCGCTTGTGATCGCGGACTGTGCTTCCCGAGGAGGACAAGAGGGTGATTTATCTGTAGGAACAAGAGATGGGAAATGGGAGAGATGCAAAATGCGGATTTGGTCAGAGAAAACAGTCGTGCCAGCCCTCGGCAGAACAAGGGAGGCTGTTGTGGGAGAGGGGATTGAGCAGGCCCTTTTTTTGGAGGTGATCGCACCAGTTTGCCTCCTTGGTACACACAAGGGTAATCTCAGCGTGCAGCTCCATCGCTGCTCAGCTACAGCCAACGCAGGAGGGCTGGAGCGGGGCACGAGGCCAGCGCTTTAATGACCGTATTCTGCATTACGGATTTCCAGTAAAAATCCATCATGATTAACACGTTGCATTTGTCACAGCCTAGACTTTCATGACAAAAAACATGACTTTTTGGGTTTTCTCACAACAAGTCATGTTCTTTGTAATCTAATAAGTGCTGCTCCCCCACAGTCCTTTACAAACTCGTCTCTGTTTGGTTCCCGGGTCGTCACAGATGGGAAAATGACCAGAGCTGTGAAACGCTTTCATGCCATTTGTCAAGTTTTATTAAATGGCTTGGAATATTTTTATTACCAAACAAGGGTTCCTCAGTGGGGCCGGGGACCCCGCGTGGGCCCTCCTCCATCTCCGGGGCTTTCGTGTGTTTTGTGTGACTCTCTTCCCCCGTTTTGCCCCCACAAACAGGCACTCTGAATGAGAATCTGAGATTTCTCAGCAGCCTGGTGTCAAGCAGGGGAAACCTGGAGTAGCATTTGTATTTAGTTGCTTGAAGTATTTCAGTGCAAAAATGTGGACTGAAAATGACAGCAAACAGGCAGTGAGGTACAAAACCCCGTTGAATTATTTTTTCCCCTGTTGGAAAGACAGAAAACCACCTTGTGCAGGTTTGTTCCCATTGGTATCAGCAGGGCTGGAAGAAGGATGAGGATGGGACATGCTGGTCACATCACTGGCGTGACACATCTCTGTCCTTCTGTCCATCTCTGCCCTGTGCCATTTCACACCATGCCGCACCACCCTGCTCTACCTTATCTCATCCCACCTCGTGTTTCCCAGGACTGGTCTCCTCGTTTCCTACTTGCAGTTGGTTTACAAGGTCAGCGCAAGGACTCTTGGGTGCAGAATGCATCCTGTCCAGTCAAAAAGTCTTGTTCTAAATTCTTACAATGAAAAGTGAGGAAGAACATGAAATCCTGGCAGCTGATGTATAGTAACCCGTCGGTCTCATAGCACAATATATATTTGCAACCAGAGTGTGTTTGTGATCCATGCCACAGAAGGCCAGCATACAGTCTAGCTATTTATTGCAGAAATTGCAGGGGTTTGGCAAATAATGGTAAGAATGACGCAGGCTTGGGCTTGGCTTCTGGCCACGGGGCTTTGCAATGGGAGGTGGGGATTCCCCACCATAGGAAACCATCGTGGTCACCGAGGAGGGATTTTCTGAGAGACAAAAATATCTTAATTGCTTTGACCGAACATTAATTACAAGGCAGGAGGATGGGTCTTATCCTGGAGCAGGTTATCCGCTCCTGTCAGGTCAGGCACAGCACAACCAGGACCCCAGGTGACCTGGATGTCTGGAGGTGAGGGACCCACCAGAGGTTCAGGGGACGTTTCTCAGCCAGAAAGGAGTGATAGGACAGACATGAAGAGATGTCCCAGCACATGTGGTATATAGCACATAGCTCAGTGGCTATGCCTTAGGGCAGTGAATGGCACTGATTTACCTCATAAATTTGTGCATGGCAAGTTCTGCAGTGCCTTGAAGACTGGAGACCCTGCAAGATGATCTCTGAAATCAATAACCAGTAACCATGGTCCAGTAAACCAGGATCTGTAACATAATGTCTCCTAAGTCCCAAGGGCCAAGAGTGTGATTTGGATAAAGCAACGTTATGCACAGCACCAGTGGAAATGAGCAGTCTGCTGGGGAGTCTGCTCATCGGATGCAGCATCATGTGCTGTGTGAGCTACGTGATGGGATTATTTATCCATAAACAACATTTTCCTCTTTGTAAGCCGCAAAGCAATCATCACTGTGCAGCATGCATTCCCCTGCTCAGCAAAGAGCAATGCAACCGCCAGCCTAAACTGTGAATAAGGAAGAAATACTTTAATTTTGTAAAAATCTTTATAGGTTGGAAGACAGTTTATGGGAGCAGATCCAGTATATAATACTGCAGCCTAGTTTGGTCAGGAGAAGAAACCAGTATGGAAAGTCAGGCTAATCTCTTAGCACAATGTATTTTTCCATATTACAGGTGTCAGTCTCCCATGACATGGACATAAAGAGAATCCAGACAAACCCAGGGAATGTTTGTCATCCAGGAACGGTTGCAAGTAGATGAACAGGGAAAGAAAGGACTGAGCTCTTCATTATGGTTTTTGTCCAGAATCTTTGGTTGCTTCCTGGGTTGAGGCTGATGCTGGGAACGTGGCCCAGAGGTGGAGTTCACAGAGTCACAGACCCAGGACACCAAATCCTCCTGAAGACACGTCCCGTCTTCCTTCCTGCAGCAGTGGTGGATCTCCAAGAGCTCAGTGAATTGTGCTGCATCCAAGCACCTTGCTTTTACTCTTCTGCTTTAGACACTGAGTTTTCACTGAGCTGCAGATTACCTGGTTCTGCCCCTAACAAGTGCTTGCTTGTATTTCTGTAGAGGTTTGCTGTGTGTTTTCATTTTGCAAATTATCATTATTGCTTTCTGTCCTTAGTTCTAAGCACACTCAGCTCTTTGCAAGTTTCCTTTGCATATCCCTATCACATTTGGTGTTGCCAGTGTGTCAGGTTCTCTCCACTTTATCAGGATAGTAACTTCTACGGATACTAATATGGCCAACTTGCCTGTTTCTCTTCTCTTTATCTTCTTTTTACGGTAAGATACAGCGATGCATATGCCCAAGTTCCCCTCACAGAAGCCTGGGGATATTTAACTAGCATCCGCTAATTTGATGGCACAAGCGGAAAAGCAAGTCAATCTAGCAAACGCACTTGATACAGATTTGCACCGATCGTTTATTTCCCTTTGCCATTTTGCAGACACCACTTTTATGATCTGCTCCATTGTTCACCTTCACTTGGAAGGTGATCCTGAAGCACACGATCACAACAACCGGTCAGTCTCTTGCCTCATTCAGTGCAGCTCCTGACAGCCATCCAGTTTCTCATGAGTTTGACGCTGTTTTGGTGCGTCATTGCTCCTCTGCTGCCACAGGGCGTGCTGCAGCAGACCCTGCTGCCGTGTAAGGTTTCGAGTTTTTGTCTTTTTTTAATTATTATTTTTAAACTCCTGTTTCATACTCAGTAGTAGCACTGGAAAACACAGTCATTTCTGAAGGACATGAGTTCTTCCATCTGGTTTGAGAAGGCGGGGATGTTTTCTTGGAAGGGATGCAACTGAAAGCTGTCTGAAGGGGCTGCGTGCAAGACAAACAGAAATGTCCCGGACTGGGAGGAAACGTACTGCTGGGGACACAGGATCCCTGCAGGGCTGGTGGAGGGGTATTGGGGGTCTCCAGACCAACCTCCCACTGGCAGCAGGACTATCTCCAGCCCCAGAGCCAGGTGGCCATGGCTTTGTCTATCTGAGTCCTGGAAAAACCCATCTGGGGACCTGTCCCACGGCATGGGGAAGAAGAGATTCTCAATGTCCTGCCTGGACCCACCAAGCCCCAGTATGCAACCATTGCGCCTGGTACCATCGGTTTGGCTCTGTGCTCTTTGTAACTGCCATCCGAGTGGCTGCGGCTCCACTTCGTCGTGGGGTGAGGTGACTTTGTCAGGACAGTCATGCAGTGCCTGGGTTTGGTCAGAGCTCAGAGGAGACCCCAGAGCCAAGGCGCCCAAGCACCAGCCCTCGTATACCCGTGTGGCAGCCTCCCAGGGACCCCACAGCTGCCACGTGTGAGCAGAGGTGATTTATGCTGACTTTTCATTCTGTTGTTTAGTAAATCAGGAACTTGGAAATCAGAATGGTTTCTTGTGCGAGCCTCACTAACGGCCGAGGTTATCACAACAGCTATAAATCCCCCGCGTTTCTGGATGGGAAATCTCATTATTTCTCCTCTCTCCTTCCCTCCCTGGGCCATGAGACCTGGCAGAGCCACAGGAGAGAGGAGTTGATTCAATCCAGCTCTGGCTAAAGTGATCAACCATGAATCATCATCCCGGAGACCCTCTCCTTTGCGGAGCCTGGACTCCCCGGGAGGTTGTGCTGCTGGTCCGTGAGAAGGTGCTGCCTCCGAGGCCGAAGTAGACAGCGAGGTGGGACACCTCTTGCCTTGACAAGGCAGATTGACGTGCAAGAGAGCTGGAAACCATGCTGCTCTCCTTTGGTTTTTGTCCACTCCAGTCACTCTCTGTGAGGACACAAAATAGCCAAGAGAGAAGGGGAACAATGACGCTGGACAACCACCATAAGCAGGACTTCTAGGACTGGATAAGACCATAAAAGGTCTTCATCCTGCTAGGACATGAGGAAAAACACTCATGAACAAAGACAGACCCAAAGGCAATTCCTCTCCTCTCTCCTGCTGCCTTCCCATCCATCTCTGCCCCCTGGGAGGAGAGTGTTTCTGCATCACCCTGTCCCATCGGTCCCTCTCTCCTGATGCCTGCTCCCCTCCTCCTGCATTTCTTGGCCCTTGGTGCCGTCTTCGACAAATACTCCAGAGTCTTGCAGTTGGCACATGGGGAGGACATCTTTCTCCTTGCCAGCAGCCCAATGGACTCAGATGTTTTATGACCTTTCCTTGCATTTGCCAACCCTCTGGAGAAGCTGTGGCTGTCCATGAAAGTCCTTCTCAGCTGGTACATCTTGTACGAATCGCTGCTAAAATAAGGACTGCTGCACCACAGCACATCAGTGAGTCCCACAGCAAGACGTCTCCTCTTCATCTGCTGCAATTCAGTCCTGCCCTCCTGTTTTCGGATAACAAGAGATGAGGGTGAGATGGAGGACACCAAGTTGTGTGGGTATCCCTGTTCCAATACCTCCTCCTGGCCTGCTCACCCCATCAAACTGTCCTCCCTCCTGGTGTCCCTGGGGGACCACACTGCTGTCCTCCCCCAGTCTTTCTGCCCCTTTGCTCCCCTATATCCCATGGGGCTGACTCGACTGCAGAGTGATGCTCCAGACAGGGCAGCCTGCTGGTTCCTCTGATGACTTTATAATACATTCCAGATTCTTCTTCATTCCCATCCCTGCTGCATCCTATCATTTCTCTGGGTTTTTTTTTGTTGTTGTTGTTGCTGAGTGCAGAACTTTGTGTGCATATTTTTGTTTGTAGCTCAGTCATTTCATTCTTATGTTCCTACACAAGTCTTGGATGCATCATCAGGCCTCAGTGACTTATTGCTCTTCCGTGTGCTGATTTATTCCCCCATCTTATTCTGACACCACCGTTGCTCGTTTTATAACCTGAAATTAGCAGATCCAGGGCAGCTTTCTCCACAGCACCCTCTGTGTCCCGAACAATTTGAAGAAACCACCTGGCTTCCCATTGCTACTTATTGCCATCACCCTCTGTTTCTCTCCTAGGCTTCCAGCTACTTGCAAACATCATATTTTATGTCTTTTTATTGCTTATTTTTATACCTTTTTATTTTATAACATTTTTTGGCATTCAGTCTGATGAAATCCCATCCTAATTCCCTTGTTAGGCAATCTCTGGCACGCTTTATGCTTGCTTCTCTTGCCTGCGCTAATGCTGGATTTCCCTTTTCTGAAGTGCCCCGTTCAGATCAAACACACGATGAAACTCTGTCGTTTCAGTAAATGCTGTTGATTTTCTTTCCCAGGTGGGCCCTTCTGCTTTTCCTCCTAGGATATGCAACCTTCAAAGCCTCATTGATGGGCACATACATGGCTTCCATATCAAAGCCATGGCCTTAAATGAATTCGCCTTTAGGGCCCTTTAAATGAACCCTCCTCATGTATTTATTTTGAAGTAAGTTCCCACTTTCTAACACTGAGCAGCCTCCAGCAGTTTTGGAGACAGCGCTTCCCCCAGCGACTCTGGCTAATTGTGTTATGATCACTGGAAGTTAATAGCTCACTACTGGCAGCTTCTTGAAGCAAAATCTCCATGTGACTTTGGATTGAGGGCAGGAATGGCAAGATGTCTGTTCAAAAAACCCAAATAAACAACCCCGGCAGTAGTCGTAACGCTGTGTGTTGCTGTCTGGCTCAGATTAGTCACCCAAATCCTTCGTACTGCAGTTGCAGCTATTTGTGGGAGAAACGTCAATTTTGATAACAGTCATTACAGTCAGTTCTGATGGACACAGAAGCCTAATTATGAGTTTGAAGCAGTTTTGTCAGACGAATTCTGGATTCTTTGTCTCCAAACTGAACACACGAAAATGAGGCTTGAAGCAGCAGATATTCCCCCAAATACTGCAGATTCCCAAACTTTTCAAATTAGAGTAAACTTGCAAGTACAATTATATGCATGTATGTGTGTCTTAAAAGCATCCCTTGTAAAAATATCCCGTGTGTGCCATGGTGAGAAACTACTCCTCTAAAGCATGCCCCACTGGGCTGTCCGCTCATGCTGCCCTGGTGTTCCAGGGCTTGTGCTGAGGGCTTGCAGGCACGCTGCACCTCTGATGCATCCCAAATTCCCATGTCCCGTGGGCTGGCACAGCCTGCGTGCTGCATCCTGCCGAGATGTCCTGCTCAGGACATGCCTCCTAAAGCCGCGAGGCAACCTCTCCCCCTTGAGGGCTCTCTGCACGCCCTCCTGTTTATAAATAGCAACTTTATCCCCATGTCCCCGCAGAGGGGACACGGCTCCCACTGCCCTCAGCCCCCAAATAGCTCTGGGATGAGGAGGGCGGCTGTGGGCGGCATCGCGGGACCGCCGAGCCCAGCACAGGCAGCTCCTGCCAGCTCAGCCAGGAGCCAGCATTCCTCAGCCAGCAAGCCTCTGGCCCCATGAAAAGCCCCAATTCAGCTGCCTGAGCGCCGAGTACCTGACACCTTCCCCAGCACAAAGAGGGCTTTCTGCCTCCCGCTGCTGGGGAGGTGGTGGGCACAGAGCTGCCTCTGCAGAGAGGGGTCACCGAGCCACATCCTGCACACACCCCCAACAAAACCCGCTTGTCTTGGGGGGAGACGGCAGAGAACATACCCGGGGCAGGTGGCTGCCAGCCGGGATCGTGGCTTGCAGGTCTGCCAGACTTGTGGATGGGATGGCTCTTCCAGGGCTCCAAGGTCAACGGGATGGTGAAGCTCAAACTGCAAAGGTTTTAGGACCAGCTCTGTGGCTGTGCTCCTGTCTCTGAGCTGCTAACCTGCCCAGGTGTGCTGGGGTGACCGGTGCTCGCCCGCAAGTCCTGAGATGAGATGGAGAGGGTGGTCATGGTGGCACGGAGTGGGTGGTCATGCTGGGACTGCCATGCTGGTGGGTGGGATGGGGCATGAGGATACACAGGCTTGGCTGGGAGGCGTGGGGTAATCCCAGTGCTGAAACAGGGTTTGTGATGGATGGAGGGTAACTCGTTTAGGGAGGTATTCACTATGGAGGTGCTGGTGAGGCCATTAGTCATAACATTATCTTCTTAGCTCTTCCTGTTCCCCAGGAGAGCCAAAGTTGGAAGTGGTCCACAAGAGCTCCTTCACCCGCCAGCGCCTAAATGCAGGCTACAGTATGCAACACAGACCCCACAGGATGTAAATTACTCAGCTCAGAGACCCTGCATAATTTCTGCTTTTCATCCAGGGACTGTCAAGTGTGATGTACATAAACCATCTAGGAGGACAGCACCAGATCTCAAGGTTCCCATGCAGCAGCTGAGAACCAAAGCCTCTCGACCGCAGCCAGGGCCTCACGTACCTGCTCTTTGCCTCAAAGCCTCTCCCTCCCTCATCAGTAGTCTCCTGGTCCGATGTTCCCAGTGCTGGTTGTTGGGAAGCTGGCTGGGCCCCCTCCCCATCTTCCCTGTCCACTACAGAGGGATCCCAGCCTTGAAAATTCACATCTTGACACAGACATCTAAAACTCAAGCTGTGCAGTGCAGAGCACCATGGAAAACCCCCTTCTGGGTCACATGAAACTCGGGGTGCATGTTGACTTCAGCCGGCTTTGGTTCAGGCCCTGCAGTCATCCTGCTGCAGATGTGCAAGGGCAAGTCATCCTGCCCAGGTCTGGTGGCCCACAAACCCCAGATGCTGCCCGAAGAGGCTCAGCCCAGTATGAGAGACCAGGGAGATGCTGGAAGGAAGCATCTGCATTCCTTCTGAATGCAAGTCAGATGTGACGTGAAATGTCACAATTCAGGCAGATTGGCCAATAAACCAAAACCAAGATTGCTCTCAGCAAGATGTGCAAACCCATTCCTGTCTCCCCTAATCATTATTCTGCCTTTTATTGCTATCATGAACTCTCTTGCAGAAAGAACATATGGCTTAAAAAAACCCAGATCCATTCTAGGTTATTGTCTACGTTTCCAAAGCAGCAACTGAGCACTTTGAAGGCAAAGCAAGAAATCCCCATCTAATGAAAGGATAAAAGACTGAAGTCACCGGTGGGTATCACGAGATACCTTTCCCAAATGTGTGCAAACTTTGCACACCTGAGTCTGAGCAGGTACCCTGGCACAGCTCACACATCTCATGGCCACCTCTACCTCTGACAGCAACACTGTGTACGGACTGCTGGATGGGTGCAGTCCTTTCAGAACGAAATGGAAGAGCCTTGGTCCATCTGTACGTAACAGCTGGGAAGAGCGAAATAAACCAGGCTCCAAAACCTTCCTGGCATGTCTGCTTAAAGCACTGAAGGACCCGAGCTCCATGCTCTCAAGAGTTGCAGCGGTGGCTTCTTGGGGGCTGCAGGATCCCCAGAGAAAGCTGGTGAGTGCTGCAGAAATGACATTGTGAATGGAAAGCGTTGCAGCGCTCACAGCATTGCCCAGGTCCTTCCATCCCTAATGCAGCCCCAGCAACAGCCCAGTTGCTCTGGAGGCTGAAGGGCGCGATCCCACAGGATCCACAGGCACATCTGCTGGGGAGAGGATGCCGTCAGGATCATTGGGGCGGACAGCTTTGCTGCTGTTGCTCTGAGTGGGGTGTGCTCAGAGGTGGCATCAGACATCTCTCCACCTCCTTCCTTCCCTTCCACATCTCAGCATCTCTCCCTCAACTCTTTCTCTTCCCCTCTCTGCTGCTCAGAGCTCCCCCATGCAGGCAACCAGGTCAGCGATGCTATAAACAGGATATGGTCTCTCTGGAAATCTGCAAGCGGGAGTGGCTGAAGGTATTTAATAGTATCCCTGCAGTAAACAGGGATAAAGGGGGATCAGCTGCATGGAGCGGGGAGTCAGTATCAGATGGAGTCACTCTGCCATGTCGTCTATTTACTGAAACAGGAAACAAATATTTTTTTGGCTTTTGCCAAAGAAAGATTTCCTTAAAAATGTGTTAATATTAGAAGTAAAAATGTAGCTTTTAGACATGTTAAGTGGCCACATTCACTGGAGTTTTATTTACTATATAAAGGTTAACATTGGTCTGTTTATCCTACGGACGAGATTTCCAGCAAATTACAAGAAGGGTCATGTAACAGTCAGCTCCTGCTTGCCTGAGCTTATTTGCCAGAGCCAAATCCCTGGAGCCTGTGGAGCTGGAGCAGAGAGAAGGGATATTCAAAAGGGCTCTGAGAATGGGAGAAAAGAAATAATAAGAGCTTTAAGTTGCTTCGAGTTCACCCACCGGGAAGGTGGAGGCTGGGTTCACCCAGGTGCTGGGGTGGGCAGAGGCAGAGAACCCTTATCAGACGCCCCAGAGCTGTCTGCAAGAGTGGCCTGTTGGAGGAAGGCTAAAGAAAACCCATCGTCAGTGTAAGCAAGCTGCTTTCCCACTAACCCCAAAGAGCCAATTTAAAGCCTGGATCAAGAGATTTTATCCCTTGGCCAACACTTCTTACGTAGTTTTACTACGATTACTCTGCTCAAGATACAGCGGTGCTCCAGATAAACACCTAGTCTCTGTCCTTCACCCAGGAACGACATCCTGGGGCTTGTGCTGAGGGAACACGAACATTACAATTTCTTTTGCAGACATGCTGTCCCTTTCCTGAGGAGCTGGGCTGCCTTGCACCTTGCTCTGTCCCCCATGCTCTGGCAGTCCCCTGCCTCAGACAGGCTCAACGAGGTCCTCCCATCTCCTTCTGCCAGTTTTGGGACTTGCTTCTGCCTGCAGCTTCCCACACAGCCCTGTGGGAAGCTGACTGTCAAAACAGTTCTGAAAGCCCTGGAAAATGATTCCGCATTAAAAAATACATCAGAAAATGGGTGCATTATTAACGGCCCTGCTGTCAGCACCATAAAATCCCGATGGAATAGTGAGGCAAGGTTTTCCTTTAATGAAGCAGTGCTGGTGCAAGCAAGTAACACCTCTATATGGAAGAGATGTTTTAGCCAAATTATTAGCCCTAGTATAGAAAAATCAAGGTGAACATCAAAGGCCTGAGATACCTAGGAGGCTGAATTAGGTAATTTACTACTTTTCTGGTCTTAAACACAGTGATATGCATAGCCTTATTAGCTGGAATCAACATGACCTTGCATGATACCAGCAGAGAGCAGGCAGCGGAGAGCCTGGTTGCAGTCTGGAGGTCTCGGCTCTCAGTGGGAGCCCGGAGACCTGGTCTTGGTAAATGGCTGTTTAACACCTGGGGACACCTCGCCCGCTGATTTACATGGCCAGTCCTCAAAGTGGTTGGCACCAAAAGGTGTGGTGCGACCTGCTGCTCATTCATGGGACACTCATTGAGTCCTGCCAGCATTTCCACCCCGCTCATGTAAAACCTGACATTGCCACGGAGGGTGGGGGCGGGTGTCTGGAGGAGAGCAATGGCCAAAGCAAGCTAACACCAAGCTGTGCACACCCAGACAAGGGCATGGACCATGTGTGGTCCTGTCTGGCTTCAGGAGCTTGGGGACCATCTTGCCCAGTCACGATGGGTTTTCATGGAGGGGGCAGTTTGTTTCTCCCTGCCACGTTTCACTACCTACCCACACTGGCCATGTGTAAGAGCTGTTAGAAATTAAAATACCAGAAATATAACTTCAGCTTCAAAACTGAATGCTGGAGGCAGCCACAAGCCACTCCACAAGGGTGCACAATGGGAAATCTCTGACAGCATTAGCCATGTCTGCTGCTGTATACATTAGATCTGAATCAGAAATAATGAACCAAGAGACCCATGGACGGTAAGAGTGGAGACGACTGTTCCCTGAACACCAGGAACATCCCAGCATCAGCCTAACAGGGACTGACCCTCTGAGGTGAACCTTTCCAGAACCAGTTCTCAGGAGTCCAACTTCTTGCCTTCATTGCCTGGTGAATAACCAGAGACTTCCCCAGGCCCTTGTTTTGCCAGAGAGGTGCGAACAGTTTTCCATGACCTTCATGGATCTGTGTTTCTTGTGCTCAAGGAGCAGGAAAGCTGAGCTCTGTGCTGCCCCAGGGAGTCATGGTAAGTGGAGAGGCCCTGAAGGAAATCTCTAGCACGACGAATTTCCTTTCCACCTTGTGGTGGAGGGGCAGCCATATACTCACAGCACCAGGACAACTGACCAGCATTCAGTCTCTGAAACATATCTCCAGGTGGTCTGTCCAGAGCTCCTTGCAATGACACAGAGGGGAAGGGATGCCACCTAGAGAGCCCTCACATCTCTTGGGCTGCTGATCATACATTGGCTTTGGAGATACCTTCTGGTACCATTTAGGAGCTGATCATTCTTTTCACACTGGTCTGCCCCTGTGAGTCAATGGGCAGCATTGCTGATCTACACACTTTCAACTCATTTGGTTTTTTTTAGACTCCCTTAGATTCCTTTTTTGGGCATAGTCTGTCCTTAATTTTATGCTGTTCTTTGTTTTGGGCTGCCCTTTGTTTTCCCAGTTGGTCTGCCTTGAAAAGCGACTCACACATGTCCTGTAATCTAAATTGCCTTGGTGCCATCAATGCCTGGTGTTCTTTTATCCCTTTCTGACATTTCTTACTGAGATTTGGCCCCTATACATTCTCATTCAGATTTTATGCTTCTACATATCTACATCTACTACACATCTACATATGCTACTACACATCTCCATAGATGATCACAGATAGGTCTTTTGATAGAAAGCGAGTCTACTCCCGTCCTCTGCTCTGATCAGGGAAGATTGTGACAATAAGGCAAGACTTTTGACAGCTTTTCACCTTTTCCCACACCCTGCTGCTGGACAGTCTTGTGACACTTGTGGCTGGTGTGTGCTCAGCCAAAGGGGACACAAAAACTCTCGCATGCTGTTCAGTCTGGTGTCTGCTGGTGGTGATGGGCAATTCTGGAATGATCTCTCCTTTCCAAACAAGTTTCTCACACTCTGAGACGGGACAAAAGGCACAAAGCGGTGGGTACCAGAATGGTTTCAGTAATTTTGTTCTGAATCTGTAAAGCTGGCATGGCCCTCAGTAAGAGCCTTTGTCTTCTCAGGAAGAGCTGGCACAGTCTCTTCTTTCTTCTCCCCCAGGGAACATTTGCATCCATGTTTCTTTGACTGCTGGCAAGGTGATGCGGCCATGGTGAAGAGAGGAGTCATTTGGCTTCCAGCTGTTCACCCTTCTCATGCCCAGCTAGTACAACTCTAATGGAATGTTCCCTCTTCCTGGCCATTGCCATCTTCACACCATTGCTGGAAATGGAAGATTATTAAACCGCAGCTCAAAAATGTCGATGAACGTGTGGGTTGGCTGTATTGGACAGAAGATAATTTGTGGTGAAATCCACAAAACGTCTGGGATTTGTAAATGTTTTCATGATGACTTGGCTCTTCTCCAAACACTCCCATCTACTGACAAACACAAGCCGTGAATCACCGAGCACAGGAAAACCTTCCAAGCCCTTGACTTACTCCTCACCCAGCTCCACTAGGCTGCCAGCTCTCATAGCACTCGCTGCCCGGTGGGGAACATGGGCTTCAGGGTCAAGGTGAAGGAGATGCTTGGCAGCCCCACAGATGCTCTGTGTAGGTCCCTGGACGAAGGACGTGGAGACATGGCACATTTGCTCCTCTGGGTAGCAGCCCACAGGTCAGAGCAGTGCTGGATCTGTCCTCGCTGATGTCAAGGTCAGGTTCCCTGACATAGCCCAGAGATTACCTCCTTTCCCAGAAAGGGAATTTGTTTTCCACTGCTGAAGTTGGGGTCCAGGCAGTTTTTTGCCTGGTATCAGCTCGCATTAGTGATGCCTTTCTGCAGACTGGGCTGTTTGGGGTCTTGCAGAGCTCCTTGCTGGCTGCCTGCAGGGTTCCCATCAGTTCTGATGTTTGGACTCAGTAAGCCTCAAGCCAGCCGGCTTAGCAAGAAAATCCCCCAAGAGCTGCTACTGCAGGGCACCTTTGCCATTTGTCACCCTGCATCCAACAGCACCCTAGGGCAGGATGGTGACTCACCCCAGCCACGCAGCCTGATTGCTGGGGACCCATCACCTAAACCCAAGTCATAAAATACTCCATTGTTGATTTGTAAACCCGGTAGCTGGCAGCAGTGTGTTGGTGACCAGGGTTCAGCCTGTGTGCCAGGGTCAGACTCACAAAAATAGCTGACGATTTGGGGGCATCTGTCCTTGCGCCCATGTGCTCCTGTTCTTGCCTCCATGCCCTAGTCAGGCCAGGAGAAGACAGAAGTGATTTCCAAGCAGCTTCTGGTCTCCACTGTTTCCTGGTCTCTCCACTGGAATGCATTAAAGGGAGCCCCTCCCTGTCAGAGCTTCTCATGCGGGCTGTTACAGCAGCTGTGCTTTCCAGCCCTGGAGCCCTGCATCTTTGGTACCCTGAAAAGCAGCACGTCCCTGTAAGGTGGACACCCCATGGGTGTCTTGTTGGCTTTGTGGTGTTGCCATGAAGATCCCTCAGGCAGGACCACAGGCAACAGTGTGTGTGCAATATTGCTCCTGGGGTTGTGAAGGCACAGCTAACGACATGTCCTCCTGCAGCAGGGAGTTAGATGTGGGGGTCCTGTCCTCTCCCTCTTCTGCTCCAATGAGCTCCAGTGCCATGATCTTCTATGAATATACAACAAGGTTCTGCCAAGGGGGGCCTCCTCTGGCTTGGGGAACACAGGTATTTATATATATGTGTTATACCTGTGTCCCCTAGCTGTCACACAGAGCCCTACAGCTCTTCTTCAGGTGCACGTTGTACGTGATATGTACCCTATCTGTGATGGAGCCCAGTGATCTGAGTCCACAGCAATTCCTGGAAAGACACTTCATGTTTCCTCCTAAGTCACCTTCACTTTTGACATCAAGCACAGGGAAATGTCATGTTTCCCCATGGGTATATTATGTTCTGCTTTGGTGAAGTCCCTTAGATCTTAGGACTCGTTTGAAGACTCAGCCAGAGGCCAGTCTGCCGTTCCTGTCCGATCCAAGCAATTACCTCAAAAAGGACAAAACGTGTCACTGTTTTGATGCCTAGCATTGCCAGAGACTTGAGCTCATTCTCCCTGCTTGCAGAATTTGTCCTGTGCATTTCCAGCACCTCTTTCTTGCCTTACAGCAGATGGGTTTTTTTTCTTTCTCACATTTCCACCTCAATTTTCTTGTGATCCCGAAAGGGATCAATCAGCTAATCCCAGTCTGTCTGGCACAAGGCAATACCAGATCTGCAAGCACACAGTGACAGCTGATTTCCAAGAACATTGATGACCTAGCTGGTCCCGGTGTCTCTGCAGAAGTGGGAGCTGCTCTGCTGTCTTCTGGGTGACAGGGGAGGGTTAAGATGATATGGAGCAGAAATAAAGGAAACTTCATCCAAAATGAAATATAGACAAACCCACCCTCTCTGTTTGCCCCTTGCAGCCCTCAGATCTGCATTTGCAGAGGTAGCTTCCCCTGTCTGGCAACCTTGTACAGATCCTGCAGAGATGGACCAGACATCTTTCAATGGCAAGTAGGCAGAAACATCTCTCCCAGATCCACCAGAACAGTCCACACTTGGGATTAGAGAAAGATACCCCACAATTTCCCTTGAAAACATTGCCACTTGTGGGGCAGGCTTGGAAATTTTGTTTTGCTGCCTCCCACCCGCTTAGTGAAGGGATGTTAGACTGCACCTGCCTCCCCATCCCGTAGGAGATGTGCCGGGGTGGAAAAGGAGAACAGAGCATAGTTTTGTTGGTCAGACCTGTGACCTCAGTAGTGCTCTGCCTGAAAAGTTCGAGACCTTAGCAAAACATCGTATTCTGAGTTGGACTGACCCACAAACCTCATGAAATCTTTCATGGAAGGAAAGCTACTGAGATGTTTTGTTTTGGAAGCACCTGCAGTCCAAACAGATTGCTATTTCTGAAACCAAACTATTCACGACTTCCTGCAAACCTGGAAGCCACTGCTTCCTGCCAGCTGCTCTGGACGCGGCTGAGGAGCACAGGAGGTCTGGGACCTGTGGTTGCCTCAGAGCTGGGTGTGCAGACGACCCAATGGGCAAGTGGGCAGAGCTCAGAGATACCAGCTTGAACTCAGCAAAAATCTGCAGGCTGCATGTTCAGCAATGCTGTGTTCTGCCCAAAACCATCCGCCAGCAAGCTCCCAGCCTGTCCCAGTCCCATTTCCCAAGGAGACATGTACTATTTAGCACACTGCAGCAGAGGGGTAACAGCCAGGATGGGTGAGCGATGGGCAGTTGTGTGTGAAGGCTCGGCATGTGGCTTCCATGCCATAAGACCAGGAATGCTCTTCATCCCATACAAACCTTGAATTCATGATTTTGGGGCAATGCCACACAACCTGAACAGTGGTACCTTTATATAGGAAGGTGATGGTGTCTGTGATGGGATGGTAAGATGAGACAGTTGGTGGTATGGGCCAGTTCTCTTCCCACAAGGATGCCTTCCACTAACTGGTAGATGTGCCCCTTATTACTATAAATATCACGACATTTCCACTGTTCTCACACCTTTCTCTGCAGAGATTTTCCTGCAAGGTACCCGACAAGGGGTTCCCTTGAAGGAACTGGATAAGGACACGTTTGGAGAACCAACAAACTAGGAAGAATTAAATATTTCAAACTCAGAGGCATAGAAAACGTCTCCCAATAGTGGCTTTCTGTCGAATGCCTCTTGGGTGAGTGTCATCCTTTACTGGTAGATGTTTTTCTTTATCAGCAGATTTCCTTCTTGGGATTTTTGTGTTTGGTGAATGACTCGTACTCCCAGGATGTGATCACTGATGTGGCAAAGGTCCTCGCTTCTCCCAGAACTGCAGGGACTCAAACCACAGGCCATATCTGTCCATGAGCTTGTGCTTCAGACAGAGTTCAGTTAAGCCAAGATGGGACAGAATAACAGCGATGCTGTTGGTCTGCTGGTAGGCATGACATGCAGTCACTTCCCAAAACCATCCCTGCTCATACTTCTCATGGCCACAGCATCTCTGCAGGTCTTCCCAAGAGATTGTCTCTCTCCATTCGTAAGTGTGGGTTTGAGGTCAGATTTTCCTGATGGCACCAGGCTTGTAGAGAGGTCATGTTGCATTACAGAGGCCAACTGGTAATTTGGAGACGTTGGTATTAGAGGTCTCACACTAACGCTACTTACCCCTTGATGGAGAAGAAGGTGCTTGTATGGAGTTTCCAACCAGAAGGAGGTAACTAGAAGAGATAGTTTGGGAAATCCCACAGGGTGGGTGGGTGAAGAGCAAGTCTCTCTCAAACACGTACGGTGTAGTCTGTGGGGAAGGAGTCTATTTTCTGGAGATTTGCAATGAAGTTTTGATTCAGCACTGGGATTAAAATTCATTTTATTATGGGACCTTTAAACATTTCCAGAGCTTGACCTTTTCTGGAGGCTGTTGACTAATTAATGTCTGGTCTGGTATTCTTCAAACTTTCCACATAGTTGAGCTTGTTGCCAGCTGCTTTCAAACACATTTTTCAAGAAATTAGGTTGTAATTAAGTATAGTTATTAATGACTGTTTTTCCTGCCTTTCCCATTGGGTTTGCAACTTACTTTGCTCCATGTGGCAGAAGAGATGGCCAACATTTCACAGGGCGAGTAAAGGAATGTCTAATATGATCTTTGACGCTGATTTGACGCAGCTCCAACTCTGCAACACATAGTGGTGACCACCAAACTGCACAGGAGAGTCCTGGGTGGAAAAGTGCAGAGACAGGGCAAGTCCACTGACAGATGGGGCAGGGAGCTCCTTCACCCTTGGAGGGCCAGCGTGTGCGGTGAGCAGTTCATGTAGACGGGATGATGCGTTGGTTGGAGGATGGAGAGGCAGAAGGACGGAGAGGAGAAGCTGCAGACCCACCAGAGTGAGGGGAATCACTCTGGTGCTTAAAATTCTGGGAGATCTGCAAATAATATCAAGCCCATTCATTCGAACACTCCTCTCCTGCCCAGTCCTCTCCACCCAAGAGGGACTAACAGGGAGACCCGCGTGTAGAGAGAGCAGATGCAGCCGAAAGCAGCCAAGAAGGGAAGCGGTACTCCTACGCAGAGCCCAGAAAGGTTTTACACGCTCTCTGCTCTCTGGTGCCGCTGAGGTCACCCCTCTTTGTCAGACACATAGCAGCAAATCCCCCTCTAAGCCCCAGATCTCGGAGGCATTATAATAATAAAAGCCTGGGCTGAAGCGTCTGAGCAAACACATCGGCTGAGCAAGTGTTTTTCCCCAGCCACGGGACCAGGTTATTCTGGGAACTGGCAGCACCGAAACGTTAAGGCGGCAACATCATTCGGCACAATCTGCTGCCAGAGGGTCGGCAGGGGTGCGGGGAGCGCCGGGCAGGTGAGGGAGCCCACCCACGAGTGGGGGAAAGGGGGGTCCATAGCACCTATTTAATTTCCTGATTGGCCTTCGACTGAGTCCTGGCAGCTCCGGGCAGCCAAGGCAGTGAGGGTGGAGGCAGAGGGATGTGCTGACAAGTAACGCACACGTGCACAGACACAGGGGTGCAGACATGAACAACCCCTGGCCAAAGGGCTGGGATTTCTCCAGGCATTTTACATCACCCTTTTTTTCCAGGGTCTTTCCCTTTTGCTTTCTCCCAGTGGTCTGATGCCATTCATTCCCAGCTGGGCAGAAGGGCCCTGCAGACCAGCACCGCCTTGGCTGTGCACAGGAGCACACACACACTCGCACGCATGATGTGACATACGTGTCCACACGTTGTGCACGGTGGGTCCGCAGGCACCGTGTGTCCCACGGCCAGGTGCCCCGCACGTGCACTGGGAGATGTGTCAACACAGTCACTGATGTTAGAGGCACCACAATGGTACAGAAACCACCTCTGCTCTGCCTCAAACTGCAAAAGCCACGCTTACAATAGAGTGATGAAAACAAGCCCCGCAGTCACCTGCCTGGAGAGGTGCTGAAGGGCAGGTCAGCCCGCAGAGCATCCTCCTCCCCAGGCAGCTCCAGCCACAGCTGGGACCTGTCCCCTTTGTGTTTTATCAGCAATGTCCACACATCTCCGTCAGGTCACGTTGCGGTTTATCAGCTGCCCTGCAGCACCTGGGATCTTCAGCTGATGTATATGGGGTCAGTGCTTGATGCCAGCCCTGGAAGCAGCTGGAGGAAGGAGTCAAGAGGGAGGTGGTGAGAGAGGAGATGGGGAGAGGAGCCATTGATGGGAGTGAACCAAGGAAGGTGGGACTTGGCCTTGAGCAGGACCCAGGGCAGCCCGTGGCTGTTCCCAGAATCGGAGCAAGGCTGGCTTCTCCGAAAGGGTGAACAACAGGCCTGCTTCATCAGCTCAGCTGCTAGGAAGGACGGAGCACAGCCAAAAATCCAGGAGAAAAATGTTATGCAAAATTGTTCATCTGTTACTGATTGGGAGGCTGAGAGCTCAATTCAAACCACCCAATAAAACCGGCTTGGATGAGAATTTCCTGAATCCCAGATTAAGTGAATAAAGATGTTTGAGGAGTTCAGGGCCACAGTTGGGTGGTTTGCACACAATTTGCTGTTGGTTTCACCCTTTGTTGCTTAATGAAGAACAGAAGGAGGATCTCCCATCTCATTCAAGCAAGGGAAAAAATTATTTCTTCTAAATTTAAATTAATTTCCTGTTGCAGGCCTGGCTCTGTTTATCTGACCTACACAGGGGCTCCATCTTGGTTTGAAGCTCATTCTGCTCTGTGCGAGACCCTCTTCCCCTGGGGGACTGCAGCGTCCCCAGGCTGGTGGCATCGGCTCAGCATGGCGGGGGTTTTGCAAGTGCCACCGATGTCCTCCCCAGGTGTCCTGGGACGAAGCCCCGAGGAGCTGTGAGTGCTCGGATTGACTGCAAGGGTTCAGCGAGGAGCTACACACCACACACTGCGCTCACTGGGGATCAGGCAGATTCCCCACCCCTGCAGATTCTGATGTTGGAGAGCTGCTCTACCAGGGGGCTTGCACAACCCTGAAAATCACTTATTTTAATAAGCCACTTATTCATGGTGAGGAAAAGGAGCTAGGCTGTATATGCTGAAGTCTTCAGAAAGTTTCCAAGTCACGGCTACATTTCTTGCTCCTAAAGGCATCAGTCCATACATCCACCCGCCTCCCTTTCTCTCTGTTATGTACCTTGCTACTAAATGCTGAAGTCTCTTTGCAAACTTTAAGTCACCTGGTGCCTGAATCATTCTTCTAAGTGGCATCGCATGTCTTGCCGAGACTTCGAGCTCTGAGTGAAGAAAAGATCGCTGGAGAAATCAGAGATCAAATTTTAAAGGAGAACTAGATCAGAACAAAAGATAAAGACTCATCATGAGAAACCTCAGAAATATGGAAACAGGCTCTGCGCTCAAGGGCCCATCTCTCTAAGCCCCTTTGCAGGATTTCTGGGGAATCTGACTTCTTAGGAGGAGTCCAAAGGCTCCAAGGATGAAGAAAGCTATTTGCAGCCTTGCAGCCGGAGTCATGAGTAGCATGCTGTAAAATGTAGCTTGTCGAGATGGCAACCCAAGGAAAATGTGACAGTAACTGTCAGCAGGAATGTGATGGGTATGAACACCAGGAGAAACACGCGTTCAGAGAGCCCCATGGGAGCATCAGCAGGAGTAATGGGATGTATGTGAGCAACAGCGTATTTAGGCAGAATATCAGGAAACATTTCCATCTCAGCTATTAGTTTTATTAGGAGAAGTCTCCCGTGGGAAACTGGAAGCTGCATCACTTGAGTCACTCCGAGCTAAGCACTAGATAACATGAAGCAGAGAACAGGCGTGTATCGGCGGGGGCAGATGGCCCAGATGACCTAATGGTCTTTTTCATCACTACAATTACAATCTAGCCTGGGTAGAGGCTCCTCGCTCATCTCCATCTGACTCAGGGTAATGACAGGCTGGAGAATAACATGTGAGTTTGTTCCAGTGTTATTTTCCAGTTTCTTCATTTGAGGTCCATGGGTAAAAGATGGGCTGCAAAGTGACCTCAGCTGAAGTGACAATATTTCCCAGTCCTCTTGCCAGGTTCTCCTTCTCGTGGGGTTTGTGTGTGCTGGTGTGGGGGCTGCAGGGTGGCAGGGACCCGAAGGCCAGGCCCTGGCTCAGAAATGGGTGCTTAGCAAAGGAGTGGAGGAAATACAAATACTAAAACCATCCAGAAAAGCTTCTAGCCTCTCACCAGCTTTGGCCATTTGAGACACAGCTGCTCCAGAGTTGGTTTTTGCCTTTTCTTGGTGGTTGCTGGTTCCCCGAGGAGGGACGGCGGGAGGACCGGTAGATGCAGGATGTGTTGGTGCAGCCAAACAAGCAGAAGGGGCTGAGTCCATCTTCCCAGCGCTGGTGAAAGCTCAGCTCTGCTGAGATGGGGCCAGGAGAGGCCCAGGGATTCATCCCATCCCCAGAGGGAGCCCTCCGAGGAAAGCTGTTCCTCTGAACACAAAGCTTTCCTCAGCTCCTCAGACCTCCTGCCATGGTCCGGGGTGTGCAGACTGTCACCTGCTGGGCTGACACACCTGTGGGACCCATGCTGGCATCCTCCTCTCTCCCCTGCAGTGGAGATCTGTGTTTACGCTGGAGATGGGACCTCCAAGCCTGGGGTAGTTCCTTGTTCTGTTTTCCTTAACATCTGGGAGACACATACTCCTTCTTCTCAGCTGACTTCACTCTCTCCCACCCTCAAATCCCCTTTTTAAACTATTCCATCAGAAACACAGCGGTCTCTCCCCTTGCGGCCCGCCGCGGCTGTCCCTCAGAGGGCACAGACTGCTCCATGTTGTGCGAAGCTCAGACGAAGCAAGCTGGTGATCTACAGAATGGTTTGCACAGTCTCAGTACATCCTCTCCCTGCCACCTGCGGAGCCAAGGGAGACGTGCGGGTGGCAGAGAACGGTGCTGGATCACACTGGTGGCTTCAGATCCCACCCAGCTCTGCTAAGGCCTCGCAGCTGGCCTCTGGCTTCACAGGGTTTGTGTTTGATACAGCCCTTCAGCAATACAGCTCAAACAGGTACCATCAAGCTGACTTTTCTGTGCTTTTCCCATGGCAAAGTACTTCACTGAAGTTCACCTCTTAACACCAAAGATGTTTCAAAGTGCTTTATTCAGGGGCACCATAACCTCTTCAGTATTTTGTTGATGAAGAGCCTTGACAGCTAGATGGGAAGTGTCCCCTTGAGATGTGCAGCGAGGGTGTGACCCCAACATCTGCTGTGGGGTAAGGGCAGCGCTCGCCGGAGCCGTGTCCGCGGTGCAGAGCATGGGACACGTGGGGACGTGTCCCCGCCTGCCGTCCATTCCGGGGGGGTGAGCATCCTGAGCTCGGCTAAGAGGCACTTGCATGGATGCTGGAGCAAGAATTTGGGGGGATTTGGATGCCGCATCTCATTGACTCTTGCTGGCTATTGGAAAAATGGGAATCAACTCCCATTCGCATCACTTTGCTCTCTGGTCTAGGAGCTGCCTGGGATTCTCTGCAGCTGAAGAAGAGAGGCACATCCCTCCAAACAGCATGTCCTGTCAGTATTTCAGATGCTTTTCAGCATGACAGTGTCTCTGTCACCCCCATGATATCCTTCCCAGAATGCAAACTTGGGACTGCTCGTGATGCTTCCTAAAAGTTCTCATCTTAGAAACACTTGGCGTCATGCTGGAGAAACCAACCGGAATGGTCTGTACTGTGCAAAGTGATGGTGAAGACTGGTGAAGATGGAAGCAACTGGTGTGCTGCAAGCACAAGAACTTCATGGGAAAAGCTCATTATGGGATTAATGACAGCACAGAGTGGTTGTCTGGGATGGGATAAAATCTTAGCTAAAGAAAAACATGAGCCGATACTTGGTGGCACAGGAAGAAATCAAGCTGGAGGGATGAGGGAGTCATAGGTACCGAAATACAGAAACACAGGGACACTTCAGTCCACATTTGATGATTGCTCGATATGAGATGTGCAGGCCACTTCTGACCAGGGGAAGCAGGGACTCTGGAGAGGGTTTAGGCCTGAGAACAGAAGCTCCTGCTGCTGCTGCAAGGCTGAATATGATCTTGAAATGCATGAGCAGGGAATATCACGGAGGTGGCATTGCTCCTGCATGTGATCTTAGTGACATCATCACCAAAATGGCACATTCAGGTCTAGTGCTTATACTTGAGAGTGACACTGAAAACTTGGAAAGGACTCAGGAAAGAACTAGAAAATTATCCCAGGGCTAGAAATCATTTTCAGTGAGAGACTAATGGAACATAATCTGTTTAGTTTATCTAGTTTTTAAGACGTGATTTAACCACGGTCTGTGAGAACTGATGTGGGGGAATACTCTGAGTGCAAAGGGCTCTTTGGGAGGGCAGACAAAGACAGAAAAAGACCCAGGGATTGGAAAGAAAAGCTGGTGGTTGTCGGGCTTGAGATAAAGTGACTATTTATAGCAGTGGGAATAACTGACCATTGGAACAAGGAACCCCGAGACGTGGTAAACTCTCCATCCAGCACAGCCTTGAAACATAGACCGGCCACTCTTCTGTGAACACGTGAACTGAAACACAAGCTGTTGGTCTTGGTGGACTTAGAAATGTGGATTTTCAGCTAAAAGAACCTGAAATGACCCATGGTGGCAAAGAAGAATACTCCATCACATGCTGGCACGGTGGTAGGGCCAGGCTTAGCTCCTCCTGACATTTGCAAAGGCAGCGAGCACAAAGCTGAGCTTGCTTTGCGTAGAGTCTTACCTGAGACTGCAAAACTGCCATCTGAACCTCTCTTTTGTGGTACGTTCATCTGTGTTGATCCTTTCTTCTTTTGTATCAATGCAATGCTCCCGGCAGCTCATTCTGCACCTGGAAAAAGTGAAAGAATACCTTTCTGTATTTGACCAATATTTTGAAAATACATTTTGGAAATGCGTTTTCACGAGGAGAAAGCTCCTGGGAAGTTATCTAGAACAAAACCTCCTGGAACAGGAGTGTTGCGGCTGGGTCTTGTGGCAGTTCCGTTGCTCATTCTCACATTCAGCACAGCTCACAGCGTCTCCACCATGAATTGACTGTAGCACTTCCCAGCCCAGCCTGACAGGGTACTGAGGGCAGATTGTCACCTTTGGTGAGGATCCTGGCTGGTGACCCTTGGAGTGGGGTCTCCCCTTCTTCCTCGGCATGCAATAAAATTCATATCTCCAAGCACTGCTGGGAATCCCCAGGTCTCATTATTCCCAAACCCATTTGGTTGCCCCATTTGGAAATGTATGTAATTCCCCTACGAGGCAGATCTACAACAATAGCAGAAACAAATTTTATTCTAGAAAAGAAAAAGATTAAGTTTTTCGGGACAAAATTGAAAATAAACTCGCTCAAAGAAAATATTAAATGAGGAAAACCCCTGTCTGAACTTCTCCTGACAATGCTCAAGGGCCAGCAGAGGGGACTGCAGATACAGATGCTCATGTCTGCATCCCTCCCCAAACACGGTTTGCTCAGGAACTCCCCAGTTACACCGCAGGTCAGCAGATACGCTCAGACACATTTTGGGAGTTCGCCCTCCCTCTCCTATCAAGGTTCAATATCGTACTGTATCTGTCGTGGCCGTGCTGATGAGAACCACGCGGGAGCAGCAGCCCAGGGGTCAGTGGACTCACCGCCTCTCCAGGCATCTTCTGTGACATCGCAACAACATGTGGCTTCCGAATTAAGCAGAATGTCAACTCCTGGGACACGCTGCAGGACCTCCCAGGGCATTGCGGGATTGTCTTACAACAATTACAGCACACAAATAACGTAGCTTTGCTCTGTGCGTATGGGGCCTTCCTCTGTGTCTCATGAGTATAAGAAGGTCACAGCACTGCCAGGGCAAAATACCTTCTGGCCAGTCAGGTGGAGCTTTGTGTAGGCCTTTGCTCCTCAAATGTCCTTTCTGTGCTGTGAAAGGGCTCAGACAAGTGTTGTGGCAGGAAGGTTGTGTTTGACACTGAAGTGACTGAAGCCGCAGGCTCCCACACGGCAGCCAAGCTGACCACCCGCTGGTCGCCTGCCCAGCAGGAAGGCTGATACAAATAGCAGCTGCGGATGCTGGCACTTGCTGGGGGACAACACAAACACGCATCTGTGCTGTTTGCCGGATGCTACTCAGCATCCATCTTCCTTCTGTTTGTAAAGCGTTGGGTCCACCCAATCCATGACTAGAAGCCACCACATGTGGCCAAGCAGACTAGTCAGGCAACTTGGTGAATGAACAACAAATAAGCAGAAAATATTCTGAAAATAGTTTGAGGCTAAATATTGTTTGTCCAAGCTACTTGACTGAGACTCCTGAATAAGGAAATCACCGGCAGGAACTGAGATCACCCTAGGAAGGATTCGAAAGAGAGTGAAATTCATCAGCTCCTTTGTCTTGCTGGACAATCGCACCTTTCATTCTTAACCAGTTGTGTTTCAAAATGCGTCTCATGCTTAAAGCCAGAGTGGATGTTTTGGTCACACTATTTATCACACTGAAATCCTGGGCTTAAACTGGACCAGTCAGCTCATCACTGCAGACAAGGTTTATCCAAGCGTGTTACCAAGGTTGTGAGGAGTCCTGGATCCTGATACAGATGCGAAGAAATACAGCTGCATCCTCACACGCCTGTTTCTGGGCCCCGGGAAGGACTCAGATCTTCTAAATGACTTCTCTGTGAAACTATGAATGCACTGGGAGCTGAGAGATGGAGCCTTCTCCCTAACCCAGAGCAACTTATTTTAGCCACCCCTAGTTGCTTCCTATATATCTTTAGTAAGCACTACCTTGCAATGGGGTATTTGCAGTAAGATCTGTATCAGTTGGCTGGGAAGATTGTTCATCAATATGATGCTCTAGGTCTGCCTGAACTTCACATCATGCCTCCTATTCAGGTGGGATTAATTGGTAAAGCAGTCTTGATAATTTAAGGGAAACATGTTGGAAAAGGCAGATGGGTCATTTGTGTCTGCAAAGACCCTGAGGAGAAAGAGCTAGAACAGCCTGCATGCATCTCCATATGGCATGTGGTACATGGCCTCTGTGATGGGTGTACAGGGTTCGTTGACACCGGCGAGTCCCCGCTGGACCCGTGCTGGAACAGGACGTGTCTTCTGGCCCCTGGACCAGGACAGCTCCATCCACTGCCTGCATTTTCTGCTTGGGGAGGTGTTTGGAGCTGCGACCCACACCTCAGATGCATCTCCAGCACAGAGAGACACCGCAAGACACAGCACAGGCCACAGGCACTTCAGGGCTGTGCAGACAAACATCCAGCTGCCAAGGGTGCTACATGTTTGTAGCTGGATGTGGACGGACCCAGTGCCTGGACACGGGCACGGCGCACACTTCACCTCGTGTCTCCTCCCTGTCAGTGGGATCTTGCCCTCCCCACGGTGAGCGTGGAGGTTATCCTCATGGGCACATCCCTCCGTCCCACTGCTGAGATGCCCCATTAGCTGAGTGCCAACAGATGAAAAAATCCTACAGGAGAAAATCGGAACAGGAGAGGGAACAGGAATATAAGAGACACTTTACTGGGTCAGAGCTACAGCCTGTCTAACCTGCACCTAGCAGGAGCAACAGGAGATGCTGAGGGGTGACCTCATTAATGTTTACAGATATATAAAGGGTGAGTGTCAGGAGGATGGAGCCAGGCTCTTCTCGGTGACAACCAGTGACAGGACAAGGGGCAATGGGTGCAAACTGGAACACAGGAGGTTCCACTGAAAGAGGAGAAGGAACTTGTTTGGGGTGAGGGTGGCAGAGCCTGGCCCAGGCTGCCCAGGGGGGTTGTGGAGTCTCCTTCTGTGCAGACATTCCAACCCGCCTGGACACCTTCCTGTGTAACCTCATCTGGGTGTTCCTGCTCCATGGGGGGATTGCACTGGATGAGCTTTCCAGGGCCCTTCAACCCCTGACATTCTGGGGTTCTGGGATTCTGTTCTGGATGAGCCTCCTGCAGCCTGAGCACCTCACACTTGAGCCTCCACAGTCACTGGGCTTGGGTCAGCACACCCCTGCCCATTCCCTCTGACATTCTCTTCTGGACCCGCTGTCCCTTAGCTGCTCTAACCCCTTTCCGACCGTGCTGACAGCATCTCCCTCCACGGCCTCTTGTGGCAGCAAATTCCTGAGGTTTTACTCACTGCGTGAAGAAATCTTTCCTCTTCTGTGTTTCACAGTGATATCCCACCAGTTCCACTGAGTGTCCCCAGTTCTTGTCCTTGGGATTTGATCTCATGTTCACTTTGGGATTTCGTAAGCTACAGTCACATCCCCCCCAAGTTTTTTCCTCTCCAAAATGATGAATCCCAAACTTTTCAGTGCCTCTTCTCAAGAAAACTGCTTCAGCCCTTTGCTCATTTTAATTTTTAATTGAACTGCCCTTCCTGTACCAAAGCTAAAGCCCCCAGAATTGTTCCTATCATCTGTTCAGCTCCGGAGAAGATCTGGAGGATCTTCTCTAGCAGCTGTAGTTGTGGCAAGTGAACATTCAGCTGCTTGGAAATATGTCCTAAAAATACCAAATGCCTTTTTGGTGGTGTTGGCTGTAGTCCTTCAGGATTTATAGTTTCTTTATAAGGTACTGCTCTTGCTCCAGCAACCTGTATTGGCAACTGAAGAGATAAGTGACCTACTGCTCAAGAAAATCTCAGGAACTCCCTCAGCTCTGCAGAAAGAAAAGGCTGTTGTGGTTTAACCTCAGGCTGAGGAATGGCACAATTGTGAAGACAACCTCAGATTGAGGTCAAAAATCTCAAGGCCGATGTCCCTGGTGGCTTACCATAAACATGCGTTTATTTAGCGCTGGGTTGCATGTGGTCCTGGAGCATTTGACGTGTCTCGCTCTGCTTCCAGAGCTGTCTGGAGGTCCCAAGTCTTTGCTCTGCAGAAGCACAACTGTGCTTAAGAGTCTGTTCTCAAGGCTCACTGCACAGGTTAAGCTGCATCAAAGGAAGGTGTTTTTCCAGAGTCAGGGTTGAAGGACAGAGCTCTGGTACATGAGCAAGCAGTTTGTGTGGTTGCAATGGCCCATCAGGCCATCCAAAGGGCTTTGGGACACATAAAGCAGATATTTATTTGTAAATTTTCTGGTTTCCTGAAATTCTTACTGATGAGTGAATGAATAAAAACCAACTCTCTGCCATGTTTCATCTGCTTCAGCGTCTGCAAAGGCACAGACCGCAGACACAGCTGCATGGGGTAAGTTCATCTTGAGCACAACATCAAGCTAAGCATCTCCCCAACTTTTATGTTCACCCCACATCTCCTGCTCCTTCCTCCCTGACGCTTTTATGTCCCCACCCTCAAAAAGACCGGGTGGAGCTTGCCTGGGGCTCTTGAGCCTGTTGCCCCGAGTGGCAGCTCTGCAGTGAGGATCCTGGTGCAGGACACAGCTCCTGTCCAATGCAATCAGCTCAGAGAGCGCAGCAGGTAACAGGGCAGGACGGGGCAGCAGTAGCATGCAGGTCCCTGCTCTTTGCAGCAAACAGGTGTGCCAGCAGCAGAGAGAAACCACTCCAGAGTGCAGGACCATGGCACAAGGGCTGCAGTGAAGGGACTCACCCGACCAGCTGCCGCACGCTCCTGCAGGCTGAACCATGGCAGGCAAGCACAGACCTGGGGGTCTCTCCTCCCAGGGAAGGAGGTGACCTGCTGACCAGGATCACGACTCGTGCAGAGTCCCTTTGCCATGGGCACAGACCCCAGGGAGCAGTGGGCGAGGAGACGCCCGTCTGCCCTGTTCCACTGCTCCAAGACCCCTGCACAGATGCAGATCCAAGCCTGTCCCCGCGCAGACCCTGCACAGCATGAGCGGGACGCTGACCTCTCTCTCCCTGCGCAAGGCTGGACACCACGGTCTGTGCTTTGGGACCCGCTGACTCATGTGTCTGACTCACACGAAGGCTGAATTTCCATCGCCCCAAGTTACTCTGTTTTGTCAACCCCTGAGTCCCCCCACCCACGGGGATCTCTCCGTGGCAGGGAGGCTCTCAGCAGGAGAGCAGCAGCTTTACTGAGAGTCACAAAGTGGCTGAGAAATGACCAAGGGGTCCACAGTTTGGCTGCAGCATGTGCAGAACAGGGCCGGTGCGCATAGCTGTTGTCTCTACTTGCTGGGGCAGCACAAGGGAGCTGGGGGGGCCAATTCCAGCCTCCAGCGTCAGCCTCCAGAAGGAAGTTGCCCAGGACAAGCGCTGTCTGACCGCACACACCTGCAGGTACGTGGCCTCAGACCAGGGCTCTGGCCCCGCAGCCACCCGAGGAACGGCACGTGTGTGCTCTGCTCCGAGCTGGCCATGTGCATCGCCCGTGGAGCACCTGGCTGGTGCTGCCCCGCGCTGCAACGCGGCCTTTCTGCTTTCTCCTCCAGAATGGGGCTCATGGGGACACACGGAGCAATCTGTCTCCCTCCTCAGGAAGGGATGTGGAGCCTTGCCCAGGTGGGAAAAGGGGCTGTGAGATGCAGAGCTCAGGAGGAAAGACAAGAACAAGACTGTGCCAGCTCAGAGCTGCCTGGGAAGAGTGGCTCATCTCGCCTCATGATTTCTAGTGCACTCTGTGCTTCAAAACCCAAGTGCAGGAAGAGGATCCACCCCAGGGGTGTGGAGAGCAGGACTGGCCCTTCATTTGTCCCTGTTGGTCCCATGAATGGGGTCTCCTCAGCCCAGCTTTGCTCCCAGCCCATGCTGCGGCACTGCTGGAGCAGCAAACCCACTGCGTGGAGGAGGGCAGGCTGGCTCACATCCGGATGGTTTGAGTTAAGTGGTGGGGATCTCTGGGACGCTTGTTGTCCCCAGAACCTCCCCTGCCTGCCACAGCACCTGCCTGTCCATGCTTTCTTGCAGTTTTCTGGCCAAAATTCCCACCAGATCTCACTAAGATGGAGAAGCTCCGTTCTGTCCCCAGGGCTTGGCCCAGGCTGGGGGCTCTCCTGGGAGGGTGACCAAATGCTCACCAGCCATCTGGTCTGCTGTCCCCACTCCTGCCCTCCCCTGGAGAAGGTCAGTCTCAGGAAGAAATGTCCACACCTGCCAGGTCAGGGCAAACAGCAGAAGGTCTCCAAACTTCTATAGAGGGGAAGGCATCTGGTTCACAATTCCCTCCCCAGGTGACCCACATCAACAAGCAGGGGTTTCAGCTGCTTCTGCTAACCCACTATGGTCACCTCTGTCTTATCTGTACTATCTCCCAGCCAGGCCAGTCTTATCCACACAAACATTGGAGCAGTTGTTGCTACAGAGAAGATGTCCAGCATTGCCCTCTGAGGGATTATGTGGCCCTCAGGGTCCGGCAGCCTGGCAAGATCACGGTAGGTCATCCCCCTAGCTCCAAATAAGAGCCCTCCTCTTCATGGATGGGGAGTTTGGATAGTACGGTTGAATTTGAAACCACTTATCATGAGTCAACCACTTTCTTCTTCTGGAGGTTCTCCATCCCAGAAGATCAGGCCAGATCGAGGTCCCTGCTTTCCACCCAGATGTGTCCGCCCAGTGACCCTCCACATACAAGAGTGTCCCAGCCCACCAGAACACGCGTCACACTTCAACCTTTGCTGCTGGAGTAAAAGACCTCCCAAGATTGATTAGAAATGCTATCTCAGTCATATAACCCTCCAACAAACCTCCTGGAGCTTTTCAGGGCACTGGAAATGTTTTGCCACCCTATTTCTCAGGCCGCCCTCCACTTTTGGATGGTGCAGATACCTGGGAGGCACAGCGGAGGTGCTGGTGGTGGATTCTCAGATGGTGACTGTTTGTAGAACAGTGCACACAGTACAGCCGGCGCAGTGTCACTGCCACCCTGAGCCAGCTCTGCAGCTGCACAACCTGTCCCCAGTGTGTGGGGAAAGGGCTAAAACAGAGCGATAAAACCCTTTCCTTGCAAAGAGCTCTGTGCCAGACAGACCTTTTTCAGGTCTGCCCTGTCCAGAGAGACCCCAAAATAAACATCCCTGAGGCACCGAGCCCCAGGGGACAGAGGAGCAGCGAGCAGGACCAGGCTGGTGCTCAGCCCTGCGCACAGGGCAGCCACACAGACCCACGCTGTTGACAGAGCCAAAAATAACCCCAGCATCTCTATTTAACGCTCTTTAGAAAAACCTCCCTCTCTGAGATGGTGAGCTTCCCCAAAGACAGGATCGATATCTATAAATGCTGCGACTTTCGTGCCCCAGTGATTTACAGGGGAACCTGTCGGGCAGGGCTGCAGCCCCGGCCGGGTCTGTGTGTTGGTAGCATCATTTCTGCAGCTCCCCGGGGAGCAGGACGGGCCGGGGCAGCCGCAGGTCTGGGCTGTGTGGGGAGGCTGCAGAGCAGGGGCAGCTCACCCCAATGCTAAATTTTCTGCCCACGTGGAAACATGAATTTTCGAGGAAATTTGGTGCCAGTGCAGACCCAGTTGGGTTGCTGTTGGCTGGTGGTAAAGCTGTTTTCCCACATCAGAAAGGGCTGCGGCTCCTCTGTGGAACCAGAGGGAGCGTTGGGCACCCGTGGACGCAGATGTCTCCATCCTCCAGCGCCCAGGATTCAGATCAGCTTTCCTCTTCCAGGAGCCTGTCCTGGCCACATGGAGAAGAGCCTGGAGGCCAGTGCCTCAGCTTTCATGGACACCACCAAAGTTGGAACCAATAAGGAAAACTGCAAAGAAATAACCATTCTGGGTCAATGTGAACTGTGTTTTCCAGATTGCAACTTTCCAGACCACGAATCAGCCCGTGAACACAGCACTGGCCCAGCCTGATCAGACGGCCGTCCCGTCCCACCAGGCCGGCTGGCAGCCCCCCTGCCCCTCTCACCACAAACAGAGAAATACAGCACGTTTTCCTGGGTGACAAAGACAGTTTTAATAATTTCCTTTCCCTCATGCCTTCCCATCCCCTCCAGTGTTCCCATCCAGCTGACTGTGGACTGCTGTAGAAAGCAGATGGAGGTTACATTTAACCCCCAAGACATCTCCATGGCTTGATCTTTAGCAAAAATATGTCAGCAGATGGCAGGGACAACAGGCTGTGGCATGAGGATGGAGGGATGATTACCAGCAACTCCATAACCTGATTTTCCCTGATAGGAAAGCCTCCTCTGCAACACCACTTCCCAAAATGTCCTTCCTGGTGTTTCGACTGGGATATCCAAGGGATAGCATACGGGCTCTGCCTGCATCAGCTAGGGATAGGTCTCACCTTGCCAGATGCCACCTATCAAGACCTCTTCTACTCGGCCTTCATTGATCCCACCACAGGACAGGTTCCAGTCCCTCAGAAAGGACCTTTTCGAAGTGTTTGGGACACTATTCACAGTATCACAGAACATCAGGGACTGGAAGGGACCTCAAAAACTCATCCAGTGCAATCCCCCCATGGAGCAGGAACACCCAGATGAGGTTACACAGGAAGGTGTCCAGGCGGGTTGGAATGTCTGCACAGAAGGAGACTCCACAACCCCCTGGGCAGCCTGGGCCAGGCTCTGCCACCCTCACCAGGAACAAGTTTCTTCTCCTCTTTCACTGGAACCTCCTGTGTTCCAGTTTGCACCCATTGCCCCTTGTCCTGTCACTGATTGTCACCAGAAGAGCCTGGCTCCATCCTCCTGACACTCCCCCTTTCCATCTTGATCCCCAGGAATGAGTCCCCCCTCAGTCTCCTCTTGTCCAGCTCCAGAGCCCCAGCTCCCTCAGCCTTTCCTCACACGGGAGATGCTCCACTCCCTTCAGCATCTTGGTGGCTGCACTGGACTCTCTCCAGCAGTTCCCTGTCTTGCTGGAACTGAGGGGCCACAACTGGACACAATATTCCAGGTGTGGTCTCCCCAGGGCAGAGCAGAGGGGCAGAAGAACCTCTCTGACCTACTGACCACCCCCTTCTAACCCACCCCAGGTACCATTGGCTTCCTGGCCACAAGGGCCCAGTGCTGGCTCATGGTCACCCTGCTGTCCCCAGGACCCCCAGGTCCCTTTCTCCTACACTGCTCTCCAACAGGTCGTTCCCCAGTTTAGACTGGAACCTGGGGTTCTTCTGTGATGGAAGCCTAGAACCTTCCCATGCAGGTGCAGAGGGCACAGATCTACCTGCATGACTGAGTGATGGGAGAACATCAAGCCCTTCTCTGTTCTGCAGCTCAACGCTGTCGCCTGGAAGCAGCCCATGATTCAAACCATGGCACTACCCGGGGGGACGGCAGGTGTTTCTGTCCCTTGCTCCTCCAGCAGAAAAAGCCAAGTACGGTGGGGGGAAAGACGAGCTTGCTTTCTGCTCCCAGCCAGCAGCAGGCATGGGCGGGCAGCTGCCTGAGTGTGCTGAGCGCCAAAACAGGGCCTGGCAGGAGTCTCTGCCCCAGCAGGAACGTGGTCCATGCAGCAACTGGGCTGGGACGTGCAGACGGACACGTGCTACAGGGGACAGTTTGGAGGGAGAGCAGCTAAATCAGCAGGCGAGCGCATGGCTGGAGACCTGCCAGCACCTGCCACCTCTGGAAATAGCTCTTACAGAGAACCAGGTGACAGGCGTGGAGTCCCCTTCCCTTGCATTATTATGCAGCACACGATACACGAACATGTTGGCAGCGGTCAGTCTAGGGAGAGTTGCAGCAAGGGAGGGAATGAGATTAATAGGAAAACAAATCAGCACCTAGAAACGGAGCAAACGGACAACATGGAGGGACACAGACCACCGGGGATGCTGGATCACAGACAAACCCATGCACATGCACGGAAGGAAAAACAGGCTGTGAGCAGAGCTGGCCACCGGGAGCAGAGACAGGAAAATGAAAGGAAACCCCTTTATTATCTAAATGGGGCTATGATTTCTGGAAGAACAGACTCTTCAGCCCAGGAATGGTGTCTGAAGCACTACAACAGCTGAGAGAGGTGCTGATGGGTGCTGTCACCAGAAAAAATGAGAGTATGGAGATACTGCTTTTTACCTAAAGCCAAGACATGGAGAAGAAATAGATACTTGATTCTGGAGCACGGAACTCTGCATCAGCGTGGGCCTGTGGAGATATAAAGCGGAACATGTAGGGTGGATGCTGTGAGAAGCAGATCGAACACAGAAGAAAACAATCAATAACAAGTGGTAGCTGCTGGCATCTGACACGCTGGCTGAGAGCGATGTACAAAGGACACAAGGGGACAGGGTGGACAGGAACACGTGTGGCTCTGGGCAGCAGCGGAGGAACAGCTCTGTGCTCGGTGCCCAGTGCAGCCTGCAGCGTGCACATCCCGGAGCAGCGATCCTGTTGAGCCAGCAGCTCGGTGCTTTGCCCACAGAGCGTCTCTGGACAGGAAGGGGGCTGCACTCAGACAGAGAAGGAGCTGCTGACTGTGTCCTCTGGAAGGGGAGGAACTCACCAGCTCACCGCAGTGCACATGCTGAGCGATCCCCGGTCACCATGATGAAGCCCCTACTGACATGTTTTGGAAATCAGCTCTGAGAAAAAAAAGAGTTCAAGTTGAGCTGGGCTCACCTTGCACTGCACATGCCAATGGATCTGCAGCCTTTTAGCTTGTTACAGCACTGGCACGGCTGGAAGGAGAGGCTTGAGATGTTACAAAGATCCCAACAGAAACGGGTACTGAGACAGGACAATAATTTGTACAGCAAGGTTGGTGAGATCACAGAAAATCAATGTGACTCATGCCAGCAGCTCTTACCAGCAGGTGAGGGGTGAGTTCTGGGCCACAATTAGGGTGGGATTTTGCTTAAAAGAGGCCAGGCACTAATACCAGGGGACTGAGGAGCTGACATCATGGATAGATGCCTGGGCATGCTGAGTTGAGGATGAAGGCATGTCTGGAGCACTGCCAGGGCTGGAGAGTGATGCTCGGCTGAAGGCAAGTGCTGTGCCTCATCCTGAAAGAAATCTCTGCTGCCTCCTGAAACTCCAACCTGTCCGTGAAAACACTGGGAGAAACCTGATCACATTTAGTAACAGATCACAGATATACAACCACTGTGACAGCAACCACAGAGTCCAGGAACTAGATTTTCTAGAAGCCACTGAAGTCAGAATCTGATGGAGAAGGTGAAGACGCACTTTGGGAAGCCTGATGTTCTCAACATATTCTGCTCAGACACTGAAACACCACACTCAGCAAGAGTGGATACAGTCTGGCATCCTGTGGGAACCCGGACACAAGAAATCTTTCCCCACACACCACACAGAAGGCAGCAGGAATGGCAAATATCAAGATGGTCTCCTTTGGGAATTGTGGCAATAAAAAGTAACAAGGTCAATAGCCAAGGAAGCTGGTGAAACAGAAATGAGAAGAGAGCACTAAGAAGTAAGTGGGGGTGCTGGTGGGTCACCTCTTGAATGAAAATTGAGTTTGGCTGGAGAAACACAGCAGTGAAGTACTCCAAACCCACTTAGAGTTCTTGCTTCTCAGTGTGAATGTTCCCTTCCCCTAAAGACCTCACCAGACTCAGTTTTGAGAACAATTTACCTGGAATGACAGGGCAACCCACAGTCTCTGAGTACAACCCTGGAATGTGCTGGCAAAGGCAACAGAGGGGACAGAGACTCCTCTGCCGTGACACAGCTGCTCCGCGGGGAGGAGGGGGAAGGCCTGGGGTGGGAGGAAATCTGGAGTTCGGTACATGGAGCAAGCACTTTGCTTGGTAACTCCCAGCGTCTCCTCTGGGACAGCTTGGAGGGGTTGTGCATGGTGTTCCGCTCCATTAGTAATTACTTTATGCCAGCACATGTAAATAATTATTCTGGCACCGTTTCCCAGCTGAGTGCTGTGCGCAGTCCTTCTGAGCCGCTGTAGCATTGACCCCAGAGCACAGCCGGCTCTGCTGGCGCCCGTGGAGGCCGAAACCACGAGCGATGAGGTTTGTGTTCGCACACGGACAGGCTGCAAGCCCCTGTATCAACAGCACTTTGGAAACTTACAGTATATGTGCAGGTGAAGTGTATTTCCATGTGATCAAATTCATCGCTTCTCCTCAAGAACTGTCTGCGCAGCCCGCCCCTCTCCCTGAAATCAGACGCTCAAGAGAGAAGCTCTGGGGTTAAAAAGACAGAAGGGAGAAATGCTTACAGGCAAAGGAAGATAAAAGAAGTCTCCATCATTTGATGTTTTCTGCAAAAGATTTTGCCTGAGATGAGGCCTTCATGTCAAAGTTATAAACCCCTGTGAACAGTGTCCTTGCAAACTGAAGTGCCCCTGCACCGTATGACAGGAAACAAATCATTCACCCACAAATCTGCCATTTTCCAAACTGCAACAGTGCCCTCAAGTGCTCAAAGGAGAAGCTGCAAGCCAGGGATGGAGCTTGCGACCAGCCAGGCTGCGGAGCAGAGCCGAGATTATGAGGGGACAGATGTGTTTCTGTGGCCTTGACCTTGGCTCACTGCTGTCCCTGCCTGTGCGAATCCGAAATGGCTGCACCCCCTGCCTTACTTCTGTTCCCCTGCGTGGGCAGATCTGCACCATGTGATGGTGCAGCTGTCACCAAGAGATGCTCCAAGAGCATCCAAAGCAGATCCGTGGTCTGCGTTGCCTGGAAAAGATGCACATGTCAAAAGCTTGTGAAAACAGTGTGGTTTGGATGTGAGCACTGCAGTGATCCCACCCAGCCAGATGCCCCAGAGCCGTCCCTCCAGAAGATGTGACCTCCTCTGGAGAGGAAAACCAAGTCTCGGTGTTTCAGCTTCGGAGGGGAGGTTGTGTTTCAACCCATCTCCTCCCCTGCTGTGAGCTTTCCAAGCTTCACGGAGACAGTTTTGGCAGAGCAAGGCAGGACAGTCCTTGTTCCTTCAGTGGGTTACGTCTGAGCAAGAGGGGCTCTTTCAGGGAACAAGAGCTAAGGCCTGTCAGTGTCTGCAGGACCTCTGCCTGCTCCCAGTGAGACGGTGGGAGCTGGAGCCACTGTACATGCTCACCTGGGCTCCTCTGTGTGACACACAAGTGACTCCTGGCACGATGGTGTACGCAGAAACAGCTCACCTTGCTCAGGTCTTCTCCTGTGGGCTGCCTGGAGAGTCACCCGGTGGAGCTTTATCCTACAATCCTACACTCTGGGGAAACAAAACACTCAGACGGTACATCTCTGCTCACAGGATGCGCTGTATTAGAATGAAGATGTTTTCAAGGGACAACAGGGTGTTACTGTGATGGGAAATAATAAGGGTGTATTGGGACACTGTTCTTGTCCCCTATTTCCTTGACCTTGTCTTATTTGGGGATGCTATTCTTAGCCTGGATCATAGCATTGGTTTGCTATACAATGCGTGGCCCCAAGACCTGTTGAGTTAAGCAACAGAGTGGACATAAACAGGCAGATGGAGAAGGGAACTTCTCAATCTACTTTTGCTCTTGTCACCAGAGTATCGTGGGATTGTCCGCTCTGTACCTTCAGCCCTTGGAGGGAAGCCTGCCTGGCTTCTCTGAAGGCGTGTTTGCTGTTCTCTTCCATCACTTCTCATTATGCTGCTGTCCTGTTGTCTCCATACACCACTGTCCATCCCCTCCAAGGCAGGAGACACAGCTGCTCTCTCAGCCGGCTGCCATTGACCCCTCAGCCCACCTCAAACCACAGACGCTGCCAAGCAAACATGATTTTGTCTCCAGAGCTGGTTTCAGCAAAAAGCCACCCCCCTATCACCCCTTTCTGCACTACCTTGATCTGGGCAGCGACAGGCATTCAGCTTTTTCCTCTCTCTAGGCCTGGTGAAAAGCTGCTGTCACAGGTGCCTGCTCCGGGCATTGCCAGAAGTACCACAACACAAAGCCAAAGCTGACACTACACAGGCAGGATCACAAACATGGAACCAAAACCTTATACCCCACTAGACCCCTTTTAGCACCAGAGCCGCAAGTTGCTTCCCCAAGGACCAATTCTCAAGACACCAGCACCATCAGGACCCTTCTCTGCCATCCTAGACTTTGCGGGAAAGGTGCCGGAGAAGGCACCAACCGCAACACAGAGCTCCTGCGCTGCTGGGGGTCATCGCTGCCTCAGGCAGCGGGAGATGACACTGGCAGCAAGTGCAGGTCTGACCGTGGTGAGGACGGTCTTTCTGGTGCTGCGGGCAGCACTCGCTTCCCTTCGTCTCACCAAAGCTCCTTGGCAAGCGCCAGCCTCTCCCCGCGGCTGATGTGGAGCAGGTTCTCCATCTGACACAGCCTGGTCATCATCTCCAGGTGTCACAGAGCAACAGACCCCGGTGACTTATCAGGGCTTCAGCATCAAGTTGCCTTGATCATCACCAGCCTGGGGATAAAAACAACCAGAGCCGGGTCAAGAGCTTTTTCATGGGAGTCTCTTCAGCACACAGAGGAGCTCTCACGAGAAAACTGGTGGAGTGGGAACTGACAGCCATAACAGAGACAACCAGCTACAGAAAACCAGCAAAGGACCACAGTCCAAACAGGTTGCCCAGGAACCTCTCTCCACAGCTCCGCAAGAAAATGGCCTGGCCTGTTTTTCTCGCTTTCACCAAAAGTGACCTTGAAACCTGCTGCTGCGTTGCCATTTCTGTTCTAACAGCCAGAATAGCTGGCTGAGCTGCTCATGGCCGAGGATCCCAGCCAAAAGTCATTTCCCTGGCAAAGGCAGGGGCCCTACAGCAGTGCAGGTCTCATCGTGATGTTGCCGGTTTCTAATTAGCACTCATTTGTTTGCAAGCTGATCTGCCCAACCACATTCCGGCCCCAGCATTTCATCGGCAGCCCTGTGGAGAGGGCTCCACGGTCACCAGGACCCTCAGTCCCAGGCCCTGCCGGCCTGACGCTACCAGGTCACAAACAGCCCGGTCTCAAAGCTACATAGCCGAGGATATTATTGTCCCTACCTTCATGCATTTATCCCCAAATTAGCACTTATTCATGCAAATGAGTCAGCTCATTAGACCTCTCCCTCAATCCACCAGTAGATGGCAGCAGACAGTGCCCTGCCAAGCCTGGGAACACAAATGTCAGTGTGTGAATCTGCTGCTTCCCAGCGAGCTTTTTTTTTCATGCAAAATATGGCCAAAATCTTTCTGCTTCCACAATGACAGGAATCACACGAATCTTCCCCAGAGCTGTGGGCAGAGGAAGCAGCAGTTTTGAGGTGTTTATGTTGGCACTGTCCACCTGTTTAGCTTTGAACGCAGAGAACACCTGGCTGATGTAGCACAGGGGAGGGATCACATCTTTGCTGGCCAGGGTATGATCGTGACATAGCCGGCCAGCAGGGACACGCGGTGGTCTCGCTGCCCAATGGCAGGGGCAGTGTTGCTCACTGGGGCCATCTGGAAGTTCCCAGTGCCCGCTGAAACAAAATGCACACAGAGACCCTCTTGGAGCGATGGGCTGCGTCTGATTAATGACAGAACATAAACACAGCGAGGTCTGGCTGGGGAAGAACAACGCACGCCCTGGCTATGCCACAGATTGGGGTCTCCTCGCCTCAGCCCCAGAGCAGGTTGGCCTATTCCTGCCACATGCACACTAATGCACAGCACACACGCACGGGTCCATGAACAGCACAGTGCCCTTCAGCACCTGCTGGCTCTTTTGCCACTTGCATTTCCCAGACAGCCCAGGGGACGCTGCTGGGACTGCCAGCGACCCCCCAATTCACTTTCTAGGCCTGGTGGCCTCCCCAGCCTGGGGTGCTGGGCTACAGGTGAGGATGCCTTGCAGAGGACAACAACGGTGACAGGGCTGCCAGGAGAGCAGACATCATGCCAGCAGGTGCTGTGCTGCCAAAGGCCAGTGGCTGGGTAAGTGGCTGAAGGGGCAGAAGATCAGAACCCACTGCCAGGACTGTGCTATAGAATCATAGAATAGAATCATAGAATCATTTTGGTTGGAAGAGACCTTCAAGATCATTGAGCCCAAAGATAACCTAAATCTAGCAACAACCCATGTCCTGAGAACCTCATGTCCATCTGTCCAGCCCTCCAGGGATGGTGACTCCAGCACTGCCCTGGGCAGCCTGTTCCAATGCCCCACAGCCCTTTGGGGAAGAAATTGTTCCCAGATCCAACCTCAACCTCCCCTGGCGCAACTTGAGGCCGTTTCCTCTGCTCCTGGCGCTTGTTCCTGGGGAGCAGAGCCCGACCCCCCTGGCTCCAAGCTCCTTTCAGGCAGTTCAGAGATCAGAAGGTCTCCCCTCAGCTCCTGTTCTCCAGCTGAACCCCCCAGGTCCCTCAGCCGCTCCATCACACTTGTGCTCCAGCCCCTCACCAGCTCCGTTCCCTTCTCTCCACTCGCTCCAGCACCTCAAGGTCCACCTGCCTCAATCCCCCCCACGGCCAGACCGCCCGTGACCTCGTCTCTGTCAGGCCCAGCACAGCCCAGCTCCGCCCTCGCCCAGCCCACGGGCGGGTTGATCCAGCAGGTCCCTCGCAGACGCACCGGGCTGCGCACCCACGGCCCCGCGTGGGCACCGCCGCCCTCCTCAGGGAACGGGCCCGCGCTCTGCCACAGGGGGACGGTCGACTGACCGCGGGGCCCGGGAGGAGCCGCCAGGACCGGCCGCTCCCTCAGGGCGGCCGCACGGGGGGCGGAACTCGGGCGACTCGCGCGTGGGAAGGACACGCGCGCGCCATAACTGCGCATGCGCCGGTGCCCCCCCCCCGACTCTGCTCCTCCGTCACGTGACGCGGGAGCCGGCCCGCCGCCGCTTCAAGATGGCGGCGCCCGGCGCAGAGCGCTGAGGGGGTGGGGGAGGGGCGGCTGTTGTTGAAGCTTTATTGTTCCGCGCCGTGTCCGCCGCGCCGCGCCCAATAAAGGTAACCATGGCGACGGGGCCGCCGGCCGGGCCTGGGCCGCCATCGGGCCCTTCGCTGTGGCCCGGGGGGCTCGGCGGGCAGCTCCGCTCCCACTCTGCCGGGCCCGGCCTCCCTTCCCCACCTCGGGGCCAAACCCGCGCGGCGGGCCCGCCTGGGCCCGGGCCCTGTTCGTGTCGTCCCGGGGCAGCGGGACGGGAGCGGCTGTTCCCGCCCGCCGGGAGGGACCGGGCGGACAGGGAGGCGGAGGGAGCAAATAAATATTTATTGTTTGCGTTGTGATAAGAAATCAGTGGTATGATCCATTTTCCTGTGTGATCACCCGCACAGCAGAGGAGCAGGGAGGAGCAGGGCTGCCCCGTTCAGTAGCAGCCTGTTCCCAGGTCGTGTTAGATTTAATATGGAAATGTGCTGAGGTGAGTCTGGGTCGATAAAACCCACGTCCTCCCCAGAGACAGGCTTGTGGGTGAACCTTGGGGGTAATTTCTTCTCGTGTGGTGGAAAGAAAGGCTGGGGCACCTGATGTATTGGCTCAGATAGGACATAGGGCAGCATGGTTCTCTAGGTTTTTGGTTAAGAGATACCAAGTGTCTTGCATTTGAGGAGGAATCTGGGTTTCAAACCGCAGTCCAAGGACAGGGTGATGCAGGAACAGCATGTTGGAGTGCAGACCAGAACAAGGTCGTCTCCCAGCTGACCACCCTGCCTCTGTGCCTGTGCGTTTGCTCTTGTTTAATCCCTCTTTCCAGTATATTTTGAGTTGACTGCCGTGACATGCAGCTTAAAGAAGGTGCTGAAAACGTTGTTGCCCAGACTGTAGCTCAGTGGTTATAGAAGTCTTCCAGGAGATGGAGGAAGCAAGTTGGCTTCCTGGGGTGAGTGTTGTTAGGCTTTTACATCACTGTATCCTTCCCTGTGTGTTGTGAAGCAACTGTGCTCGTGTTTGAAGAGCTGTCGGTCCTTTGGCCTTAGTTGAGTTCTGGGGCTGTGGACGTGTCTCTAATGGCCTGAAGCAAGAGGGGACCGCACTGGAAGTCCAGGTGCCTCCTGACTTGCTGTCTCAATAGGCTGAGCTCAGAGGAGTTCTGTGTATTTCACTAACAAGTCTGGGGGAATTGGTCCCTGTCCTGGGCTGACCAGCTTTGAAAAGCATCATTGTATAGCTTTTTTTTTTTCCCTTTATGTTTGGATCATTTGTGCCTTTGGATCAAGTCACTTTATGGGTGCATTGTCCTTTTCCTGCGATCGTGTGTAGGGACAAATGTCTTCTACACTTCTGCTGACAGCAAAATAGACTGCAAAAGCTGGTCAAAGTAGTGGTGGTTTTTGTTTGTTTTAAAAGGGACTAATAAATTAAAACATGCAATCTTCTCTGATGTAAACCGGCCTGACAAACAAGAGTTCGGATGTCCAGCTTTTGATTTTGAGGATGTTATTAGAACCTGCAAAATACAATTAGCACTTTCAGTGCACTTGGGCACAGTGAGACATGGATGAGCAGCTGCTGGAGCAAACTTCGGCTGCTGTTTTGGGTTTGTGCTGGTTTTCCACTGCGTGATTTTGCTCTCTTGTTGGGGCGGCCCCATTCCAGGGGGGACAGGCAGCAGCCATTGCTTTGAAGAGTAATAGGAAACTTGTTGTTCAGAGTTGGAGCACACCTGTTCATTTTTCAATCTGTTCTATTTCCATTCAGAGCATCAGTGCAGCCAGCCAGCCAAAGTGTTTAGTGCTTTTTGAGCAGTATATTCTGCTGCCTTTAGAGACCGTGGAGCGCTGAATTTAGTCAAAGTGTTGCTTATTTTCCTCTGTTATCTGTCTGCACTGATGCTCTGAACTGAAATAAAATAGATTGAAAAACAAATTGGTGTGCGCTGGCTTCTGATACCGATTTCACATTATCCTCTGGGAGCGCTGCCTGCTCTGGTCCTTTGGAACACCCCAGAGAAAGGTAATGACTCCTCAGCCTCTTTCAACACTTCAAAAAGTGGATTGCTTTTGGTGGGAGAGGTAAGAAAATTGAATTGCAGTACATTATTTTCTCGCTTTCCAATAGCCCTCTTTGTAAGGTCATCATCTTAGGAACAAGAAAACGGGAAACTGGTAAACACACACAAAAAGTATTCAGATTTTGATTTATAGCTGTCACTGCCCTTAAATCCTCAGAGCTAAAGCCAGAGAGCTGCCTGTCACTTGGAGGCAGCTGTGGTACCTGAGGGACACGAGAGAATGAACCTCGGCTTTGTGTCCTGCTGCGGTTACCAGTTTACATGAGTCTTTTGAAATAAGCCTTGGAGTAAGTGCAGAGCGGGGGGTGGTGGGGGGAGCTCCTCTCACAGGGACAGGGACCCGTCCTGGGCTGGGACCCGCGCTTGTCAGTGACCGCTGCGGATTTGAGCTTGAACAGAAAGGCAAGAGCACAGGAACGGGAGGGTTGGGCTGCTCCTGTGGGACCCTCCATCAGCTCAAACAGAACTGGCATTTACTTAAGAAAGAAAACTCAGTTTCTTCCATTTTGCTTAGCTCCTGCTGTCCACTTAATTATTTTTCCTGCCTGTTTTGGTTCATTTTCTTTAGAGCTTGCCCAGACCTCGCTTTCCGCTGGTTTTGCGGCAGGTGTGCAGGTTGCTTTTGGCTGGCTCTGTTTTCCGGCTGTGCGTTGGGTTGGGCTGTGCTGGCAGCAGGGGGAGCACAAGGCTGTGGGTTGGTGTTCCCTTATTTCTTTTTTAACCTTTTTCTTTTTTAAAGCTAAAAAAAGCCTGCCCCATGTGCATCTGTCGAGGGTTTAGATTGCGGGGTGACAATAAAACCCTGGCAGATGTATTGTTAACCTCCTCTACCCCCCTTTCCCCTTTTACCCCTCCCTCTCCCCTCTTCCCACTCAGGACAGGCAATCAGGAGGGAAAGAAGGACAGAGAGAAGAGAGTTGGAAAAATTACAAACGTTTTACTAATGCTACTGATAAAATAGAGAAAATAATACAAAATATACAAAACCAATCTTGAAAGTCTCAGCAACTGCAGAGCCGGCAGCCGAAGTCCTGGACTGGACTCTGCAGCCAACCGGAGCTGGATTCAGTCTGTCACTGGCCTCAGTTTGCAGGGACGACTCACAAGGTCCTCTCCTAATGTCGGCCATAAGCAGAAGGAAAAAGAAGGCAAAAGGGACGAGATCCTCGTGATCTCCCACTTTTATATGAAGTATTCATGTGAATGGAATGTTATACACATTGGTCGGTTTCTTGGTCACCTGTTTCTCATTGCCCCTCTCACGAGATGTGAATCTGTCCTTATCAATAAGTTAGCATTCCTGTTTAATGTAGCTTAAATAAAAATATGAGATCCCCTCAAACTGGGGGTGTGAGAGGGGAGACATACATAGGGAAAAAGAAGAAATAGCTGGAATTGGGTAACGCATGATCATGTTTGCTATGTTTACCAAAATATGTATCTGGTTCTCCAGGAAAATGCAGCTAATATGAAGCTTTAGCTGACAGGCAAATTCACTAAAAGAGAAACTTGTTTTTTAACAAAACCAGGACAGCATCCTAATGAACAATTTCAGGCATGGAACACATCTCCACCTGGCCACTGAGTCACTACTAATCAATGCAGGACGCACCTTTGGGCATTATTTTATTAACGCCAGCAGGTGTGTTTGCCAGCACCTTGGAAAAGCCCTTAATTATGCCAGTGAGGGACATACAGAATCCTTTTGCTGAGGCCACAATGGCATTAGAAATTCTTTCTGTGCCTTGTGCTGTGCTTTCTGGTGGCACAAGGAGTGTGCAGCCCTCCTCGGAGCATCTTTGCAGCACCTGTCTCGGTGGCGTCTAATTGCTAAAGTGCTGGGTCCTAAATTTCAATTATCTTTCGATGAACCTAGCGACGTGGATGGCTTTTGAATCTGTTGAATCTGGATCAAAGTAATTCTATGAAAAATGAAGAGAAGTAATTTAATTTGGAAGCTGCTTTTCAGTTATGTAGGTAGAATTGGGTGTTTCTTTCCTCCTCTGTGAAGAAGCCTTGTTGCTATCAACACATCCTTTTCCTGTTCTAATGTAGCTTAAATAAAAGATGTGATCCCCTCAAACTGGGGGTATGAGAGGGGAGAAATGCCTAGGGAAAAAGAAGAAATAGCTGGAATTGGGTAATGCAGGATCGTTTTTGCTGCAGACCCATTCTGGATCTCCTGTGTTGGGCAGTTCAGAACAAGAAGGGGTTTCTTTGCTGCGGTGGGTGTCCTGGGAGCAGTCACTGCTGCGTAAGGACAACAGGGGGACATTTATCAACACGTGGTCAAGTGGGGCCTTGGGAATTTTAGGCACTTTTGAAAATTTGGCTCAAATGGATTGACCTTGCAGTCTCGCTGCGAGTCTGTGGAATGCAAACTCCTGAGCTGTCTTGGTGTTCTTCTGGGGGAGCTGGCAGGACGAGGCTTAAGATGACCCCTGATGTTCCTCAAAAGATTCATTCTGCAAAGCCTGTTTGTTGTGCAGCTCAGAGAAGTGAGTACCTCTGTGTCCTCTGTCCCCACTTCTGACTCCAGTGGGCCAATATTTTGGAATAAGGTGGCGCTTCTGCGGTTTGGGTGTCAGAGGCCCCAGAAGCAGCCACTTAAACCATGTTTTGCTTCAAATTTGAAATTCATAAGAAATCCCCAGTGCATCTGGCTCCAAAGAGGATGCAGAGAAGCAGCTTTAAGCTGAAAAAGTTACAAATGGCTTTTTCTGGCCAGTGGTGCTGGCGGAGGCAGGTGGCTCGTGCTCCGTGAGCACTCGGCACTGCTCAGGTGTTTGTTACCTGCTCTCAGAGATCCCCCGTTCGGCCCCGTCCCCCAGCCAGATCTCCCCAAAGCCATCTAGAAGGTGTCTGTGAGATGGAGCCAGACACATTCAGGTAAGAAACAAGACCTGGACAGGCTGGAGAGTTGGGCAGGGAAAGATTTAATGAAAAATAACAAGGGCAAGTGTAGAGTCTTGAATCTGGGCAGGAACAACCCCAGGTTCCAGTGTAAGTTGGGGAATGACCTATTAGAGAGCAGTGTAGGGGAAAGGGACCTGGGGGTCCTGGGGACAGCAGGGTGACCATGAGCCAGCACTGGGCCCTTGTGGCCAGGAAGCCAATGGTACCTGGGGTGGGTTAGAAGGGGGTGGTCAGTAGGTCAGAGAGGTTCTCCTGCCCCTCTGCTCTGCCCTGGGGAGACCACACCTGGAATGTTGTGTCCAGTTGTGGCCCCTCAGTTCCAGCAGGACAGGGAACTGCTGGAGAGAGTCCAGTGCAGCCACCAAGATGCTGAAGGGAGTGGAGCATCTCTCGTGTGAGGAAAGGCTGAGGGAGCTGGGGCTCTGGAGCTGGACAAGAGGAGACTGAGGGGGGACTCATTCCTGGGGATCAATATGGAAAGGGGGAGTGTCAGGAGGATGGAGCCAGGCTCTTCTGGTGACAACCAGTGACAGGACAAGGGACAATGGGTGCAAACTGGAACACAGGAGTTTCCACTTAAAGATGAGAAGAAACTTGTTGGGGGTGAGGGTGGCAGAGCCTGGCCCAGGCTGCCCAGGGGGGTTGTGGAGTCTCCTTCTGTGCAGACATTCCAACCCGCCTGGACACCTTCCTGTGTAACCTCATCTGGGTGTTCCTGCTCCATGGGGGGATTGCACTGGATGAGCTTTCCAGGTCCCTTCCAGCCCCTGACATTCTGTGACTCTGTGATGTCATTTAGCCGTTAGGATAACTGTGGCAGTGGAGGGTCCTCCTGCTAAAAATGGGTTCTTGTCATGACTGGACCCCTTGCTTTAGGTAAACCCAAGTTACTGAGTCTGGAGATCCAGGAGGCAGTGACGGATCAGAAATCAGATTGCCTGTGGTCGTCCCTTCTGGCCGTAAGCTTTGAATAAAAACCTGAAGTGTGTTCCAAGTAGGGGGCAATTGCCTTGAGGATGGCCTTGGCCATCCACTCCTTAAAAAATTCTGTTCTTTTTGACAGATCTTTGGCTCCCTATAATTAAAGAAGTAAAAACAAATATGTCTGGTCTGATTGCTCAGGACACATTTTCTGAGTCGCTGTAGTATAGGAGGTGCTGGCAAGCTGCTTGGGACTTTCCTGTTTTGAGCTGTCACGGGCAAATATATCTTATATCTTCTTGCCAGAAATAGAGGGAGCAGACGGTGCTGCTGCTGCTTCAGCTTGCCATGGTGGAAGCGATGGGTTTTCTGCAGAAGGCTCTTCATGGCAAAGTGAGCAGACATCTCTTCCAGGACATCAATGTTTCCTGCTTGTCCTTTTGTAGGAAGAGCCACAGCTATTATTATTTAACCAGTAGACACGGTTTCATCTCAGATACTGGAAGTCCTTCAGCTCCAGGGAAGGAGTGGGTAGACTAAAACTGCTGTTACATGGAACCTGGCAAAAGAAACGGGTCTTTCTTCTTCCACAACCAGCAGCTACTCTGCTGATGGCAGCTTGGTTACTCGTGGTTTTCAGTGGCGTGGGAGGAAAGCAGAGCCCACGTGTTCAGTGGGCTGGAAGTGCAGGTGGCCCTGTGTATGGGTGAGGGGCAGATCTCGTACCTGCCGAGCAGCAGAGATGTGCTGCAGAGCACACGGCCTTTGGCAGCGATGCACCTGGGGCTGCTGTGGCTCCTTGAAGCAGGATGGGGGGGTATCAGCGACTACTTTGGTTTCCCTGCCTTCCAGAAAAGGACCCACCTACCCTGTGCTCTCACTTTGAAGGTTTTCAGTGGGAGAACATGACACCTCTGCTTTGAGGTGGTGCCAAAATCATCTGTGATCTGATGATTGAAAAGTGAGTTCCATAGTACTTTGTCTTTCAAGCACGGGGGAGCTCTTGGCTGAGCAGGAGAGCTCTCGTGCACGGGTGGTATCATCCACTGGCCAGGTGCTCCGTGTCTGCAGCTTTGGTATGAAGTGATGTCTCCTGGCTTCTCCTCTCCCCCCGCAGCCTCCGCAGGCAGTGCCACGCAGGACACCCGAGGTCCCGCTTCCTGCGACATCTGAACTCCAGAGGGGTTGGCATCTTGCAGGAGCGAGGCACCAGCACGCAGACAACCTGCACACAGCGGCTGCTCACACCTCGCAATTTGGTGCAAGGTGGGAGTTGCTCCGAGCCCTCTTTTGCGCAAGGCAGAGCTTCAAGGTCATGTATGAGCATCGACTCATTAAAGCTCATGCCCCAATGATAGACAACATTACTTCTGTTCTCTATGAGAGAGTAAGAACCTGGGTGCAAAGATGTTAAGCAGTTGAAGGTCATGTAAATTGTGCCCATCCAGGTGTTCTTCCTTTAAGGCTCATGCTGTTTTGTTTCGGCATCATTGCCAGCACCAGTGTTGGGGATCCTAGTGTGTAAAAGGCAGTAACATCTTTATCTTGTCTAGTTTAGATAAAAACTCCAGATACCCCGCTGATAAAAATTCTGTTGGCAGATGGCCTATCTGTTCTCCCTCCTGCAACAGGGGAAGGAGGGGACAGGAGTTAAAAAGAGGCTCTGGTAGATGGGACTAGAGCTGTGGACTGTGCAAAAAATTACAGTTTGGGGCAAAAGACTTGTAAATGGATGAGTTAGGACGGCGATGTGCTGGGGAGGGAGGTGCTGAAGGCCCTGGGCTGCAAGCACATCTCTGTCTCCAGTGCTCATGCGCCTTTGCTGATATAGCAGTGATGTCAGGAGAAAACTAATGGGTCTCAAAGCACTTAGTGCTTTACAGGTAAACCCCAACACCTCAGATTCTGCTCTGTGTTTGGTAGCTGGTCCGAACAGGCTTCTGCACTGCGTCCCCCCCTGCCCTTTCATAACCAGCTGCTGAATTCAGCATCAGGGCTGATTTCAAGAGCGTTCACACCTCCTTGAACTCTACTAGGAGCACATCAGGGAGTTTCTTCTCCCTTTTTATAACTCCTGGGACTCAGTGCTCATTTCCAAGCTCTTCCTGAAGTGTTTAGGTTTGGACAGTATCTTCAGCTCTATTGCTGAATTTGGGGACTGCATGTTCAGAAGGTTCCGTCTGAGTATAAGGAAACCATGGCAAGGATCTTTCTGTTTGTAACTTGCAACTTAAAAGCAAAGATGCTTCCAGCAGAATTTTGGCTTTACTACCTGTGAGCCAAAGCCTGGATACCACTGACTCCCAAAGCCGTTTCTCATGGGATGTGATTTAGGGGCACTTTAATCTGTGTCCCCTTGGGCAGAAGCTGTGAACCTCTCCAGAAAGTCTTTTAAAGATAGGCAGGGATCAGAATTACCATGTTCTAGAAGGACAAGGAATTACTGGAGAGAGTCCAGTGAGAGCTACAAAGATGCTGAGGGCTCTGGAGCATCTTTGTGATGAGGAGACACTGAGAGAGCTGGGGCTGTTGAGCTGGAGAAGAGAAGCTGAGAGGGATCTGATCAGTGGATCAATATCTCACGGTGGGTGTCAGAGGATGGACCAGACTCTGTTCAGTGGTGCCCAACGCCAGGGTGAGGGGCAACGGGCACAGACTGAAACACAGGAGGCTCCATCTGGACATGAGCAGAAACTTGTTTGCTGGGAGGTGCCAGAGCCTGGCCCAGGCTGCCCAGAGCGGGTGTGGAGTCTCCTGCTCTGAGACATTCAAACCCCCTGGACCCACCTGTGTGATCTGCTCTGTGACCCTGCGCTGGCAGGGCTGGGCTGGGGATCTGCAGAGCTCCTGCCGCCCAACCAGCCTGGGCTGCTGTGATTCTGTTTGCTGTAACCGCTGATGTCCAGCATAGTAAGCTATGAAGAAGTGTAAACTGGAAAGTAATTTTTACATGCTCTTTCTGTCTTGTTACTGTTTGAGCGAAGTGCTAACAGCATCCTTTGCTTTTTCGCTAGCTGGGCTTTGTGGAAGGTGTGCAGAGCACGGCGGGAGGAGGCCAGTGGGTCCTGGCGCCATGGAGCTTCCTGGTTACAGCCGGCAGCTGCTGCAGCAGCTGTACCCGCTCTGCAGAGAGCAGCAGTTCTGCGACTGCGCCATCTTCATTGGGGATGTTCGTTTTGGAGCACACAAGGTGGTTCTGGCTGCTGCCAGCCTGCTTTTTAAATCCCTGTTGGACAGCACAGACACCATCTCCATCGACGCCTCTGTGGTGACCCCCGAGGAGTTTGCGCTCTTGCTGGAGATGATGTACAGTGGCAAACTCCCCCTGGGGAAACACAACTTCACCAAGGTAATCTCTGTGGCAGATAGTCTGCAGATGTTTGATGTGGCTGTTAGTTGCAAAAACCTGCTCAGGGACCTCATCAGCTGCTCGACTCAGGACCAGGTAGCGAGAGAAGTCTCCAGCCAGGCAGCAGACTCATCTGGAAACCCTGCAGAGACTAATAACCCGCCCCAGTCTGAAAAACCTGCTGAAGGAAGAACAGATATTCTCCTCCTTCAGAGGGTTTCCCCTTCTCCTGGACCTGCAGAAGCAGAAATGGAAGCAGATGTTTCTCCTACTGGCCAGGACCTTACCATGGGTCACACTTGGGTTCAGCAGGGTGCAATGGCCAGTGACTCCAGATCCCTCCGGGAGGATTCGGGGTCTCGTCCCGCTCAGCCTGCCCCTGCTGAGCAGGGTGACAGTGCAGAAGAGGAGCCTGATGAGCCTCTGGAGGAGAAAGGAGGAGCGAGAGACTTAGGTGAGACTTTACAGGGCTCAGCACAATGTTGCCTCTTATTTGTGACTGTGTTGACTCACGTTTTTCTGTGATGGGGAATATTTTCTTCTGTGTTTGTTCTTTTTCGTTTGCTCTGGGTTGGGAGCAGCACCAACACGCTCCCCTTTTCTGCAGGGACTTTCTTCCTTTGGCACATTGCAATACTCTCTTTGGCCTTTGCAGTTGCTTCGCTCCCACCGCTTCATCAGAGCCATAGTGAGCAAAACTTTTTTGCCCACCCATGTGATTGCATGTGCTGTAAATGAGACCTGTGTTAGTGCAGGACATGAGGTTGATAAAGCAAAATCTGTATGACAGCAAGTGAACAGAGTTGCCTACTAATGCTGCCTTATCCTTTAGACTCCTATTCAGCACGGGAGGAAAACAGAGGCTGTACTGGGTTTAAAATAAATGTTCCATTTATAACTAGTGTTGAATAAACTGTTGGTTTTCCCTCCAGGCTGCGTGATCCTTTGGAAGGGATTTGTGAGTCACAGTTTCCCTATTATAGCCAATGTGCTGGTTACAAACTGATGCCTTTCAATCACATCACGCTTTCTGTGAATCCCTTCAATTAGCAAATAACTCATCTTGTTTCTATCACACAGCAGCAGAGAGCAAAAGCTGTAAACTGGATTTCTTTCTTCGATATGAAAGCGATTTCTCTGAGGCCCTTTCTGATGCCCGAGCTGTGCTGAAGAGACTAGAAGAGTGTGGAGAAATTGATGCCTCTCAAAAGGAGGTAGGTATGTTTACTTGGGTAAATGATACAAGATTTATCTTCACCCTGCTGAGGACTAGAATAGTTTGTGTCCTGTGTAGGAAATTGTTTCATGGGAAACAGGGGCTCTGGTGCCTGGTTGTTTGAAGGGCAACACGTGCTCACCTGAACAATGCCCAGGAGAGAAGCTTCTATAAGAGCAAGCGGCTTGTGCGTGTAGGTAAAGATGTATATGTCCTGCTCTGAAGACATATTGGTTGTGTTGTATAAAGCTCCAGCGCTGATTTCTCTTCTCCTGTTTTATGGGCTTTTGCTTCAAGAACTGTATTGATTTGTAAATGAGTGGCATATGAGATCCCAAAATAGAGCTCCCGAGCACCCGGTGAGGCCTTGCGACTCCATCTGTTCCGCTCTGCGTGGGCCAGGCTGCTCGTGGGGAGTGCGATGGGTTCACGGCTGCTGCCCCACGGTGCTTTAAAAGCTGTCGTTGCTGCGAAATGGTGCTCGAGTTCCCATTGGAGGGGAAATTGGAGTCTGGTGCATGGTCAGTGCTGAAGGATACCCTGAACAACAGTAGCCAGATCCCAGCTGTTGTAGCGGCTCAAAGCTGCTGCAGAAACAGCAGGTGACATCTGTGTGGGTGCAGGAGGACACGGAGCTTGGAGGTGATTGCAGCAGGTCTGGGTGGCATCGTGCTGGCTGCAAACTGCTGCGTGATCGCAGGGCTGTCGAAAAAAGAGTGAGGATGGGGCTGTGCTTGCTCCCCTCACCCCAGCTGTTTCTGCTGCATGAACTGCCCCGTGTACCTTTTCTGTACCTGGAAAAATGAGAATGTGACTGTTTTATTGCCGTCTCCTCGGTGGCTCTGTGGTTTGCTGACCTTTGGAAGCTGAGAAGTGCTGTTCCATAGATCGGGGCTGCGATGTTTCTAGGTTCCCGTGTGCCTGCTGGCTGGGTTCGGGTCACTCGGTCCCTCCAGTACCACTGTGGCCATGGGACATGGCACATTTTGGCCATGATGGCATTGTATGACAGCAGAGAGGAGAATTTTCTTGAGCCAGGGAGTGCAAGTTTCTGTTGAGCCTGTAAATGTTTCCGGAGGAAAGCCCGTGTTCCCTTAGCTACTGACCCTGCTGATGGTGTTGAATGTTACATCTCTGGGGCTTTGGGAGGGAGATGTGGCTGCTTATTGTTTGCAGTAGCAAGCCCAAACCTGGCCGGGCTGACAATTGTCTGTGAGTTCATTGTTCTCAGCATGACTGCGCGCCTGAGAAGGATTAGGTGTTTGTAAGTTTGTTCGTTGTCCTTATCGGAAAAATACGTCAGGTTTAAGGTTTCACCTATTGTGCACCTTGGCATTGGAGCAGAGCTGGGGAGGGTGTTGTGTGATGAGGATGGGCGCTGCCAGGAGGGGTTTGACAGCTCCACGCGCCTGTGCCGGCACAAGCACCCGAGCACCCTGCCTTCCCTTGTCCTCTTGTGCTGCCCGCACGGTCGCAGGGCAGAGCAGCACCTGCAAAGTGTCCGGGCAGGCGTGCTGCCTCGCATCTGCTCTGCTTAACAGCCCCATTTTGTGTTGCTTTGCAGTAAGTGTTTCATGTTTCTTCAGCACCTCTGAGACCCAGCAGGTGAGGTTCGCAGACCCGTGTCTGGCCCTTTATGCTCCCGAACGAGCTGCTGCAGCAGGAGCCAAGGGAGAGGTTGTGGAGCTCAGAGTCGGTTTGGGTGTCTGACTGCAAAACGGCAGCTGGACAATTTTTCTGCAGCTATAAATAAACGCTGAATAAATGAGAAATAGATTTTCTTTAAGCCTTCGCGAAAAATCACTTCTCAGCTGTGACGAGCATGAAAAGTGTCAGCGCCAGGGCAGTGGGGGACAGACCAGTGCCTCTCGTGAGCAGGCTTGGCCAGATCTGTCCCCCTCTGAGCTCCCCATGGGGCAAGTGGGACCTATGTGCACCAGCACCGAACCTGGCTCTGTTTCCAGCAGGTGCAGTGGCTTTTTCTCACAAGGGCCCAGTGTGTTCTTCAGGGGAAACACAGCAGTGTGTTTTTAAAGTCAGGCTTAAAGTGCAAGTTCAGCTCCGAAGAGCCCAGCTTGGGATGTCTAATTAAGGCTGAGGTTGTGCCGGTGGTAGATGTCAATAGATTTTTTTTTTTTAATTTTTTTTTTCCGTGTCTCCCTCTGCTTTTTGTATCATATCATTTTGCCAATTATTTGCTTGAAGTCTCTGAGGTGCCTTGGGGCAAGTGACGGTGGGTCTGGAAGCGGGTGAGATGCTGTTTCTCTGCGCTGAGCAGCCTTGCTTGGTGCTTCTGCTCAGGAGCCTTTGCTGGTGGTTTATTGGGAAGCGGTGATGTGTTTGGGACAGCAAAGCCTGGGCAGTGTGGGGTTTTTTTTGGGTGTTTGGCGGGGTTTGTGAACCTGCCTGTCGCCACTGAGGCTGTCCTGGTGTTTGGGCTCCTCTAGTTTTGCTGGTATTTTGCCTTGGATGTAGCCCCTCTATTTCTGTTCCTTTGCTCATGTGCTCGTCCCTGCACAGGTGCCTTGTTCCTCATGGTGCTCCTGGCTGCTTCCCAGCGCTGTTGCTGCTTCATGTCCTGCTGCCTCCAGTGGAGACTTGTTAGGTTGTGGGGTTTTTCACAGAATCCCAGAATGTCAGGGGTTGAAGGGCCCTGGCAAGCTCATCCAGTGCAATCCCCCCATGGAGCAGGAACACCCAGATGAGGTTACACAGGAAGGTGTCCAGGCGGGTTGGAATGTCTGCACAGAAGGAGACTCCACAACCCCCCTGGGCAGCCTGGGCCAGGCTCTGCCACCCTCACCCCCCAAACAAGTTTCTTCTCATATTTCAGTGGAACCTCCTGTGTTCCAGTTTGCACCCATTGCCCCTTGTCCTGTCACTGGTTGTCACCAGAAGAGCCTGGCTCCATCCTCCTGACACTCCCCCTTTCCATCTTGATCCCCAGGAATGAGTCCCCCCTCAGTCTCCTCTTGTCCAGCTCCAGAGCCCCAGCTCCCTCAGCCTTTCCTCACACGGGAGATGCTCCACTCCCTTCAGCATCTTGGTGGCTGCGCTGGACTCTCTCCAGCAGTTCCCTGTCCTGCTGGAACTGAGGGGCCACAGCTGGACACAATATTCCAGGTGTGGTCTCCCCAGGGCAGAGCAGAGGGGCAGGAGAACCTCTCTGACCTACTGACCGCCTCAAGGAGATCTGCGGTTCAGGGCTTGCTTTGGAGACAATTGTTGCATCTCTCTAAGTCTGATGTTATGTTCTGCTCCTTGGGCTGAAAAATGTGGCCGCGTTGCTTTTCTGTTTAGGGAGATGTGATTTTTGAGGTTGTTTTTGTTTTAGAGTCTCTCTGTGTATCTCACATAAACTATTCCTATCTAATTTGGTTCTGGCCTGGATGAAACCAGCTTGGAAATGAGAACAAGACTGAAATTGCAGTAATTTGGGGAAGCGTAGAAGAGCTTTGCTGGTGTCAAGTCTTATCTTCCTGTGCTCTCTTAGAGAAACTCAATTCAAATTATTGCACAGCTCATTTGTTCCCTCTACTACTGGGTTCAGATGAAGTGGGGGAGTGTTGATTCTCACACGTAGAATAAATGTCACTGTGCTTGTGGATCATTTCCATTGCCTATGGGCCTGTCCAATTATTGTCGTCCTTTGTTTGCAGCTGCAGGGATTTTTGGATGCGACAGAAGAAAAGTTTCCCATTATTTTCTGCATCCTGATTAGGAGTGATAGATGGTGAGGGTTTTATTTCAAAGTAATAGAGCTGGAGAACTTTTTTCCCTTCGTTCTGGTGTATTTGTGTGGACGTTTGGGCTGAGTTTTTGTTCGCGTTGTGTGGTCCAAGCAGGGGTCAGCGTTCTCCATGGAGCTTTCGCAGTGCTGGGGTTTCCTTCTGCAGTCACGTACAAATGCAGGGTTGAAATAAAAGCACTTTGGATATCTGCATGAGGAAAGGGAACCTAGTTTTTCTCTGATTACTGTGTGTGCAGTGACAGCTGACAGACCTCGTGACGCGGTCGTAGCCTCCGAGCTGCTCTGTGCTCCAGTTGTGCGGAGCGAGTCTCGGTGCTCTCCATCCCACCAACCCTCTGGGCAGCATCTCTGACCGTGCAGGTTTCCAATGGCTTTTTTAGGTTTCCTTCACCTTACGCACATCAAGAACCAGTTGGTATAAAAACCCAAAGCAGCTTGTGTTCACAGAGGACTGATGATTATGTCGCTGTGGTGCCGAGTTCCCTGTGGTCGGGGTGTCTGCGGCTCTCCTTGGGGAATGGAGGTGGCGTTGAGGTGCAGGCACAGGATTTACCACCCTTAGGGGTGACGCTGGTGACTGAATGTCCCTCGGCTTGCAAGGGGGGGTCTGGGGGGACCTAACTGCTTCTGTCACCTTCCACAGGTTGCTTTCCAGCCTGTGTCTTGCAGATTCCTCCCCACCCTCCTTTGGGTGCCTGCATTTGCTCTAAAGCCCATGCTTGAGGGAGATCACTCAGTAATCATAGAATCATTTGGTTGGAAGAGACCCTTAAGATTGAGTCCAACTATAACCTAAATCTAGCACTAAACCACGTCCCCAAGAACCTCGTCTATACGTCTTCCAAAGACCTCCAGGGCCGGTGACTCCACTGCTGCCCTGGGCAGCCTGTTCCAATGTCTCACAACCCTTTCCATGAAGAAATGTTTCATAATGTCCAACCTCAACCTTCCCCTGGCGCAACTTGAGGCCGTTTCCTCTGCTCCTGGCGCTTGTTCCTGGGGAGCAGAGCCCGACCCCCCTGGCTCCAAGCTCCTTTCAGGCAGTTCAGAGATCAGAAGGTCTCCCCTCAGCTCCTGTTCTCCAGCTGAACCCCCCAGATCCCTCAGCCGCTCCCATCACACTTGTGCTTCAGACCCCACACAGTCTCGGGCCATTGCGCTCTCTGGTAGAAGGTACATCACTTGCTCGCTTGGTCAAGGTCCTGTCTGGGTCCCAGACGTGCCCCAGCATGGCACACCAGTTTTCTTCAGCCCAGCCCAAGGTCGTTCCCTGCAGGGCCAACCACCAGCTGCTCTTCCCGCGTCCCTGTTCCCACCCAGAAAAACCTCATGTCATGATAGTGTTGGAGGGGAAGGTGGAAGTCCCAGAGGCACTGTCTTCCTCTGGGCATTGTGGGGTGGTGTGAGGAGCTCGGTCAGTGCCAGGCTGGCAGGACACAGAGCTCAGTCCGCTCTTGCTGTGCAGGTTGTGGCTCCGCTTGAGCAGCCTCGTGCATCTTCCTGGCCAAAGCCGCAGGGGACATTGGAGGGAGTGGAAGACAAGGAGCAGTGGAGCAGAGTGAGAGGTCCTGCAGTGGGACAAAGGGGCACAGCGGTGTAGGAGTTGATTATGTTAGGAAATACATCTGGAAAAACGTGGAAGATGTGGAGATGCTATGGAGATAGGAGGTGTACCTCCTGCAGCATTTCCTGCAGATGTTCCTGTTCAGAGCTTCCCTCGGGGCTTCCATGGATGTGGGGAGGTTTTGCATGAACTTTGGGGGCTCTTGTGTGGTGTCAGACCAGAGCGGTGCTGAGCCACCCAGTGAGGAGGGTTGTGGCCACCAGAACTGACACCCTCCGCTGGGACCCAACTTCTCACTGGGCATGGAACCTATTTGGTGGCACAGCTCAAGCTTAAGCCAGATCTCAGTGAGCAGGATTCCCTGCTCAGAGAGCCGGTCTCTTCCTCCAGCCTGGAGCCTGGGGCTGTGCTAGTCTGTGCTGATTTGTGACAATTTGGCCATGCAGGGTTTTCCAAGTGTCCCAGGTAGTGAAAACCTAATGGATCAGTCATCACACGGGCACATTATGACCGAGTGGAAGCTGGGATTCCAGCTAATATCAGTATTTCTCATTTCTTTCCAGGATCTTTGGGAACTGTTAGAGTTTGAAAGTAACTCTAGACTGTGCTGTGTGCTCTTTCAAAATGATGCTAAAATGCTGTTCCACTGAGCAACGTGTTCAAGGAAAGGCCTTCCAGAAAGAGACTATAAATAGCAGAGCCTTTTGGTTTCTGAAAACTCATTTCCATTAACCAAAGCCATGCGTTGACAGGGGATGTTACCTGGTGCTCTGGGTAGCAATGCTGTGCTGATTTTAATTTAAAAAAGTAAAAATTAAAAAATATTGTGACACTGCAAGTTACTTTTCATCCGTATTAGTAAAGAGATGTATTTGGCAGGGTGCTGAGCACCTTTGGGATGGCGAGAGCCAAGGGGATCGTTTTGATCTGGAAGGGGCCAGGTGTGTAAACCTTGAGAACAAACATGATCTGGTAATCAAGTCTCATTACAAATTAATGTTTGCATTAAAAAAATACCTTTAAGCTTGTTCTTTGGCACGTCTGCAGCAGCTCCTTTCTTCCTTTGTAACAGAGCCCTTCATGTCCCCATCTCTCTGTTTGGCAGGAAAAATGCCGTTAGCGGGTGAGAGCTGGGACTCCTGCAGCTTCCCCTCTGTGGATACTCTTTGCAATAGGTCATTGCACTGTCACGCTGCCCTAATATACGAGCGTTTACACCTGCTAGGAAAAGCCAGTCCAGCATCCCCCTGGTGCGGCCCCAAGCAGTTGCATTCAGTCTTTTTATCATAGAAATAAAAATGACAATGACAGCGGAAAATGGCCACTCTCTCTGGAGCTGGGCTAAGCTCCCCACTTCAAAGGTACTTTTGTAGCATCCCTGGAGTCTCTAATAAAGGACGCCTGCTCTGAAAGGCTGGCATCGCTCCTGGAGAGCTGGGACTGTGTGTCTTTAGGGGCAATATTTACAGCGTTAAAGGGCTCCAGGGAAATGGAAGCAAGAGGTACAGCTCATTTCTTTTCCTTTTATTTCCATAACTTGCCTCTGGTTGCTGTTTGGGGTCGCTGGAGTGGATTTTGGAGCCCTGGGCACGATTGCCGGGTGTGCTGAGAGCCCACAACGCTCGTGTGCCTTCTCTCCAAATCTTTCTTTAGCAGATGTGACTCCGTTGTGACTTGAGGATGGGGATTCCTGAAAGTTCTGCTTAAAATGCTCTCTGCCTTCTGTGCAAGAGAGCTCCTTGTTCTGCACTGAAATCTGGTATCCCCTGCCCTGGCCTTGGGCTTCCAAAGTAACCGTATTTAAACCACGTTTTATTAGGTCTCTTAGATTTGACTGTTAGGGGAAGAAATGACGAGATGTTTGATGCTGGAACCAGCTGCAGTTTGTGGGACTTGCTGTAAAGATAAGGGCTGGCAGGAAGGTTTTCTGCCCTCCTTCCCAGGGCTGGTGCCACAGACCACAGCTTCAGTTCAGTGATGTGTGTCTATGTGGTGGGTTGTTTTGGTTTTTGGTTTTATTTTGGTCCTCTGAACAAATCCCTGGCATTCTGCTCTTTGTATGGTTTGTGTAGGGCAATTCACTCTGTTATTAAAACCTCTCCCGCGTTTCCCCACTCTGTTGTAGGCTCTGGCCGCCTGTCTGGCGGAGGGAGGGGACCAGCCGGTGTTCCAGAAGCTGCTGAGCAAAGTGCAAGATGCTCAGACCCTGAGTGCTCAGACCCTCCTGTCTTTACTGAAGCTGTTTCAAGACACGAATCCCAAGCTGCGAGCGGCTTTGCTGGAGAGGGAAGGGGGTGGCGGAGAAGACCTGCAGCAAACAGGTAGAGAATTCGGTGCAGCCTGTGGCAAAGTGAGCAGGTAACCTTAAAGCAGATCTCTATAAACCCTGTGACCTTACACGGGTGCAGGAGGTTTATCACGTGCTGGCCAAGATCCTGGAGCGTTTCCATCCCGCAGCAGTGGGGATGGGGCGCAGGGCTCTCCCCGTCGCTGCCGGCGGCGCTGGATCGGTGGCTGTGCAGCCAGCGTGGTCAGAGCACGGCTGAGCCTCGGGATTGAAAGCTCCTGTCTTACTTGAGTCTGACACAAAGCAGTGGCCTTGCAAACCTGGTGTTAACCTCCAGCTTGCTTTATGGCTTTGTGCTCTGTTAGATAAATGAGACGTTTTCCTTTCATAGAGTTTAAAGAGAATAGTAAAGTGGTTTTCCTCCACTGCTTGTGCTTGGGATGAGCTTTGCTATTCACTTAGATCTTTCACAGACTCTCACTCGCTTCAGGAGCCTGTCAGTTCCTTCAGACTGACTTGTTTCTTCTCTTGTGTTTCTGAATCCTTTTCCCCCCAGAGAGTGCAGACAAGGGAGAGACGCTGACCGCTCGCTTGCTGGGTCACAGGGGGGAGCTGATCCAGAGCGTGACACAGCTGAGCCCCATCGTAGAGTTCCTGGAGGCGGCAGAGGAGGGATTCCTGACCGCCTCAGAGAAACGGGTAAAAAAAACGTGAAATAAGGAAACCTCTGTGGGCGAGGTGGGGTGTGTGTGTCTGCAAGGTGCTGTCTTACCGCGTGGTTTGCCAAGTAACGTGCTGGCCTCAGCTGGCAAACTGACCTCCCCTTCGCACAGCACGGGCTGCACGTCTATGTCGTCTCAGGTCCGTCTGCACTGAACTGTGGGAACAGAGAAGGCTGAGCTGTGAAGGTACGTCCAGAGGGGATGAACGCTGCCTGCCCCACTGCCCTGCAAGGGGAGCTGGGGCACAGGAGGTGCCTGATGCTCCTTGAGGCCCTGGAAGTGCCTTTTTGTGAGCCCGTAGAAGGCTCTGTACTGGAGTTTGGTGTCAGCAGAACCTCTAAAACCTCTGTGCTGTCTGTCTGCCAGTTGTGCTCTTGTGTACATTGGCTTAGTTTCAGCTGACCCTCCCAGCTTTAACTGTTTAATTCTTACCATGCAGTTTCCTGCAAGAATAGCACATCTGCTGACTTTTTTTGATGTATTTAGTGCAGCAGTTTGGCGAGGAGGACTGTTACTTTCCTGTAAGCAACTGTATTATGCGTGCTGATTTGCAGAAGCCATAATGGACCCAATATCACGTATAAACTGCTGTTTCCTGTGTTTTGGAGGAAGCTGGCTATATCCTACCTGTGCAGCTGTAACTGGCAGAGTGCCCCACCATGCTGCATCCAGTACACAACTCACAGACCTCCTGTCCTAGTTTGTCACATCTGTCACGTGATGCAGGGTTCTAGCAAGTGGAAAGCACTGTTGTGCTTGCTCACAGGAACGATGTCTGCTTTCTGTCTGAGTGAGCCTGACCAGAGCCATGACATGGCTGAGGACCTCTGCCCACTTTTTAAACCCCTCAATAACCCGTTGGTCACTTGCATGTGTTCCTGGACCAAGTGTCTATTATGGAGCATCCCTGGGTGTGGGTGCAGCTCGGTACCAGAGAAGGTGCTGCCAGCAGAGGTATCTCCCTTGTCCTTTTGGGCTGGGGGGTGACTGGCAGCTGGTGAATTTTCCCCTCTGAAAGCAGCACGGCAGAGCATGGAATGGGGGCGTGAGAGGAGAGCGGGAGGTGTGAATGCAGCAGAGGACTCAGCATCTCCTGGGGATATTGCGGCTGTCAGCAGAGCCCGTGCGGGGTGCCTGGAGCTGAGCTTGTGGCTGGGAAAGCTGCATCAGCAGTGGGGAGATTAGGATTTTTTTGTATATGCCTGTTCATGTTGCAGTGTCGCCTTTCTTTTAAAGGCTTCACCTTTTCCCTGCATTTTCCTTTTGTCTTCATGAAATGAGGTAGTTAAAATGCAGCCATTTTTAATCTCCTCACTGGAAAAACACAAACAAACAAACAATAAATGAAAACCCAGACCCTTCTGGCGCTGTAATTCTTCTCCTTGGGTACAGGATACAGCCTATAATTGCATCATTGTATACTATGGGACTCCTGCCTCATTTGGTGAAGGGGTGGTGTTATTCAGTGTCTTTTTATCCTCCTCAGTCACTTTACGCTGTGTTTGCTGCAGAGCCTCCAAACCCTGCTCCGAATACAAAATCCTTCTCCTCTCTATGACATCCCTTTGTGCTCTTTAGCTCACAGGTTCCCAGCAAATAACAAACGTATTTGGGGAGCTCTCCAGTGAGTGCGTCATGTTGTCCCTGTCGTGACACAGGAAAATAAGGCAGAAATTACCAAGTGTAAACTGACCTCGGGGGCTTCCCTTATTTTTCATTTTTTTTTTTTTTTTAAACAAAAACAATTGTTCTATTTCCCCTCAGGCAAGTGGAAAAGTACTTAATTATTTCAGAAGTTAAATTGATTTAAATGGTGGGCCTGTGGCGTATGTGCAGTTGGGGTCTCTGGTGTCAGGCACAGTACTGGGAAAACAAACGTGGAATTAGCAGCCACCTCTGAAGGTTTCATCTTACCCGATTCATCCAGCGTTGCACTGGAGCTCTGGGCTGGCAGGGGTAGGATCTGGTTCTCCAAGGGCTCATAAAGGTGAGGTTTCCCTCTTTCTTCCTGCAGTCACTGCCTCATTAGCTACACATTTATTCAGCAAGACAAGCAGGAGTTTTACAGCTTTTTTTCTGGGCAACTGGGTTCTTTCTGTGCCTGGCCCAAGCCGTGCATGGAGCAAGTCTGATCTGCTTTGCTGTTGTGAAGCCTCTTTGTAAATACCTGTTTTTCTGAGATACTTTTTTACCTAGCATATCTATTTTTTGAGGGCTTAGCTTCATGGCTTTATTAGTGTTTTTATAATGTGGGGAGATAAGGATTTGGGTGATAGCTTGGGTACAGATTCTCACGTAAGAGAAATAAACTTGGATGCAAAGGAAGAGCAGGTAACTGCTTGGTGTCCCATGGCTTAGGTCATCCCGGAGTTCAGAGCAACCTGTCCACTGTACAGCCCTGAATGTGGAGCATCAGAGTAGCTGGTGGAAACAGAATCCCAGAATGGTAGGAGTTGGAAGGGGCCTTTGGAGATCCCCCAGTCCAACCCACCCCCTAAAGCAGGGTCATGTCCAGGGGGTTTGAATGTCTCAGAGCAGGAGACTCCACACCCGCTCTGGGCAGCCTGGGCCAGGCTCTGGCACCTCCCAGCAAACAAGTTTCTCCTCCTGTTCAGATGGAGCCTCCTGTGTTTCAGTCTGTGCCCGTTGCCCATCACCCTGGCGTTGGGCGCCACCACCACCACCACCACCACCTGGTCCATCCTCTGACACCCACCCTGAGATATTGATCCACTGATCAGATCCCTCTCAGCTTCTCTTCTCCAGCTCAACAGCCCCAGCTCTCTCAGTGTCTCCTCATCACAAAGATGCTCCAGAGCCCTCAGCATCTCTGTAGCTCTCGCTGGACTCTCTCCAGTAATTCCTTGTCCTTCTGAAACTGGGGAGCCCAGACCTGGCCCCAGCTGTGCAGATGGGGCCTCCCCAGGGCAGAGCAGAGGGGGAGGAACAACCTCCCTGACCTGCTGCCCACACTGTTCCTCACACACCCCAGGTCCCATTGGCCTCTTGGCCACACGGGCACATTGGTGACTCACGGTCACCCTGTTGTCCCCCAGAACTCCCAGGTCCTTCTCTGCAGAGCTGCTTTCAGCAGGTCCCCCCAACCTGTGCTGGTGCCGGGGGTTGTTCCTGCCCCGGTGCAGGACCCTGCACTTGCCCTTGTTGAACTTCATCAGGTTCTTCTCGCCCAGTCCAGCCTGGCCAGGTGTCTGGATGGCAGCGCAGCCCGTGGTATATCACAGAATCATTTTGGTTGGAAGAGACCCTTAAGATCATAGTGTCCAGCCATAACCTAACTCTAGCACTAAACCATGTCCTTAAGAGCCTCGTCTATATGTCTTTTAAACACCACCAGGGATGGTGACTCCACCACTGCCCTGGGCAGCCTGTTCCAATGCTTCACAACCCTTTCCATGAAAAAATGTTTCCTGATGTCCAATCTGAACCTTCCCTGGCACAACTTGAGGGTTTGTATCAACCATTCCTCCCAGTTTGGTATCATCAGCAAACTCGCTGAGGGTGCACTCAGTCCTTTCCGTCTGTCCAAGTTCTCTTCTAGAGGACTTGGGCATTTTGAGCTCTGTGCTTTCCCTCCCCTCTGGCTCCAGTGCCTACACGACTCAATGTTCAAACCAAACTGCTCCAGAGCCAGGACAGATGTGAATGACAACTCCAGTGAGGTTACCAGCTGTTGCAGCAGCAATCCTAGCTGGACGCACCAGGGGATGGAAAAGTCCCGTTGCAAGCAGGGCATGGGTGTGTTTTCTGACTGTCTCACCTGGTTCTTGTCAAAAAGAGCCCAAAATGTCAGGACTGTGCCTGCCACTGCCAGAGCCATCACTTCTGTACCTGTCAACACCTGCCTGGGAGCAGCAGTAGGTTACAGCATGGGCTCCCCAAAAGATGCTGCTTTTGTACCCTTTTTTGTGTTCTCTTCTAAGACAACTTCAGACTGAGCGATCCAGAGTCAACTCAGTGTGAATTAGATGGGAAGATGTGTCAACAGGTTCACTAACAGAGTTTTGGCTATAAAAGGACAGATTTTTAGAAATGAGAGAAACTAATTAATGAGATCAACTGCTCGTAAGAGCATAGGAGGAGCTGTTGGATTAGTCTCTTTTATGTTAAAGGTAGGAGAACTGTCTGAAGTTTGCATCCTCTGTGAGAGGTTACAGACCTGCCTGAATCAATAACTCAAGGAAGAGCATTAGAACCTGCAAGGAAAGGCTGGAATGTCCGACAGGCAAAGAAATGTTCTTTGGAGGTATGAAGAGAGTCTTGAGGTACATCAGGCTGCTGGGCGTCACAACCTGTATTGAGACAAGCAACAAACATTTGTCTGATGAAGTAAAGAAAAATGAGATGACCCTCAAACTCGTGACTGAGCCTGGGGACAAATCCAGGACAGACATAGACACTGAAACATCCTGCGGCTGTGGTGAAACCTGAGTTCTGAGGGAGCCCTGGGCAGGCTGGAGGAGCTGATAGTGGCTGTGAGGGTGACAGTGATGTGTGTTGCTGTATTTTCCAAGTTGAAAGTGGTTCCTATGATTGGTGACCAGGACAAAAGGGGGAGAGGGAGCAGGGAGGTAGGCAGCCCCCTCTGGGTGCACAGGAACGTGTGTTGGGACAGGCTGCAGGACACGTCTACCTCAAGCACTACGTGTGAGCAAAAAATGGGATAAAATGCAGCAACGGGTGTTCAAGTAAATTGTTTCTGCCTGACCTGGAATCTTTATTTGATGAGATAAAAATGGGTTTTTCTGCCTCAATTTAGACTTCAGCAAAGCATTTGAATTTCATGTGAGGAAATTGTTAAACTAGATGAAGTGGTGGTATTAAAATGGGTTGTATCTTATTGGAGATAACTACAGATTGTGCTGAAGGCAGGACTGACAGCTTGGAGCAAGGTTACTGGTGGGATTCTTGGCACTTAATATTAACACTAATGTTATTGACACAAAAATATCAAAGCATGCTTAGTAAAACTTGTCGATGAGTGAAGCCGGGATCTTTTGTCCGCATAGAGGAGGATCTGCAAGAGGGAGAAGAATTTCATGGCTGGAGAACTAAGCGTTGAGAACTGGATGATGTGATGGTGCAAAGTGAAGGACGTGCATGTAGATGAAATAACGAGAACGAAGAATTAAGACCTCATCTGAAATTTCTGAGTGCAGTTCCGGTCTTGTTCAGAAGAGGTGGATTTGTATTGAAGCAGAGACAGATCTGCAGCTGTAGGATCAGGGGAGTGGAAAAGCTGTTCTACAAGAGGAGTTGCCTTATTTTGATGAGTGAAAAGAAGACTGAGAGGGAACATGATTGTGCCGTTATAAAGAAATTGGAGAGGAAGGATGAGGTAAACACCTCAGAGAGTTTCGAGGAGCTTTTTAAGCTAGAAGATAATGTTGGCACATGAACAAATGGGTATACACTGGCCATGAATAAATTTAAGCTGAAAATTAGAAGAATCAACAGGGGAATGAGACTGTGGAAGAGCTTTCCAACTGGGGGAAAGGGAGCAAAAATGTAACTAGTTTTAGGACAGATCTTAATAATTTTATCAATGGGACTCTGCCTATGACATCAGGGAACTGGGTGGGTGACCTGCAGAGTTTCTGCCCGTTCTGCATTTCAAATGCTCAGCACAATGTTTGCGGAGGGGACATCAACCTGTATTTGTCAACCGGCTTCCCTTGTATGAGCCTTGTAGGTGTTAACCCAGTGTACTAGAGATTTTCCAAGCTATAGTGGTTGCATCTCACATAAGAGAAGCCTCTTGTGGCCTTGTCATAGAAATAGTCATTCAATTAATAGGATGCTTATTTAAATAATGATTTTTTTTCTCCTCTCCATCCTTGTTTTTTGATGACAAGCAGAAAAATCGGGCAGACAAGGGAAAAGAGACTGTCAATTTACGAAGTATTTGCTAAAATATTAAACGACGTATTGTTTTACATCCTGTCTTATAGTCTTTTTTGTTGTTGTTGTTCCCTTTGAAAAGGTGTTTTTGCTCGTTAGCCATTTCCACGAGCTAGACTTGTTGGAAGAACCCACTGGGGCAGTTTTCAAGGTGACACGTGTCAAATGTACCTGGGATGTGTTTAGATGTTCCTATAGCACCCTGATCGTCTAATTAGTTGGAGCAGTGAATATGGATTTATTGCAGTAGTGTGCACTGTGATACTCTTAGTGTTTCTCTATCTCTGTTCAACTCCAGGAGTGTGTAGGAAGCTCTCACAACCAGGTTCTTGCTTTGTCACAGGTGGTTCTGGATTGCTGTGAAGGAGGCTCTCAGAGGGAAGCTGTGGACAATCTGCTCAGGAAAGTGGATGAAGAGAAAACCCTGAAAGCAGAAAGTTTGGTCAAACTTCTGGGGGCTGTGAAAGCATCATTCCCTGGTCTGCACCTTCTGCTAGACAATTTGATGACAACAGCAAACGTCTCTGATGGCAAAGGTATGGGTACGCCAAACTTCAGACACCTGGGGACGTGGTTCATGGAATTGCCAGGAGGTTTGGATGTGTCTGGACTTCAGTATGCTCTTATAATCTAACTTATGTGTAAGGCAATGGGATGGCCATTTTACACAGACAAAAATGGTCTGGGAGCACTGGGACAGGAGGACTGTGCCAGCAGGAAGGCCCCTGCTTTGCAATGAGATGAGCAAGGTTGGGCTCCTTCCTTGGGTTTGACACTGGTGGGGTAGAAACTGGGATGTCATATCTGGAAAACAGGAAACTCTTCCCTCCAGTGCCAAGTTACTTTTGGTTTTGAGTCTCTTAAAAGCAGCAGCATGTGTCTCCATAATAAATAGAACCATTTTCACATAATAAACACTTCATAGTTGAAGACATGTTTAACAACTCTGGTCTATAGGTGACTTAAGTCATGGTACTTACTGCCTTTTGAAAGCAAATACCTAAAACTTCCCCAAAGTTGTAGATGTCTTGACATTAAATACAGACAGTGTCTGACCTGGCTGCTGTCTTTGTGATCCATTGTCATTGAGGGATTGTAGGAAAATTTAGTCAGGCTGTGCTCTTCTTCTAAACCCAGGTGGCGTCTCTGCACATCATGGTCATGGACTTGTGGTCTCCAATGTGGACCAGAGTGCTGATGGGAGTCTCACACTTAGTGTCCCCATTTGATGTCCTTATCTTGGACAGCTAGTGCCCTCCTCCTTTTTGTTTTGGTGGGGTTGTATTGTTTGTTGCCTGCCTGTGGTGGTTCAGGGGTTCGTGAACCCTCATTTTTTGATGGTGGGACAGTCTTCCAAGTCTGGGTGGGCTTAGGCAAACCCCTGAGCAGTTCAGATGGAGGAGAAAATCTCACCAGCTCTGAAATCACTTAAAAATTAAAAACTAAATTAACATGCAGTGAAATGTAAATGAGTGTTTAATAGAAAGCAAAACTGTGCTCATAATGCTGATAATTTCCTTTCTAACAAACATTCCCGACAGGCAGTTTGCTTTGTCGTTTGTTAAGCACGGTTGCTTTCTTGAAACACCAGGCTCCCAACATGGTTAATTATCTAGTGGTAATACCCATTCCAAGGAGGAGCATTCCTTAATTACATAGAGCTGAATCTCCTCAAATTGCAGCTTGAACTAATAGAAGCACAAATATTTCTTGTGGTGGAAATGAAGAGGGAGGGAATTATTTAAGCCACTGGTGGCTTTGAAGTCCTGCGAGTGTAGGGAAGGTGTCTTGCTGCAGGGCACGCTCTGCTTGTGAAGCCCACCTTGGTATGGCAGCAGAACTGAGAGTGTGTTCATGATAACTCAAATTTGTGTAATAAGATCAGAAACGTTCTGTTGGGAGTAGGGGGAAAATATTCTTATTTGTAAACCACCTGTCACGGAGGCCCCCCGAGGTTAGTTTAAGGGACAACAGGGTCAAAACCAATTTTTATTAAACCAATGAGAAACAGGGTTTTAGCACTCCAAAAGTGACTTGAATACACGTTCGGATATCAGTTGAGGAAAATTATTAAGGGGCAGCAACTAATACAACAGGAGATCCACAGTGTGCATGCACGTGGCTGCACCAGAACAATGCCGGAGCCGTCCCTGAGTCCGGGAGGAGTCCACACCTGCCTGATATGGTGTGGGATTATTTTAAGCAGATACATGTACTCGTATCGAGTACGGAAAGTGTACACTTGCGATTCTGCAAGGGTAAATTTATAGTACACTCACAATCCTGCGAGGAGAAATACACGTGCAAATGTGCACGGAATATTACACGTGTTTATGTGGAAGCACAGGAGGAAAATACACCCGCTATTATGTGAGGATTAATTTTACACGTGCTCATATTGAGCATAGAAAGTTACACATGCAAATATGCACGGAAAGTATAAATACACTCGCAATCATGCGAGGGTTAATTTTACTCACACCGTGGCGGCGAGGCAAGCAGAGTCTCTATCCCACGGGGGCTCTGGGCGGCAGCATCTTGCTCGTAACTCCAAGAGATCCACGACAAGGGACGGAGTCTCGACAGAGTCCCGTTTCTATTGGCTGATCAGATCTGACTGTGGGCATTCCAGAAGCTTCTCTGCACCCCCACCCTGGCTGTGGGTGCCCCTGAAGCCTCCAAACCTCCCCCACACTGGCTGCGGGCGCCCAGCGGCTCCTGGCGCCTCGGCGCTCCCTTCTCCCTTCTCCTAACGGCCCTGGCCAGGGGCTCCGGGGCCAAAGGAAAGAAGCTGTTGGCCTCAAAGAGCAGAGAGAGAGGGAGATGTGTCTACTCCTTCCATGATGAAAGAGGGAGGGGGAGAGAGGGGGGTTTGCATCCTGCCATACCACCCCCTGATCCATGCGGGGCACATCCACGTCACACCTAAACCCGATGGAGCTCAGGTGCTTAATGACGTTCCCTCAGCTTCACCAGGGAGTTGACTCATCTCCAAGAAGTCTTTAACCAGGAGGTTTTTCAAATTAGCTCAAAGTCTTCCATTGGTTAGTCCCACAGGCTGCCAGTGCCTCCTCACCGCCCCGGAGAGCTTCCTCTCCTTACTGGCACTGCGTGTCTTCTGGGTCCCAGGGACTGTATTTTCTTGTTGCCAAGCTGTGTATATTTAGCTGCTTTTCTCCCAAGTAATGCTGTGCGAATAATAGATTGTTCTGTTTGGTACTGAACCAAAATGATTAAAAGACCTAAGCATACAAACAAAAAACACACGCAGGCGGCTTGGATGAACTACTGTTTTTTGGTTTGGTTTCTCCTACAAAATATAACTGTGCATCTTCTCTAATTTAGTAACTCCAACAGTGAAATAAATCCTTTTTTAGATTAATCTATTTGGAAATTTCCAGTTTTATTTATGAGCTAATCTGGTGACAAGTACAATCATATATTGCTTTTGGTACAAGGTGTATTTTGCCCAAGTGTCTTTGTTATCCTGAATAAACACCGTTCCTCTTTCTTGAATTAGTCCATTGTGTCCTTATGCTGGGATGTCTTTAAAGGGTTGTTGGGTTAATCTGGACTCATTGTTTCTCAGAGGGCAAACCTCAGCAGACCCAGCTTGGAATTAGATATGGGAGGAGGAAGGAATGAGGTACAAGTTGCATTTTTTTGGTGTAAGGGAGAGAAGAGGGTGTTATTGCTGCTTTGCAACCACAAGTCTGGTTTGTGTTCCTGTACCCAGGACAGCTCAGCCTGCTGGGTTCTTGATTACCTTGGACCATCTGAGTGTTTGTAAAGTGTTAGTATGTTTGATAGTCATACACCACTGAGATGGAGCGTGTTGCAGAGCTCCTTGGTGGAGTGGGTCAAAGACTCTCACTCTTTCAATGAAACTACAATTAAGAGTCAGTCATGGAGTCCCCTTGATTTCAGGGCACCAGAAGAGGCTGATAAACATCTCGAGGTGTTGTCTTCACAGACAGGGCCACATGTTTACCTGCTGAACATGGCTGAAAACTGAGACTTTCGTCTGGGCTCAGACCAGGACTGGGAATTGGAAGAGGTTTGAGGGCCAGGGATCTCTTTCCGTGGGCACATCTGGACAGAAAGCATTCTGTGTTGTCTTTGATTTGGAGAAGCTTCACTTTGTCTTGTTCATCCTCTGCTTGAAGGTGAATCCGGGTGTCCTGAGCCCAGGGCTGTGTTAGTGACCCAGGGACTTCTGCCTGCCCTGGTGGTTTCGGTTCCCTCGCGAGCAATCTAGGGAGGTGCTGCAAGCTGAGCTGTTCTTATTTTCATTCCCTTGCATTCAGCCAAATGTAACCCAGAGGATTATGGAACCAAACTGTTGAGACGATACCGAGAAAACTTGGTGGAGCTGCTGACGGACACACAGATGCTGCTGCAGGGCATCTCTGCTGCACAGAGCCTGGCTCCTGCTGAGAGAGAGGTAAGCAGAATCCTGTGTGTGCAAGCAAGTACTGAGCTTTATACCCCATTGGGGATCTCTGTCGAGTCCCGAGGACTTGATTTACTCCATCATGCCTTGGTTTGGGGCAGGTCTCCAGCAGGACTTGGTTTAATGATGTCACTCCTATAGCAGGAGTGAAGCAGGTAACATATATGAAGCTGAAGGCTGGCGCGTAGGAGTGGCTGATTTGGGCACTGAGGAGAGATGTTCAGCTTTGGAGTGAGTCGAGGTGTCTGGTGTGTTTGAGTGAAGGGCTGGGCTGCCAGGTGGTCACCACTTGAGTTGCAGCCGTGAGCCAGGTCTGCAGGACTGGAGCAGGGGAATGCTGGGGCTGGGGTGAGCCATGGCCATGGCTAAACATGGAGGTGGATCCCTCACTAGCACCTCACTGTGTGTCTTTCCAAGGCGATGGAGCAGGTTGTGAAGCGTGAGGCCGGCGGTTTTGCCTCCCTGGTGTCAGCGGCGCTGGAGGAGCAGTCTCTGCCCGTCTCGGCCATTTGGCAGCTGCTGCTGGCTGTGCGGGAGCCTGCACCACTGAACCTGCTCATGGAGGAGATCCGCAAACAACCCGGAGCAGAGTTATTCTTCCAAGCAGGTAATGTCCTTGGTGTCCCCTACGCCCTCCCTTGAGCTTCTCTTGCTGCTGGGGGGAGTTGCTTTCTGACTGCTCACCCTCTCCCTGACCAGGAAACTCTTCTCTTCCAGTGGGTCTCAGCACCCGTGTCCTTGGTGAAACAGTCAATTGGTTGGACTTGCACTTTCTGCAAGTGTGGCTGCTTTGCTTGTGGCTCTGTGTTTTTTAATGAATAAGCTGCTTGAGATCTGACCAGCATCCTGCGCTAAAAACCAGCTGGAGGCTCATCAGGCTGACAGCACAGGGGAGTCTGTGTGTCCTCCACGGAGCCTCAGCCTCTGCCTTTGAGTTTTCCTACTTGAAAACCAAAACTGTGCTTTTCCCCCAATGTTGTTGCCAAAGTGACAGAATTATAGAGTAGTTTGGGTTGAAGGGACCTTCAAAGGTCATCCAGTCCTACACCTGCCATGACAGGGACATCTTCACCAGCTCAGGTTGCTCAGAGCCCCTTCCAGCCTGGCCTGGGATGTCTCCAGGGATGGTTCATCCACCACCTCTCTGGGTACCCGGGCCAGGCTCTCACCACCCTCACGGGCAAAGATTTCTTATATCTGGTCTGAATCTCCCCTCTTTTAGTGTAAAACCATTCCATGCCAGTGTGAGGAGTGCTGAGGTTGGTGGTGGTGAGGCTGTGCAGAGCCTGGCTCTGCTGGACCTGCGGACACAGAGCCTGGGTCACCTGCCCATGTGGCACCAGCCTGCCTGCAGCAGATGTGGGACAGCTGTCCCTGTCCAAACTCCTCCACCCCATGTCTGCTCAGCCCTGAGAAAACAGCACTTGTGGTGTGTGATGTATCCAGCTGCCTTTTATGTGGCTGTCCATGGATGGGGCAAATTGTGCTTAGAAACTCCTGTTTCTCCACAAAGGTTGGAACAGGATGTCTATAATTGGGGAGGGAAGAAATTGTGAGTTTTGGGAGAATCATGCCAATCTTTTGAGGTTGTCAGTGCCTCTTTCAGCATTGTGCTTTGGAAAACCACATCTTCTCACCCAAAGTTGCAGAGGTAGTGAGAAGTGAGGTCTGCTGGGGTTTTATGCTGGATGTTAGTGCTGCAGTGAGTGTAACCAGAGCTTTTTGCTGCTTTTCTCTGTTTCCTGAGCCCTGAAGAAATCACTCCTGCTGTTAATGGCTCAGCTTCAGGAAAGGACTGGACAGAGCTAAGGCCTTCAGGTTCTCCTTGGGTTTTGTGTTTTTAAGTACCTTTACTTTTCATTTTCCTCCTCAGTGGCCAGCAGTGAGAGCACAGCCATTGGGATCATCCTGCGGCACAGCAAGCTGGTCTCGGAGGCCATCCAGCAGAGCACGGACATGGAGGGCCTGGCCCCGGGGCAGGCAGGACTCGCGGCGGCGGTGCAGGAGGTACGAGTGGAGCGTGGTTCGGGGCTCACGTGGTGGGCAGGGCTGGGCATGCTCTGAAATGAAGGGACATTACTTAGGCTGGGGAAGCCTTCCAAAGTTGTAGGTGTCCCTCTGCTGAAGAGACGGTGCGTTCAGTGTTTTATATAAATTCTGCAGGAGGTTTTAGGTAGAATAAATTACCAGTGAGATTCTCAGTGAAATGAAGGTATTCAAACAAAGAAAAACAGCTTCAGCTCTGCAAGGGTGCTGAAGTCCTAGAGAAAGCAGAGCTGCCAGGGGATGGGTTTCCATTTGTTTGGCTGTTCCAGGACATATGAAAATGAAACACCCTTAGAAAATGCACTGAAGATGCTGTGACTGGGTAGTGTCCCTGAGTGCCTTGTCTGTTTTGCCCTTGACAAAGAAAATGGGCTGTGTTAGTAACGTGCTGGCCTTTTCCATCAAGCAGTCTATGGTTGCTTGTTTCTGCTCTGGTTGGCTGCTGTTGGAGATCTGGAAGGGTGAGGTGTGGGTGGGCGCGCACAGATCCTCACCTTGGTTCTCCTTGCGGTGACTGGCTGAAGTGGGTTTGGTTTTGGAAGGGAGAGAAATAGCCCAAGAGAGTTGTGTATGATACACAGGTTTGAGTTAGGTAGGCTTGTAACGCTGTAAGGCATGGAGGAACTGCTTTTTCCATGGAACGGCGGTTTTAAATGAGCTAATACCAAACCAGGAAGTCTGAGAATTTAATTTGTTGTGACTTTTATTTAATCCTAAAATTCTCTCAGCTCATGCCCATACATCAGTGGAGAGGCAAAGACCTGTACGGAAAGGGATTTATTTTCTGGTTTCTCAGAGCAGCTTCCCAGCAGTAGAGATGAAACAAAGCGGATGTGCCCTCACTCCCAGACCATCTCGACCTTTTACAGCCCAAAATCTCTGTCATGCGATGTTTCCTTCTTCTTAATTCTCCAGCTCCTGAGTATTTCAGCTCAGAAGGAAAGTTCAGAGGCCTCCTTGAAAGCAGCTCTGAGTACAGCCCAGGAGAAGTCTGTCCCAGCCATCAAGATCTGTCAGCTGCTGTGCAACGTCCACGAGTCCTTCCCAGACCTGCAGCCAGTGATGCAGGAGCTGGGGCATGTGGGTAAGAAAAGCAGAGGCTTTTGTCCTTCGGAGCCTTTTACACATGGTTATGGGATTCCTGGGCGGTTTGAGTGGCAGCGGACCTCGCTGTCCTGGTGGCCTGAGGTCATTCCACAGAACGATCCCCTGGCCAAATGCTGGGCTTGTACTTGCAGGAGGATTGACAGGGGTGAGCTCTGGATCCCAGCCCTGGAATGGGCATTTCTCCTGTAGGTAAAACACACCAGCTTAAAGGTTTGTACGTTGTGAGGGTTGTGGAGACAGTAACTGACTCCAGACTGGTGTTCCTTAACTGCATTTGAGTTTCTCCATCCCAACCCTTGCACTGGAGGCATTTAAGCAATTTACAGAATCACAGAATCCCCGAGTGTCAGGGGTTGAAGGGCCCTGGAAAGCTCATCCAGTGCAATCCCCCCATGGAGCAGGAACACCCAGATGAGGTTACACAGGAAGGTGTCCAGGCGGGTTGGAATGTCTGCACAGAAGGAGACTCCACAACCCCCCTGGGCAGCCTGGGCCAGGCTCTGCCACCCTCACCCCCAACAAGTTTCTTCTCACATTTAAGTGGAAACTCCTGTGTTCCAGTTTGAACCCATTGCCCCTTGTCCTGTCACTGGTTGTCACCAGAAGAGCCTGGCTCCATCCTCCTGACACTCCCCCTTTCCATATTGATCCCCATGAATGAGCCCCGCCTCAGTCTCCTCTTGTCCAGCTCCAGAGCCCCAGCTCCCTCAGCCTTTCCTCACACGGGAGATGCTCCACTCCCTCCAGCATCTTGGTGGCTGCGCTGGACTCTCTCCAGCAGTTCCCTGTCCTGCTGGAACTGAGGGGCCACAACTGGACACAATATTCCAGGTGTGGTCTCCCCAGGGCAGAGCAGAGGGGCAGGAGAACCTCTCTGACCTACTGACCACCCCCTTCTAACCCACCCACCCCAGGTACCATTGGCCTTCCTGGCCACAAGGGCCCAGTGCTGGCTCATGGTCACCCTGCTGTCCCCAGGACCCCCAGGTCCCTTTCCCCTACGCTGCTCTCTAATAGGTCATTCCCCAACTTATGCTGGAACTCGGGGTAAATTTAGTTATATAATTTGTGTCTATATTAGGCTATTTTTCAGAATTTTAATCCTTAACCAGTGGGGTTTCTTTGGCTCTTCCCGTACTGTTGGACCTGTATGAACCTGGATTTGTATTACAATCCCTTAACTTTGTGTATGTGCGGATACTGCACAGGCTGATTGTGAAAAGGTCACATCGGAGTGCACTGGCCTTGTGCACAGATCACCACGATGGTGTGTTTTGTAGTCCCAGACTAGTTTGTGAGTTTGTTTTCTCACTGTGCTTTGGTCTTGCTGTGGATACCCCTTACAGAGCAGTTGATCCCCTGGGAGGGTCCCACAGCAGCAGGGGGATGTTACACACTGTACTAGTTTGGGAAAGGTATGAACAAAGCATATGCAGATTGCAATTTGGTGAACTCCAGAAACAAATGCATAGCAATAACCATGCATGAGACCCTGCCCTGAGCTGCGAGATGCTTTCCAGCTGAGCAAATTGTATCTCTGCATCCATCATTTGAAGGAAGAATGCTTAACAGAATTCAGTGCTTTAATGAAAAAGATAACAGAGGGCCAGGAAGGTAACTGCAGGTTTGCATTCTGTTGAAAAGGATGCAAATGCGACTTGCTTATTCTGTTTGCTTGCGTACATTTTTATTATATTGTGCTTCCCAGTGCATCCAAGTACAGATTCTTTGGGCTGTGGATTCCACTGGGATGTGCACAGTGTGATTTTTATCCAAGCACAGGCACCGGTTCAGCTCAATCCATCCCTGTTTACTCGTGGTGCCAGAGCTGCTTGGCTTACGGCGCAGTGCGGAAATACTAGCGGATTGCTAGGTAGTTACAGTAAGCAGCTTGTTATTAATGTCTCGTCTTTTTTAGGGATAGGATGTTTAATTGCTTTGTCTGAAAATTTGGCTCAGGGCCACGATCTGGCTTTGACACTCCGCATCATTTTGTGACAGTGACAGGCGAAGCTTCCCCGCGGACCGGGAAGGGGTGACGTGCCCCTCAGTCACTCTTTGCACTCTGGGTTCGTTACTTTCCCTGTGTTCTTGAGCCATGAAGAAATGTTGTTGGGGCGATGGATGAGGCTGGTGACGCGGAGCAGTGAGCTTGTGAGAGAAACTGAGGCCCTGGATCCCTGTCCTGGCTGGAGGGCTCGGAGGGTGATGGCACATGCTCTGCTCCCCTTTCTTGACTCAGTGGCCTTAGTGGTCTCCCTAGGAGATGTCCTACACTATAGATCCAGTTTTTATGCCTGGTTCTCCTCTCTTGTAACTCCACCAAGAGCTGCCACCAGTCCTGTTGGCTTTTTCACCTGGTCACAACTCTGATGACGATTTTCAGAGAAAAGGCAATACCCTCTTATCTGCCATTCCTTCTCCGTCTGATGCTGCAAACACTTGTCCCACATCCCCTGACCCTGTCTGACTGTGGAATGTGCCAGGGCTGATGCCCTGATGACCCTGGAGGAGATAAGCCAAAAAAATGGCACGTGCCTGTGAATGTGCGCCCACCATAGCTCCTGCGCACCTTGCTGTGCCCACCTGCGAGGGACCCGTGGAGTCGGCTGCATTGCGCTGGCAGATGCCGGCTTCTCTGGCACCAATATCAAAGCGAGCAGACTGCTGTTACTGAATGTCTTTGCAGGGCTTCAAGCCAAGGTTGAGATGAAATCAAGCAAGAAGCAACATCAAAAACAAGAGCTCCGGAAAAATGGTGTTTACTTGCAGAAACATATATTCCGTATGAAGTGTCCAGAGGAGGATTGCCAGTTACCAGCCCCTTTTTGGCACCATACAGATCTTTACACTGAACTTCCATACCTTACTTTCTAAGCCAGTCTTGTCCGCTCTGATATCGCTGCTTACCAGCCCTAAATGTTGCAGGTAGCTTTATGGATCAATAGCTGTGTGGCTCTTGGCATGAGGTGCGAATGATAACTGCGGGCCTCATGTTTGAGGGATGTGAGCTTCCACTTGAAACGGAGGAGATCTTACGTTTTGGAGGAACATATGCACTGCATGGAGATTTGTAGAGTTTGCATTTCCACTTGAAAGCAATAGTTTTTACATCTCTACCACCACCAAAAAAAAAGCCTGATACTTATTTCAGGTGAGCGGAGCCACTTGAAAAGCGCCAAGCATCCCTGTGGAGGAAACTGCTGCATCCATCCCCCCACACTCAGCACTATCAAAGTAAGGGGTTGGTTTCTTTGGAAGTACAACATGAAATCTGTTGGCTTCTCCTTGGGTCCCTTCTGTAGCCTGAGCACTTACAAGGATCAGGTGTGGCTCTTCCAGCCAAGTCCATAACCTCTATCCAGCTGCTTTCCAGGTCTCTGTACATTCCCTTCTTGAGAGATCATGTTTGTCAAGATATGCCTCATTTTCAGATGTCAGAAATGTGTCAAGAACTCCAGCAAAAAGGCTTTTCCTCTGCTTAGTCTTGTGTTTAAAAAAGACAGCATCTAACGTAGTACTGGGTCAGCCCCCGGAGTTGTTAAACTGTCAGGTTTGCAAGCAAAATGCCATTCTGTGCTATAAAGGTTCTGCTTTAGAAGCCACCATGCATGTCAGCAACCATCACAGATGCAAAGGGGTAGGTGGAATTTTCTTCCAGCTTAAGCTGAGGAAGTTGAGGACAGGATGGTCACACACCCAAGAGATCTTCTGCTTCTGGAGTATAATATTTATCACGATAGAGCAGCCACCAGGATTACAGACTTGGCAAACCACTTACAAAAGAGAAAGAGAACTTGGTATGAAATACACCATAATTAACAACAGGGTTTTTCTTCCAGTGCTGAATGTCTCTGCCACTAGAGAATGGAAAGTGATGCAAAGTCCAGGGTCCCAGAGGACCCTGTGGTCAGGAATTCATGTCTGGGCCCTTTCTGGTGCGTTTTTACCATCAGGCTCTGCCTGCTCCCGGGGGCTCAGCCAGGACTATGGCCAAGGCAGTTTGGTTCTGGCCTGCTAAGTTCCTGCCTCTCAAACTTGATGTGCAATCGCTTCTTCAGTCTGGTCTCATTTCTCAGGAGAGCACTTGGGTTCACCGTTAGGCTTCCTGCGTCTCCAGGGTGTAAGCTGACTGGGTGTTGCCTGCTGCTCGAGCGAGGTGTGAAATGTTGTCTTCACCCATAGGAGAGGTTCTGGGAGACATCCTGGCTGCCAAGAGGAAAGGAATTGCTGCCCTGATGTGACAGTGCCACATGTCCTTTCCTCTCTTCAGGCAACAGGCAACCCGTAGTACTTGATGCTGTTAAAGAAACCTGCAAGTTCAGCATCTGACACCCGACCTTGCTGCCACGTCAGCTTTGCGTCACGCAGTTCAGCATGTCTGCCATTCTGCTGTCTCATGGTAGCCAGACTTTTAAAGCCTTTTGAAACCCTTTGATACCCTTTTGAGGGTATATTCCACCATCAGGCAAGGTTTCTCCTGTCACCCAGGCTGTATATATTACACAGGACTACAGGGTGTAGGTACCTGGCCATTGATTTCATGTGAGATGCTTCAGCTTTCTTTCAAAACTGTTCTCTGGGAGCAGTAGCATCCCCCTGAAGATGGAGAGCTGTCCCTGGAGCCCCTTTATGCGTTTCCCTATGAAATGGACTGAGGTTGAGAGCTCCCCTTGCCTTGATACCGTTACAGGCTTGTGCTTACAGGTTTAGGCTAAAAGTTTGTAATCCTGAATGACATTTTCACAGGCATGACAGCAGGAGGACCGTGAGCCAGCTCGTGGTGCACTGGAGTCTGTGGCAAAACTCCACTTCATCTGACCCAGGTTACACCCCTGCTGCCATGACTCAACTTCTAGGCCTTTCCAGTCCTGGTTTCTTTAGTGCATGTATCTTTGTCCACACTCCTCCTGCCTGGCAAGATGACCCTTTCTGATGTTCAACATTTCTGGGAGATTTAAAGATACTTCTTCACCTGGTTTAAAAAAATCTGACAGTGATGGTTTTAGGGATGTAGGAAGAGACCTTAGAGGTGAAAGGCATGAATTGCTATCCTGACAGAGCAGGACAAACTGGAAGCCAATCTGGTTTTCTCCCTCGATATCTTAGAGGTCGATGGGTCACCACTTGACATCTTAAGATTTCCAAGTCTGTTGGAATATGTCACCTTGTTTCTAGTTGGCTGGAAATGCAGGGCAGTAGCGCTGTGCAGGTAGGATGTTTTACTGAGCTCTTTCCATAGTGAGAAAGGCAGAAATTAAGTTCTGCAAGCGTAGGCTGAATTTCCTGTGCATTGGCAAAAGGAGAAGTCTGCACTGGTTTCCATGGCCACACAGTCGCATGGTTCTCATTATAGCAAAGAAGCCAAATATATCTGTTTGTATTTTGATTTCTTCCATATGTGCATTCCCTGTGGGTCTTTTTTGTAGATTGAGATCCTGGGTGAATTTTCAAGCTTGTGCTTTTTGAGATGATGGTGTTACAGGGACTCAGAAAAGCATTAGACTTTGTAAGAAATTGATGTAATGAGCAATCTAAAATACCTCAGGGCCCTAACCAGAAAACTCAAAAGGGTCGTGGTGAGATTATCTGTTCCCTTTCAAAGAGTTTGCACTGGGGAAGTGTTCCTGAGGTTTTTTGTAATTAATGGCTGGATATCCACTCTCGGTGGCAGACGTAGACAGTATCATACCTGAGGCTCAGCTCTTCAAACATTTAAGCACAGCTGTAAGTTCACGTGTCTGAGCAGGAGGCAGGTGCTTGGAAGCAGCAGTTTGTACTGCTTGAGGAACAGTCTTTTTGGAGAATCTGGCCCTGGCTTTTGCCATTTAATCCAGCCCCCGGTGTGTGGTGGAGAGCTCAAGAACCACTTTTCCATGCATTGTTCCCTGCATGGCCACAGCCACTTTTGAGCAGAGCCAGTGCCACTGTTGTGATGGGGCAGCGTGTCCGATGTGTGTCAGTTCTTGCTGTGCTGGGAGACTGAGGGGCTGGTGTCCGGTCCCTCCGGTCACCACTGGAACAGGAATTGCTCTTTCCGTAGGTCTCTTGACTGAGGGAAATGGGGAGAAACCTGGGGTCAGGAAGTGGAAGGTGAACAGTGAATCCCAAGTTGAAGCTCTGGACAAAGATGAGGACAAGGCAGGAGGTGCCGGTGCCAGGGAACCAAAGGAACCCCAAGAAAAAGCTTCTTCCAAGAAGAATTTTGTCTGCAAAGCCTGTGATAAGACCTTCCACTTCTACTGCCGTCTGAAGGTGCACATGAAACGTTGTCGGGTGGCCAGAGGAAAGCAAATCCAGTGTAAGGAGTGCTGTGAGGTCAAGTCAACAAAGAAGGAGCTGGAGAAACATCAGCTGGAGGTCCACGGGGTGGTGGGGACAGCTAAGAAGAAGAAGAAGCGGCTCCCCGTGGCGTGCGATATCTGTGGCCGAGAGTTTGCTCATGCCTCAGGTAGGGTTGGTGGGAGCAGGGGTGTTTGTACACAAGTCGGGACAATACAGTGAAGTGACAATCTGAAATCTCCTCTGTGCAGCCCTGTGGGCACTGTGTGTGAGAAACCCAGCTCAGCTCATTTCTCCTGCCCCACTGAGCACAACTGCTTTCTGATTAGTTCTTCCCTAATTGGTTTTCCACATGGCTCATCAAGGAAGAGTGGGGCTACTGGCAAATTTAAAAGCCTCCGAAAATAGTCAAGCTGTTCCAGTTCTGCAGCTGGTTTAGGAGGACAAGTGAGATGAGTTGAGTCTCTTTGCCTCATGATATCCTTGTGAACCTCCAGGCTGGGTGAAGTGGTGTCTCTGCAGTAGGGTCAGGCAGGGCTGGCACTGGGTCCCCCCGCTGTCACCTCATGTCCTACCTGCCTCCCCAGGGATGCAGTACCACAAGCTGACGGAGCACTTTGACGAGAAGCCCTTCTCCTGCGAGGAGTGTGGGGCCAAGTTCGCGGCCAACTCCACGCTGAAGAACCACCTGCGGCTGCACACGGGGGACCGGCCCTTCACGTGCAAGCACTGCCTGATGACCTTCATGCAGGCCTCGGCACTCGCCTACCACACCAAGAAGAAGCACGCTGAGGGTGAGCTGTCCCTGTGGGAGCCGGCCATGGGCTTGGCTTGCTCTATCCATCACCCTGTGTCCTGTTCCTCCATCTGCCTCCTGGCAGCTTCCCCATCCTTTTGGGGAGCCCTGGGCAGGAGGCTGCTCCCAGATCGCCTTTAGCCCCATGGTTTTCCATACAGTTTCCCTCTCTGCCTTGCCCCCATCCCCTTCTCCAGGTCCTCCAATCTGTAAGCCAGTTACCCGTTTGTTCTGCATTAAGGGAATCTTCCTCTACCTTCCTTGATTTTCTCCTGAGTAGCTCCTCTCTGTCCCCTCACATCTAGACTCCTGTGACACATCCTTCCATCTGGTTAACCTGCTTTCTACTGTCCCTCCCTGTGGCTGAATTCCTCATAGTTTTTCATGCCAGTGCTTCTCCCGCTCCTGCACCCAGCCCCTTCCAGTACCGAGGCATAAACATGCTACAACTGTGTAGTTAATTCTCAACGTGAGACATGCCAACACGTAGTACCTCCAGAAGCGTGTAGTACCTCCAAATACTTGAGGTCTGTAGTAATTTAATACTCCCTGTGCAGGTGTGGTTTTCTCCAGCATCTCTAGGACCTTTTTGACCCTGCACTGAAATGCTCCAGCTAGCCCAGGAAAGCCTGTCTAGTTTGCGATCTCTCCCCTGTCCCTCCGAAGTGGGGTGTATTCCAGGCAGAGCTCCTGTCCCGCGAGGTGCAGGCTCTCACCCTGGGTGTCCCCGCAGGGAAGATGTACGCCTGCCAGTATTGCGACGCCGTCTTCGCACAGTCCATCGAGCTGTCGCGCCACGTCCGGACTCACACGGGGGACAAGCCGTACGTCTGCCGAGAGTGTGGGAAAGGCTTTCGCCAGGCCAACGGGCTCTCCATCCACCTCCGGACCTTCCACAGTGAGTGGCACAGCCTGTGCGGGATCATGGCAGAGACATCCTGAGGTTGTCATATGAGGACAACCGCTCGTCCAGAGGCTTCTGTGGGTGTTACTGGTGCCTGCAGGCTGCCTGGGTGTCTCCTGGTGAGATTTTTCCCTCCCAAGAAAAGCAAGACTTTTTGGTGCTATGAGTAGGGTTATCCCAAAGAAAATGGTAGGGCTGGCTGCCAGCAAATAAGCTGCTGGGAACCCACCATGGGAAGCTGGATGTGAGCAGGAGCAGCAACAACATCTGTATGCAAAGCCAAAATTCCAGTGCTTGTTTTCACCTGGGGAGTAGCAAGTGATTCTATCCCTTTTCTTTCTTCCTCTGTGAATTCTCCTCTTAATTCTTTTATCTCTTTCTCTGATTTCTTTGCACTCCGTGGTTTCTGTTGCGTTTCTGGGCAGCAGACATCGAAGATCCCTATGACTGCAAGAAGTGCCGGATGAGCTTTGCCACCCTCCAGGAGCACCGCAAGCACGTCCACGAAGCCCACTCCCGCGAGTACCACCCCTGCCCCACCTGCTCCAAAGTCTTCAGCGCCCCATCGCTCCTGGAGCGACACATGGTGACCCATGTTGGAGGAAAGCCCTTCAGCTGTGACCTCTGTGACAAAGCTTACCAGGTGAGCGAGGATTTGGTCTCGTGCTGGCAGTTGTCATTGCCCACTCTTGTACCAGGATGTCTCTCCTGGCCATGTGCACCGAGTGGAGCAGTTTGTGGTCAGCAGAAGGAAAAATTGCGCAGAGTTTTGTCATTGCCACTTAAAATAATGACTCCTGTCTGCACTTGCTAACCTAAAGATAAGTAAATCTTTTCAGTTTTAGGTCAGTCTGACAATGATAAGGGTGATTTGCAAAATGCCTCATCAGAGAGACTGACTTTGCAGCTTTAGACATTTTGAAGCCCACATAATTAGTTGGGTCTTGCTTTAATATGTATCTCGAGACTGTTGGATGAAGTTTCCTTTAGCCGAATGTTGCTCATTATATGTCTCTGTGTGCTACAATTTGGCTTTTTTGCACACCGGGTCACAGAACCCTGTTTTTGGGAAAACAAGAAGAGGCAGAGTCTGTTGGGAAAAGGCAAGTCCATGGAAAGAGATGAGCCATGACTTCACAGAGCTCCATAGCTGCCTGTCTGGACCCTCAGGAGTCTCTTTCACCTAAGTTTCTATATGCAAAGAAGCATAGGAATAAAAATACTCAGTGAGAGTGTGTGTGGGAGCACCTTCCTGCCAGGGAACAGAAATTCAGTGCAAAACGGGACCTGCAATGAGTGAGATGAGGGTGAGGGAGTCAGCAGTGTTCAGCTCTTCAGGGGCAATGAAGAAACAGAAGTGAGGTGTCGGCTCTTGTCCTGTGGGCAGGTCTTGTACCTGCTGAGCACAGCCCCACTGTTCCTGTTGCTTTCCACGTAGTCTCTTGCTGTCTCGATACCCCTGGAACATCTTTGAATTGTAACCATGATTTGATCCTTATCATTGCAGCAGTTGTCAGGGTTATGGTATCACAACCGGACCCACCACCCTGATGTCTTTGCAGCTCAAAACCACCGCTCGTCCAAGTTCTCCTCCCTGCAGTGCAGCTCCTGTGACAAAACCTTCTCCAGCACGACTGCTCACCGAAAGCATGTCAAGGCAGAGCACACAGGTAACGGCCCATTCATTAGCGAACAAAAACACGTGGTGACTGCCAGAAGAGATGCAATAATTCTGATAGGACAAGGCTGCACGTCCTGTTTTGTGGCGATGAGGAACGATGCATACAGACACAGACACACAGACACAGAGTTCTTGTCAGCAGCGAGAGCAGAGCCAGGCAGGCTGAGCAGAGCTGAGCCAGGCTGAGCTGACTTCTAGTAACAGTTCTCGGTTTATAGGTTTACAGATAACAGGCCTGGACCAAGAGGTTAGACAGGATGTTTTTTCAAAAACTGTTATTCCAAACACACCACACTCATGTTGTGACTGTTTTCAGTCACGTTCCCATGCGTATCTTTTGGATGGCGTTCCAACCCACTCATTCACATGCCCAGACCCAACATTCACACATCATACATTCGGTTTTCTGACCCGAGATATCATTCTCACTGGCCTGGCCTATCACTCCTTATAAAAAACATATTTCTGTATAACCTGTCCAAGACCCTTTAGCTGGAACCGCATGTCCTGCCGTTCCCACACTGTTCACCTGCAAATGGCAGCAGGTTCTTTGTGTCCTGTAGCAGTCTCTTCTGGCAAGTCTCATCTCAGCGTCTTGCAGCTCACTTGCTCTTGGCCTCTCCTTTATTTGCCATGTCTCCCAAGATGCTCCTCCTGTCTCTGTGCATGTGTGGTGTTGCTGAAACACTTAACAGAGCTCAGGTCTGGGAAGTCTCCTGTAGAAGACCTTGGGTGCATACTTTTCTATTCTTGACCTCGTTTGCAGATGTGAAGTTCCACGAGTGTGAGACATGCAAGGAGCTCTTTCCCACGCTGGCTCTGCTGCAGGTCCACGTGAAGTGCAGGCACTCAGGTCCGTCAGGTTTGCTGCTTTTCATGTTACCTTGTGAGCAGTGACTTCTCCCGTCAGCGAGTGATGTCTGAGCTGTAAGTGGGAGAGTGAAGATGGACATAATATGGAAGCAGAGAGTGAGGAAACAGAAAATATGGCTGAACTGTATAAGCACTGGTTTTGGTGAGGCTGGGATATTTGTTAAGCTTCTGGGTCCACTGGAGTCAAGGAGGGGTCTGGATTTGCTCATTACAGCAGAGAAGAGAGCTAGGTGTGGGTGTGGAGACATCGACACAGAGACGTGAGGAACTGAACCCTGAGCGTTGGGGCTTGTGGAGGACAGAGCTAGTGGGGGACTGGAAAAAAAGGCAGTTTAGCACCAGAAAGATCAGAGAGGGACCTGGGCTTGGGGAGGCCACATCAAGGAGCCTTTGGCAAGTGGGCAAGCTGAAGCAAGGCGGTGAGTGCAGAGTGACCTGGCAGACCAGGCTGCTATGAAAAGTGTGTCTGCAGGGGTAGCAGGAGAGGAGAAGGACCAGTAGACACTTGTGGGGGAGGCCAACAGCAGCCTGGAGAGTGAGGATGGAGAAGACCGAGATGTAGCTCAGACAGGAGAGAGTCCCTGAGGGGCATCATGCAGTGCTGAATGAGGAGATGCAAACCGGGCCATCAAGGAGCAGTGCTAAGGGAAGGGGGAGACAAGATGTTTGCAAGATGGGGCAGCTGCAGCAACAGTCAGATATGCCAGCCTTGTTTCCGAGCACCAGTGCTGCAGGGAGCTGGAGCTGAAGCAGAGCTGAACAGCCACTAAATGTTTGATAGACAGTGGTGTAGCCAGGAGAAGGGACACTGGCACACGCTGTGCCCTGAGTCGCTGGTGGGTTTCAGCCCTGTGTGTTCTGGCTGTTTGCAGCTCCCTGTGCCCTTGGGCTGCGTTGCAGCCCTGGCCGTGCTGCAGCCAGGCTCAGGGCAGCACTTCTCCCCACAGGCTCCCAGCCGTTTTGCTGCTTGTACTGCTCAGCCTCCTTCCCTGTCCCGGGGGCCCTGCAGAGCCACGTCGCCAGCGAGCACTTCAAGCAGACGGAGAGCACCTTCACCTGTGAGCTCTGCGGGGAGCTCTTCCCCTCCCAGGCTGAGCTGGAGGGGCACTGCAGTGCTGAGCACCCCAAGGTGATCTTCTCCCAAGCCACCACAGCCCAGATTGTGCAGGTAAAGACTCCTCTGTGCTGCAGCCCCCATGGGTGTTTATCCATCCTTCCTCTCCAACCCTCTTTATTCTTCCCAGATCAGCCCTGTGGCTCCCATCACTCCTTCTTCTCCCCGATTCCCCCTTCTTAGAGAGGTCCAAGGTGCAAGGCTTGGACCCCAGATCTCAGCCATCAGTGGAGAACAGCTCCTTGGATGAGGGAGGCAGTGTGCAAGATTCCCTGGACTGGCATTCCTCCAGTGGATAATCACATAGCATTTATTGTCTACAACTGCTTGTGGAGCTAAATTATAGCAATTTTGTGGAGTGAAATATTTAAATTACTCTCCTGTCTTCTCTTCTGCATCATTGGTGTGTGTGGTTTGGTGTTTTCCATTAGTCTCACACCTATTGTAATTGCAGACCTCTGGTGTGATGCTAAATGTTATTAATAGAGCTGGGGCTGGGAAAGATGTGAGTAGCAAAGTGATCGTGGGGAAGGTGGTGCTGTAAGTGTCTGACTCTCAGGTCGTCTTCCACGCAGGTGATTCAGACATCGGAGCAAGGAGCAGCAGAGCACATCATCTCTTTTGATGAGGCCCAGCTCACTGGCTCCCAAGTCTTTGTGACATTGCCCGAATCCCAGGTGAGCCAAGCTGGCTCTGAGCTGGTGGCAGTGACCATGGAGGACTTGTTTGATGACAAAGTCACTCTGATTTGTGAAGAAACCAAGTGAGAATGAGCAATGGGTGCCCGTGCATGGCCCCTGGCATCCACTAGACTCATTTAGAACCTATGCCGCATTGTGCTGCCCCTGGAGGGAGAGTCAGGGTTTCTTCGGGAAAACAGCCCTGGGTATGCGGCACTGCAGAAGAAATGTCGCGCAGCAAGCACAGTGTAGCCAAGGACAGGAGGGGTTGGAGACATGCACAAGGGCCTGGGAAGCCTCGCTGCAGTCAGCAGCTGCCAGCTCAGGTGAGCTGGACCTCCTGTCTCTCCAGCTCAAGAGAAGATGCAGAGGAACAGATGAGAATTGGGTGTGTTCACATGTGTTCCTCCACCGATGTGAGCAGAGCAGAGGGGAGGAGGAGGAGACTGGTGCAGGACGGAGCTGGGGTGGTTTGGGTATGTGAAACCAAAGATAAAACTGCCCTGAGAAATTGCGGCGGAGATTTTTGTGGTTGAATCAGTGATTTGCTTGCAGGCATCTGCTGCTCTGCAGGGTAAGGGCTGCTCTGTTTCTTCTGTTGCTTTTCCCTGTACGGTTGTGCTGCCTGTTGTGCCAGGTACAAGAGTCTCCAGCGCAGAGCTGACAATGGGGCCTCTGCTTGAGCAGAGGCTGCTCAGGAGTTGTGCTAAATGGCTCCGGAGCTGTTTATAAATCACCTTGTGTAGCACAGATCTGATCCCATCCATGTTTTTGCTGTGGCTGTCCCTTACAAAGGAGGGTCGTGGGCAACTCTTGGCACCCACATCATCCTTGCAAGCAAACAGTCCTGAGGTCTCACCCTCCTCTGTCCCACTGAGGAGATACCGAAGCTGCCGCCTCTGAGGAGGGAGAAGGAGCTGTGCCTGCGTGCCAGGGCCCCTCCTCATGGTATAGGTGGGTTGACACTAATGTGGGTATTTCTGAGTGTGCAAAAGCCGCTGTGCCTGCACACAGCTGGTCCCCGTGGCGCACAGAGCGTTGCTTTGTACCGTGTCTTCATATACCTACTGTAAAGTTTGCTTCTCCAGTACCAGCACAATGCAACAGCTTCACTGCAGCGCACTGGCCCCTTTAAGGCTACATTTCATAAAGTTTTTTTTATCCGCAGTTTCCTAAAATATAATCTGATAATTAATGGTTTGCTGAATCAATTATGAAGTGCAATTAGATAGATGCAGGGTTCCTGTGGCTCGGAGGGGACCGGTAGCATTTATCTTCCTTTCCCTTATACCAAAAGGTTGGACCCTGCCACCGGGTTATTTACATTCGGAGCGGTGATCCCCGCCGCATCCCGCAGCCCGAGGCCCCGCAGCGAGCAGCGCCTGTGTTATCACCCTGCCCAGAGCCACGGGCGTGCGGGAGATGAACAGATTGGAGTTTTCCAGCAGCATTTTGCACTGGCTGCTCACAGCCACCAGGCAGAGACGGCTGCACCAGAGTGTGCCAAGGTGGTTGTGCCAGTGACGGTTTGTTATTCCTCATACAGCTGGGAGAAAAGAAGTGAACAGTGACCCAGGAGAGGGGCCTGATGGAGCTGGTGTTCTGCGTGGCATTTTTTTCATGTGTGTGGCAGCAAGCACATGACCCTGTTGAAGTGTTGCACGCGTCAAGGAGTGCTCCCCCCTTCCTCAGTTGCACACACGGTTTGTCCCCCAGGCTTTGCGGTGACAGTGAAATGGAGGAAGCAGGAGGTTAAGTTGCCACTGAATCCAGGAATGACCAGGAGATGGTGCTCAAGGTCTTGAGGATTAGTGCTAGTGGCCTCTGCACCTTTGAAGCTCTTCTTAGCCATCCCAGGCCTTACCCAGCTCCTGGGCTGGAGGGTGGGAGACCTCGAGCCACCGCCAAGCTGAAGGACAACTCCAAGCCCTGGACAGGACACCTGCGGTCCCTGGATATTGCTGCTTAAAGAAGAGCCTGAAACTGGGCTGAGATCACCTGTGGAGAGGGTACAATACATCCGTAACTGAGGTGAAGCGGTGAAAATGCCTGGGACCCCGTTGGCCAGAGGGACAGCAGAGGGGGGACTGCTGGAGACCATCTCGTGCCTGCCTGGGAACAGGAGAGCTGTGCTTGATGCGTAGGATGAGCACGGGGATGGTGACAGAACAAGCAAGTACGTTTGGATGGTATCAGAGCAGATGTGTTGGGAGGTAAGTGGTGGATTTCATCCCGCAGGCTGGTGGAGATGGAAGCTGTAGTCCCTTTTCTGGCTCCATGGGGGCTAGAAGCTGTGGGAATCCTGCACAGGCTGGGTGAAGCTGATCTCTCTTTGTTCCTGAAAAACTCTGGAGGAAGACTAAAGGTTTAACAGGGTTGGGGAGAAGCTGTCTCA